>NC_140589.1:1756272205-1756789705 GCF_964204655.1 Triturus cristatus
GAAAGGAAAAGGCAGAAGAACAAAAGAACCAAAAAGATGGAAGGGGAAGAAAAATCTAAGGCAGAGGAAAACAAATGAGGGAAGGGGAGAGGAGAGATGGAAGCAAATGACACATGAAGGAACAAAGAAAACACAGGAAGAAGTCAGGCACAGGAAGAAGTGAGTGGGAGCAGAAAAGAAAGCAGGTAGAGGTAGTAAAGAAGTGAGTATTCAGATGTAGTAAAGAACGGGAGTATAAAAATATAGGTAAGCAGGCTAAAAGAAACAAGCAGGGGAAAAGTAAATTAGGAGACGGAATAAGGAAAGTCATATACAGAAAAAAGCCTGGTAAGTCAAGGATAAAAGACAGCCAGGTGATGCTGAAAAGTCTGATAGCAGTCGTGCGGGGTGAGGGGCGGGGTTGGTTAGGATGAAAAAAGTGAGGTAGCAGAGAAGGTAAGGAGGAAGAAAATCAGAACATATGATAACAAAGGTAGAAGAATCAGCATGAACTGTAGTAAATCAACGAGGATTAAAGGTAGAGGGGCTTAAGGCTGAAAGATATGTGGAGACATATGTCATAAAGAAATAACAGCAGGAAGTTCATGCACAAATTCATGGGGAGAATGTTAGTGCCAACAAAGAATCGATTGTTGTTTAAGGCAACACCCATCTTCATAGGCTGAGAGTCACTCCCGGCGCTGGTCATTCCTGAGAGGGCGGTTACTGTGAAGGGCTGCGTCGTTAACGGTACCCCTGATTCGGGGGGTGGGACGCTGGCGGATGGGCAGTCTGTCAGCCTCCGGCCCTCAAGACCTCACCATCTGCAGGGATACAAAAGCCAGCAGGTGTCCATCAAAGATGGGGGAGCACAGCAGTATTTAGCACACCTTTTGTTTTTAGGTCTCGCCTACGCAGCACGCATGCGCCGCTTGGGAAAAAGACCTTTAGCCGTCGATTCCCTTTTTGAGGCAAAAACGTGCACGCGTTGCATTGTTTTGAATGGCAACGCATGCACGTTTGGCGATTCCCTTGCGGGAGCAAGCGGCGCCATCTGGTAGCAATTGTTGCGCTCGCTCCCGCAATGGAAACGCTGCGTGTCCCTGCTCTCGGTCGCACTCCCCCCACTTGTGTGCGCGAGGCGCGCGCGCTTGTTTTTGTAGAAGCTGTCACCTGGTCAAGAACGTATGAAATTATAATGATTACCTTAATGACGATAATTGTCCATACAGTTTGTGGAGATTCAGCAACAGTTGTAAACATATTTTAGGATTTCGACCAAATGAACTATAGTCCATCCTGCATGTTTTCATTATTATTATCCGCCATTTAACTAGGCCGTGTGATGGCTTCCCAAGAGAGCAGCAGCTAGAAATACGGGATGAAGGCTGGCGTTTAATTAAGGCAAATGCGTAGGGCACAACCAACATGGGTCGCACAGGTGCCCCAAAAATAATTAACTACGGCCCTATTTGAAAGGGCAAATGGTGAGGTGCAATGCCACAATCTTCTCCACCAATGCATGATGGTCTCTGCAAGTCATGAGTTCGCAACCCAGCAAGTCCCACTCAACCATAAAAGTAGCATTAAATTGAGTAATATTAAGAATAGCTTTTATTTACAGTGCTTGTAAGTTGCAGAAGTGCAGTATAAAGCGCTAAATAAAAATAAGCTATTGAAATTAATTGCCTTACATTTAAAAGAAGCAGCATTAAATCAAAATACGTGGCTCCACAATAAAGTCCAACATTCAATAAGTCCCAGTGTTTGACCGGGGCTTAGAAATTTGAGTACAAAGGGCCAGTGGTCATTTTCATAGGTACGTTAACTTTACTTCACTTTTTGGCTATGTATGATCCTATTGTTAAAAGGTCCGAAGATGCGTCAAAATAAACAGGCAAAATAACTAGAAACATCTAAACTAATGTATTAGTTCTTGAGACAAATAGATTTTTTTACACGTTTAGGACCAACCCCTGCCCTCTGGGAGCAGCAATATCATTGTTGCTGAGTAATGGCGTTTTTCTCTTGTCAGAGGTCATCTGCGGTAACCTCTGCTCGTTGAAGAACATGTCAGTCGGCAGATGGTATTCAGATTGAACCACTCCTTTCTCCCAGCTCAGTACTTAGCACTGCACTTGCACATAGGGAGTTTATCTGTATCTTGTATTCTGTAGTTAAGATAGATGCTTTGTGTTTCATCCAAGACAGCCTTCCTGTAGGACCATAACCCGGACAAGAGAATACTAGGTGGCTGCTGAAAGCTATACGAGTAGGCGACTGGAGGGTTGGGGTGGGGTGCGGTTCAGTGCAGTGGGTGCCAGATTGGCCCTAGGTGTAAATGTGTCCCAGTGAAATGGGAGTTACAGTGCCGCTTCGCGTATGGGTGTACAAAATGTGCACGCACGCGCACATGGCAGCGTGCTTTCAATTTCCCTGTGTCTGCAGGCTCTAGCTACACCTCTTAATTCCTTCCACCCCCTTGTGGTAAATAAATTAATTACCAGGTCTGAATTTCTATAAATTATCAATATAAATGAAATAATGAACTGAGGAGTCCGTGGTGTAAGAGTTAAATGGGCCTTTATTCATTAACTTGAGTTAAGGGAGAGCTCCTTCACCTCAGCAGGTTCAGGAGTGGTCTGACACTTTATTCACTGAATACAGTTTTTATACATTTCACAATATATTGGGAAGAGCCCTCCTAGTTCATAGCAGAAAGATGTTGCAAATTAGCATTGCTCAAGGCAAATAAGCAAAACACAGATAGACACGTTCTTTTCAAGGAAACAGCTTGGGTTTTTGTTTATCAGAGGGTGGGGGAGCTGGTGCGTAGGTTATGAACAGACAACCTTGGAGGGAGCTGAAATATGTGACAATCTGCGGGCCTCAGTGAATGTTAGACCAGCTGGCTTCGAAGAGATACTAGATAAGCCTTTTTTCTCTGAAAAGAGAAGGCTGGTGGGCCCTTTTTCAGAATCGGCTTAACCACAAAAATGTGTGGGTGTAACTGACCAAGAACTTGTGCAACCTGAGGAGATACGTGAACTGGCTGATCCTGGGCAAGCTGAAGTGAATTCTAAAATGGATGCTGTATCTAAAATGGATGCTGTATAGAATTGTTTTGGAGCAGCAGAGAAAGGAAAGTGTGCGAGGGGACAGAACCGGTTAATGTGATCTTTTAATTTTTATTTTCTCACCCTCATCCTAGTTATTTTCCCTACCCCTCCCACCCACTCCTGCTTTGTTGTTATCGTTCCCTCTCGCTCCCACCCCACGCCTCTCCACATTACTACAAAAAGCACTATGACGACCAGCGCTGGCCACACCATAGCACTTTGTTTTATTTAATTTAAGACCTCCTTAAAAACCATTAACGAAGCCAAATAGCTCTCGCAGAGCTATTCGGCTTTGTTCATGTTTTTTTTTTTTTTAGCGATGACACAGCAGCGCGAAATAAAATAAAAGCAAAACATTTTAAAATCAGTTTCGCACACAGATTTCAGCAATAACCTCCCATGAGTTTTTCCTCAAAAAAGGTTTTAAGCATAGTTGCATGTTGTTGGTGACTCTGTGCTACAGCAAGTATGTCCTGTGCGGAGGAGGTTCACGCTGGTGACTTGATTCTACAGTTTTCCGTTCTCACTTCATTCTTCCCGTGCCCCTCTAGTTCTCTTTCAGGACACATTGCCTCACTCTTATTTTCGATTTATGCAGTGTTGCTGACACAGCCGTCCTTCGCGCAAACAAAACAGCTCCTGGGAAGCATTCAGCTTCTTTAATTAGGAAGAGGAATTTCTTGCGGGTATTTGTCTCTGCCAACGCTAAGCTAGGCTAGCCCTGCTGCAAATAAGGGCTTTCACTAAGAGACATTTGACATAGTAGATGGCTCCTGTTTTTAAACCTATTACCTTCAATTCACTCTGTTGCTGTATGCTGCACAAATGACCGGTGTGCCATTATGTGAGAACTGATACAAAAGGGCGCAGAGCTCTCTCTACGGGCAGGGAAGATTAAACCTTCCAGACATTTTCTTATCCAAGGACATCTCGCACCTTCACCACATGAAATCCATTTATCCGATTTTCACCGTAAACTCTTCGTTCGAGGCATCTGTGGTTATTATCATAGCATTACATAAATGTATAATGCGCACGCTCAAAGGGGTACCTCAGTGCTGAACAACTGATTTTTGTCACCCAACTGAATGAAACTTTTTTTTTATCGACATTAGGAGAATGAAAGGCTGACAATCCGCCAGGATTCTAAACTGTGGCCAAGGGGTCACACTCAGATCTCTATAGTGGGTTCAAGAGTCATAAACGGGAGATTGTCTGAACTCCGAGTCACGCAGGGGCATATTATCAATGAGGCAATAAAATATTATTGCTGCTTTTGCGTCCGTTTTCAGACGAAAAGCGGCGATAATTTTAACGCTCTATTAGCAAGGACACGCTAACGCGTGAATCCATGCTTCTTCGCCCTTTTCCTTAACGCCCAGCTATGCATCTCTAATGAGATGCAAAGTGGGCGTTCCTCTCCAGAATAACGACAGCGACATTTCTCCTATTATCAAGCCTCACGCTAAGAAGCATAGCGGCAAGAAAAGTAGCGATAACCACTGTTATCGCTACTTTCCTTATGCCTGCTTTGAAACTGACTTAGCCATGATATCCTAGGGAGGGTGGATATCATGGCTAAGTATGCCTTGCCCTATCAGCAAGCTATCGCCAAACCCTTTGCGATTATCGCTGTATTTCCAGCGATAATCGCACAGTTGGCAGCTTGCACTCTGAATCGTTTCACTTTGGAGTTAAGTGTTGCTGATAGCACGCTATCTCCGCGAAAAAATTCAGAGTTGGCCAGCGCGATAAAATTCAGAGTTGGCCAGCGATAATTATCCTCGCGCTAAAAGAGCTGAGCGATAATTATCGCCTGGCCTTGATAATATGCCCCGCAGTTCGGCACCAACATCTCTAACTTGCAAGACAAATTCTTTCTACTTGGGGAGGAGGGTGAAAGTGGGGGAGTTTTCACCATAAAATGACACTGTAAGGGTGTTTTCTAATCTTGGACGAACAAACTACCTAAACAAATTTAAATTTAAGGAAGTACTGGAATCCCCGCTTATGCAGTGTTCCCATGCAGATGAATTCTCAGACATTTTAGCCCATGCGCATTGTTTTTTTCAAGCAGTGAAACAAAAAGTATATTACCTTGAATAGACTGTTTCTGATCCAACAAATGTGAGATGATGAAAAGAATCTAAACTATCTGTCGAGCATTCAACACTCAAATACAGGTCATGTTACTTCAGATTTGTTGGGGAACAGAAGGAAAAAAACGACCAATCACATCTACAAGGAAACAAGCATTGGCATAGCCAATAGGTCTCGCCTTTAGGACCTTATAAGTATTTCCTTATGCAGCACAATATCCTTGGTGCAACAACTTTAACTGTTGCATGGCTAAACACTTATAAGGTCCCAATGGCGAGACCTACTGGCTATGCCAATGCTTGTTTTTCTCTTATTGTGTTTGTGTGTGTGTGCCAGTTGGAAACAAACTGTTCTAGCAGAAAATGTCCTGCGAGAGCAGTGATAAACTGCATATGTCCCATGCCTGCATCCACGGCACGAACATCCTCCATCATATGACTACTGCATCTCTCTGGAGCATTCATTGAGCAGACAATAAGCATATATATTGCGAAAATATTGCTTATTTCCTGTGGAATGGAATCTCAATTCCGCCTACTCTTGATGAAAAACGCACAATGCCAGACAAAAACAAATGTATATGAGCTGTCACATAACAAACACAAGAGTGTGAGACGTTAAATGTGTAAAATCATGTCTTAAAACTGGAAACACGACATTTTCAAATAGCTAATATGTTCTTCGTGCATAAAACAATAACGTCAAGGTAATAATAAAACGATATGTTTTCATAGCAGCAACAAGAAAAGGCAGGGGTAAATAATCAAGGTGTTGGAAACAATACAAACTTGTTTTCAGAAAGACTACCTCTGTTTTTTTGTTTAAACCCATAAGATTAAGATCAGTTAATTAACTGTCTCCGTGGGGGGGGGGGGGGGAGTAGGCGGTCATGCGGCAGGCGTTTGATCCCTCTGAATCTGAAAAACATCTTTTTGAGTTTTTTCTCATTCTGTCCGGAATGCTGTGTCTGTTATAGACACACATTAGTGTGGTTACATTTGTCGGTGCCTCTGTGACACGTTTGTATTTCTCATTTTTCTCCACAATGTTTTTTTATCATATCACCCTCCTTGCACAGTCTACATTTTATATTTGTCTGAGATGCTTTTATCGCGATAGATCCACCGTAAATATTCCGCCAGGTGCTATCCTAGGTTTCCAGAGGCCCTTATCTCTGCGGTGCACATGTTTAGCAGAGCTAATCTGGCCTCGTGGCTGTCACGTGACATGCCTCCCGCACGCGATGCTCTCTTCACACCTTCATCAGTGTCATACCGGTATTTCTTGGTCGAGTATGGCCAGGGCAGTGACTGGGATGAAACACACCATGCACCAAAAAAGAACATTCAGTTTCTATTTGGGAAATAGTTCTAGCTGTTTCAGTATCATCTCAACCTTCACCTCTGAATACAAATAATAACCCTTGTGGCTGTGGCTCCGAGCAGGCAGGCTTAATTTAAGTAAATGCGTAAAGCATTCAGAAGTACCACAGCAGATAAAAAGTTGGAAACATAACACAATAAAGCTCCCACTCAAATTAAAAAAATAGAGACTAACAAAATGATCAGAGTGACACCAAACTTTTCAAAATTTGAAATAAAAATAGTGCCATAAAGCGCTATGCTCCTTGGTCATCTGGTTACCTTTGACCGGCACGTAGGTGCGAATTAAGGCTAACTGCGATGGATTGCGGGTTGGATACTGAGACCAGGTTTGACCCCGTTGAAAGTTTTACCTTCTGACCTAGTCTTGTAAATGGAAGTGTGACTATAACCTTTATATAATGTGGGGTTGTGCTTTCCAACCGGATGGAAGGTGGGTGGCAAACCATAGCATTATGATGTTGGCAAATGGAGAGGAGTGTGTGACTGTTATGGAAGTTATGTGAGAAACAGATGCAACACATGACACTTATTGAATGCAGAGTAAATGGATCCATCACACTCACCAACTGCAGTGGGCATTTAAAGGCAGGCATGTGCAGGCTTTTTGCACACTAACTGTAGAGTAGATTTCTGCTCTGGAGTACTGAATGTAAAACACAAACTCACCTGATTGTCAGAAGTGCAGACTCGTATCCGGGGCAGTGATCTGGCGGGGGCTGCTGCGAGTACAGCAAGGCTTTGGGAGAACGGAGCGGCAGCTTCTCAATGACTGCCGGAGCCCGAGTACTTTATGGGTGTGAGAGCACAGCACTGCAGGGGACTGAGGAGGCACTGCTGAAACACCCAAAATCCCTTGGGCTGTGCAATAGCTCATTATCAATGCCACATTATTAAAAGGTTTGATGTGGACTTCACATAGCTTCTTTACAACTGGCATCAACAGGCTGGAAGGGCTCCCTTGAAGGTGAAAGATACACGAGATGCCACATTGGGTTGGAGCATAGTACGGGGCCCACGGACACAGGCACATTGCACCAAGGCACCCAACCCCCCTGTGCAGAGTGACTCAACAACCTAGGAGGCACTGTCAGAGGAACTCAGGTGCAAGGCAACTCTCGGCTAGCAGATTTGACCACTGAAGGAGCTAGAAACCAGCTCAACCTGCTTGCTCTTGTAGACACCTCGCCTTTCTACGTCCTCCTAGAAGTCATCCTCAGCCTTATGCTCTGGAGAGTCAACAACCAGCCCCAGAGCAACAGTATGAAATCTCTACACTACTCGCACTTTCCCCTCTACGGACGGCTCTGGAAACTCAAGCCTACCCTTCCTTATAGGGTGCCTGTCCCGTCCCACTTAGTCACCATGCCACACACCACATCAGCCCACTCCAACTCTGCTTCTGCGAACCACTTAAAACCGCACGGCCTGAACTCCTTCGCGATCAGCTTCCCCCCAAACCTATCACCCAAAGAAAAAAAAACCTTAAAAAAAAACTGATCAGACAACGTCCTGAATCACTATTCGTGGACATCTATCACTGCGCCTCCAAAGGACAAGTAAAAATGGATCTCATCTTCCACACGGAAAGACCCGCAACATGGAACTCCACCCTCAGATCGCAACCCAATATCTCTAAAATGACTAACACGTCCCATAGCTGCAAACTGACTTTCTCAGCCCCTAACCTCACTAGGCAAAATGGGAACACCACTGCGACAATCTACTCCAATGGCACAGTCCTGATACAAGCCAACAATGACAACCTAGAAATCTTTGATGCTCTCTTCCCATCCCTCCGGACTTCTCCCTCCCACGCACTTCTCCCCTGCCCACCCATCCTCCTCTCCCTGAAGAACCCGAACCGCCAACAGAACTCACCCACCATCCCAGTGCACCCTAGTAATAACACCTGCTTCCTGCCGCGAGACGCCACCTCCAACACTACCAGAGAAAACAAAACCCCTCTACCCCACTCTGGCAACCTCCCTCTCCTGACCCCCGCCCTCCTTCCCTCCCAACCCACTTCGAACGACCTCAACACACAGTACGCAACTCCCAACCCCCTCCCTAGTCCCTCATGCAATTTAACTTCCACGCCACAACATGGCCCCCGCCTCCCCACACCACCGACCCCACCAAGATCCCACACGGACAACTCACCCTCTAAAGGGCAACCTAGCAAAGTTAGGCTCCCCCCCAGGTTTATCTTTCATGCACAGAACACCCACACTGACAGAGAGACTGGGCAGTGGCTCACCATGCTTGAAAGCCAAATTACCATCATAATCCAGGGTCTTAGTGAAATCCTTATCAACCTCGCCGCACCCATAAATCCTCACCATTATCCTTCCCTCCCCTCTCTCTCTCAACAGAGGCATCCCAATGCTCCCGATCTGGAAGGAATCTCTACCCCCCTCTCTCGTCAGAGGCTGAAAAGAACTAGAGATGTCACGTCTGCGAGTGAAGAGGCAGCCCCCGATTCCTCGTACGACAATCTTATTACTGCCAACCCCCAATCCAAAATACAGGTGATCACAGGACTGGGAAGAGAACAGGCCCCTCCGAAATCTCCCAGACCCCCGGCCAAACGCACTATCATCCCCACGGTCCCACAAACGACAACACACACAACAGAGACGTCCTCCACAAACTGCATGCTCATAAACTGTAGATCAGCCACCAAGCATGCCACAGAGCTAGCGGAATCCATCCTCACCCACGACATAGACATAGCATTCATCACTGAGACATGGCTAAATGAATCCTCATTTCCACTCACGGATACTCTTGTCCCCCCTGGCTTTGTTATCACCAACAAAGATAGAAAAGATCAAAGAGGTGTAGGCATAGCTATCATCCACAAAAACAATATTTCCGTGACGGAAATAGACTTCTTCACATACAACACCTTCGAGTGCCTAACCACCAACATTAACACTAGCAACAACAAAACACTCATCTGCCACCTCATTTACCACCCCCCAGGCAACACCACCACATTCACCGAACACCTGTCCGACCTGATTGCCCACTGCTCTCTCCGAGATATGAACAACCTTATTCTGGGTGACCTCAATCTTCACTGGAATGAAGAAAGCAACCTGCTAATCCAGAAACTGAAGGAGCTGCTTCACAGCAACAACCTTACCCAACACTGCTTAGAGGAAACCCATAACAAAGGAGCAATCCTAGACGCCATTATCGCCCAGCGTGACACTGTCATGATAGACCGCATCCTGCCCGTGGACTGGTCCGACCACCACTTAATCCTTTTCCACCTCACGCAGCCTATCACACCTAAACCCCCCACCCAAGACCCTCCGAAATGCACTAGAAACTTCACCCAGATTAACATGACTGACCTAGAGGGAAGGGTTAACTCTCTCCTCACTGCCTCCACGGACGATATATCCATAACAGAATTCACCGCCCACTACAACACAAACAGGACATTCATTCTAGATCAAGTAGCCCCCTGAAAACTAAAAAAAAACAGGAACATCCCATCCAGATCTTGGTTCAACACGGACATTAACAATGAAAGAAGACAACTAAGAGCTACAGAAAGGATATGGAGGAGCAACCCCTCCTCAAACCTACTCGAACAACTCAAAGCAGCCCGAAAGAAATACAAAAAACACATCTGCAGCGAAAAATCCACTTTCTGCGCCGCCCTGGACAACGCAAAAAACAGGCCCAACGAACTGTTGAAAATCATCAGACAACAATCCTCCAAATCCCCGGAATCCTCCCTACAGGCTTTCAAAGACCTGTGTGAAAACTTCGCGAAATTCTTTGAAGAGAAAATCACCAAGATTGAGCTCTCACTGGACCTCAACGTCAACTTCGTCTGCAAAAGCCTGCCTCCAGTGGCAGTAGATAGCTCACCCAAGCACCCCACAAAAACCTGGAAGTCCTTCAACCCCATCCCAGAAATCGAGATCCTCAAACTGACCTCCACCTTCAAACCAGCCTCTCATGTCCTTTACTCGATTCCCACCAAACTGATCAAAAAACTGAGTCTCTCCATAGCCCTGTTCTGGTGCAAGATCATTAACAGCTCCCTGAGAACCGGCATCATACCTGAATGCCTCAAAGTTGGCCAAGTCATGCCACTACTAAAAAAAACAGGCCTTGACTCCAAGGAACTGAATAACTTCAGACCCATCTCCAATCTCCCCCTCCTATCGAAAATCCTGGAAAAATGCGTCCTCCAACAATTGACACAGCTCATGGATAATATTAACCTTCGTTGACCCCCACCAATCGTGTTTCAGAAAAGGCCACAGCACCGAGACCGCGATCCTTAACATCACAGATGACATCCACAAATCCCTCAATACCGACCAATGCTGCCTCCTCATCCTCCTAGACCTTTTGGCAGCCTTTGACACGGTTGATCACCAACTTCTCATGAAGGCTTTACAAAAAAGGGTAGGAGCTGATGAGGTGGTCCCACGCTGGTTCTCCTCCTTCTTACAAAGCCGCTCACAAAGGATAAAATAAAAAAACTTTTCCTCTGACCTACACCCTGTCAACAGGGGTGTCCCCCAAGGTTCAGTGCTCTCACCTCAACTGTTCAACATCTGCATGGAACCCCTCACCACCATACTCAAAAAAGCTAACATCCCTTTCCACCTCTATGCAGATGACACCCAAATCTATCTTGAAACCTCCTCTATTTACGACATTCACAGACTAAATGTCACTCTAAAAGAAATTCAACATTGGCTGTCGCTTAACCACTTAAAACTTAACCATGACAAAACCGAAATACTCCTCATCTCCAACAAAGAGGAGAACCCTCATATTTCAGAATAGCTAAAAGCTTTGGATGCTCTTATCGGCAATCACACTCTGACCCACTCCGTTAAATCATTAGGAATTACCCTAGGCTCAAAATTCGACATGGCCAATCACATCAAGAACTCCGCAAAGAGTGCCTTCTCCAAAACTGAAGTTACTTAACAAAAGAAAACCATTCATCCCAACAAACGACCTCAAACAAGCCACCCAATCACTGGTGGTATCCAGACTCGACTATGGGAATGCCACCCTCACGGGTACAACAAAATCTCACCTAGCCCCCCTCAAAACTACTATTAACGCAGCAGCTAGAATGGTCACTGGAACCAGGAAATATGATCACATCTCACCAGCACTCGGAGAACTAAAATGGCTCCCAATCGAACTGCGTGCCAGATACAGAACTGCCTGCCTCACACATAAAGCCCTGCACATAGGAAAACTGGAGTATTTGGCAGCCAAACTCAAGAGGGCTGGTCAGACAAGGAACCTCAGGAGCTCCAGCACCCTACTACTCATCCCCATGAAAACACGCAAACAATAAACTGCTGCACGGTCCTTCGCCGGAAACGCACCCAAAATCTGGAACGCCATCCCAGTCAGTATCTGGTGGATGGATAGCCACCAGCAAAACGCTATCTCCTGCTTGCCGTCTCTTCCTGACATTGTTGCTCTAAGAGTTACCTCCTCCATGCTATTCGACCCCCAGCTGCTCCTCCCCCTCCTTAATTGGTTCAACCCCAAGACAACGTGCACTCTATGAGGTTATCTCTGGACTCACAGACTACCTCAATGATGCTCAGCACACTTGGACTTCAGAACCTATTATGTAGAATCCTGCTTTATTGTATCAACCCCAAGACAATGTGCACTCTATGAGGTTATGTCAGGACTCACGTACTACCTCAATGCTGCGCAGCACACGTGGACTACCGAACTTATATGCTGAATACTGCTTATTGTATGAATCTTGCTCGAAAACTGTTGTGAAAAGCTCCAATACCCTCGGTCGGGCTAGCGCTATATAAAACTCAATAATAAAAATAATAAAAGTATCCCTTGTTCACATGGTTTCATCCTTGTCATTGGCTGGAATACATTCATGGAAATAAAAAAGGGGTTCCGGAATTTCAATACTATACTGCAATTGAGGTAAAAAGTGGACTTCCAAAACTCCAAATTAGAAATGCACTTTTGTTTAATAGCTCCCTCAATGCAGCCACTGCCTGTTACACCACCTTTTCTGGATTCCCTGGCTGACCTGCCAATTCTATGTGAGGATTGGCGTGAGGTATTTGAAACATACTTCAAGGCAGTTGGTGGTGAAATTTTTATCGAAAAGGAAACCTATCTAAATATTAGAAACATTAACATTAGACATACTAAAACATTGTCTGGGAATGGAAGGTAGAAACGTTTGAAAAACACTTCCTGATGCTGCGAAAGGCTATTTTTTAACATGGCAAGTTTCCTTTTTCACAAAAAAAAAATCACCATCTACTGCTTCTAAGTAAGTTTCAAATGCCTCACGCCAATACCCTCATTGTATTGTCTGCTTACCCAGAGATACTAGGAATGGTGGTGGAACAGGTGGTGACTGCACATTAGCAGCAACATGTGAGTCTAAGGATTTGCGTGATTATGTATAAGATATCAATTGATCAACAGAATGTCGAATTTCAGGATTCAGGGAAAGTGGTTAGGTCATAAGGAATCATCTTTGCAAAACTCAATCAGTGGAGCCTAGTAAATTGAGAATAGTTTGTTATGTTAAGGAATTGAAGGTGAAAGAAGAAGTATTTAAAATAAATTAACATTTGCAAAAACAGGAATGGAAGAAATGCAGATATCTTTGAAAAACAAAGAGCAAAGGAGGGAATAAAAAGCAATTGGTCACTGAATGCGATAGGAAGACATGTTTCAGATGTGGTAGCTTCAAGCATATAGTGACTTCCCCCATGTGTATGGCTTTGAAAGCTAGATGTTCTAAATATAAACAATTAGGTCAATTTTCTAGAGTCTGCAAGAGTGAAGTAAATACAAACCAACCAAGTGTGAATGTGTTAAGACGCAGCAAGTAGGGCAAAGGGCAGGAAGTGTTGGTGGTGTATGAGAAAGATATGATATTGGAGTGTGAGATTGTGGTAAATGGACCATATAAGCATCCTAAGTGTTCTGTGGGAGAATGTGGTCTAGAAGTTACAATGTGGACGTTTAAGGAAATCCCCAAATTGTTCTATCGATGCTGGTTTACTCAACTCTGAGAGTACACTGAGAGTGCTGTTCAGACCTCAGTGCCAGTACCCTAACCCTAAAGTGTATGATGAATTGGCTGCACCCAATTGGAAATGGCTAACTTACCTGTAAGTCCCTACTATATGGTACCCAGGGCAGAGAGGTTAAAGGGGTACCAAAGGGCTGGCAGCACTGGTTGTGCCACCCTCAAGGTCCTTCAAGAAAAACAAGTGCACAGCTACTCATGGTTGAGCAAGGGTTTGACAGACAAATCTAAGGGTCGCAGAAGGGTTGGTAAGTGTATTACATGGTGAGGTTTCCCACCTACACCATATAATGCACCCCGTGTTCTTACCGGACAGATTCTTCTTCACCCTATCCAGTCATTGATGAGAAGATTTGGGAAACCACTGTTGGTACCAATCTTATGGAAACTGATGCAGAGCCTAAAGGTTATTGTGCTGGAAAATTGCCCATGTTAGATTATTTTAATACCATGTTATAGTTCAAAGCTGACCTGCTGAAGCTAAAGTTTATGTTGTAAGGAAGGAAAAAAAGCTATTGGGCTGGAGGGAACAATGTGCCTTAGGGATTACATTAGATCCAAAGCATCCTGGACAGGTGCTGTTGACGGTTCAGTGTGAAGCGGAGAGGTGAAAGCAGGCCTTTCCTGACCTACTTAGTAGCAGGTTGGGATGTTGTAAGAAACGTACTCGCCGTATTGTTTTAAAGGAAAGAGCTGTGCCAAAGGTTCATAAAGTAAAAAATGTATCTTTGGTTTCGAGGGAAGCTTTAAGGGAAGAATTGAATAGACTGTTTGAACAAGGGGTCATAGAAGCAGTAGAAGCATCAGAATGGCTATGTACTATTGTGATAGCTCACAAAAGTGATGGTAAAACATGCATGTGCATGGATTTAGGTGAGTTGAATCAAAATATCTGGATGGATAGACATCATCTGCCAAATATAACCAAAATGTTTTCTAGTGTGAGGGATACAAGATATTTTTCGGCATTGGACCAGTCACCTGCGTATCATCAGTTCTTGTTAGATCCCAGTTACAAACATCTGACATTATTTATAACTCCGGAAGGTGCATTTTGATTTATTCAAATGCCATTTGAACTTGTCTCTGGTGGACAAAATAGGGCTGTTGGACTTGGCCTACTCTGCAGGGTCACCCCAAACATTTCACCGCTTCTCTTTTCTGAACCTTTTTTTGTTGGCCTTTAGGGCTCTGTGCATTTTATCACTGCTAACATGTGCTAAAGTGTTTGTGCTGCCTTCTTTAAACATTGTAACATTGGCCTATAGATGGTTGGAACATTTAATTTACTTATAAGTCCCTAGTAAAGAGTAACAACATATACCCAGGCTGTATAAATTAAATGCACTAGTGGGTCTGCAGCACTTATTGTGCCAGCCACTAAATTTGCTTTTTAGAACATGTCTCAAGACTGGCATTACAGCCTGTGTGCAGTTTTAAACTGCCAATACGACCTGGCAAAATAGACCGTTTGCCAGGCCTAAAACTCACTTTTTAATACATATATTCGTAATCCCTGTTAGGCCCTAAATTGACCATAGGACAGAGTGCCTTGGGCCCGTTCACAGAATTAACTTAAGACAAAATCCTAAACTTACTACTCTTGGTATTCACAGAATGCACTTACTACTTTTGATATTCACAGAATGCACTTACTACTTTTGGTAATCACAGAATGGATTTACGACTACTAACTTTACGTCCGCACTCGGGCCGGAAATTCCGGCCCGGAGGCGGAGCTTCCGGCCCGGAGGCGGGGCTTCTTGCCCGGAGGCGGAGCTTCTGGGCCCAGAGGCGGAGCTTCCGGCCCAGAGGTGGGGATTCCGGCCGGTGGCGGAGATTGAGCCATGGCCAAAATCTCCACCTCCGGGCCAGAAGCTCCGCCTCTGGGCCGGACCTCCGCCTCCAGTCTGGAAGCCCCGGGCTCGAGTGCGGACGTAAAGTTACTAGTCGTAAATCCATTCTGTGAATACCAAAAGTAGTAAGTGCATTCTGTGAATACCAAAAGTAGTAAGTGCATTCTGTGAATACCAAAAGTAGTAAGTTTAGGATTTTGTCTTATGTTAATTCTGTGAATCGGGTCCCTTGTCTTTAAAAGGTTGGACATGTACTTTTAGGTTTACATGTCCTGGTATTGAAAAACTTCGGAATTCGTTTTTCACTGCTGTGAGGCCTACCCCTCCCATAGGATAACATTACATTACATAACATTACATTGCGTTATTACATTTAAAAAGTGCAAATTTTTGGTTGGGAAAAGGTAATCATTTCATGTATGGTGTCTGAAAAATTGTAATTAAAAATCCTCTTTAGTAGTAAAGTCAGATTTTGAGTCACAATTCTTAAAGTGCCACTTTTAGAAAGTTGCAACCTCAAGAGGGGTTAGGCCGGAAGGACAGGGTTTGGCATTTGTAACATTGAGGAACTATGAGATGATTTGAATCGCAGTTTGAGGGAAAAGAAAAAAGATTGCCCCATACTGTATTTATTGTACTGTTCCCTTTGTTAAATGAATCTTTGAGGTCGAGAAAGTGTTTGCTTGATCGACACTGCTTATGTTCTTTTTTCAAACAAAATGTGATGCATCTATTTGTTGTATTACTGTTTTATTTAGTGATGTCACATTTTATTGTTATCTAATGTTTTGTTACTTGTTGAATGTACATGCTTCTGGAGTGAAGAAGTAGTGTGTTCTTTTCAGACATTGGCACGTTGCTTTAAAAAATATCTTTGATTAATATAACAAAAGGAAAAAGGTTAATAAATGGCCGGATCAAATGAAAGGAATTGTGTTTGGTCCTTGCTCTAAAGATTTAGCTTAGTAATTGACAAAGGTGTCAGGTTCTCTTTGTATTCTTTGAACTTTCATGCCATAACTATTTGGTGCCTGCAGCCTGTGTCCTATGTCACATGACTTGGTTTAGTTGGCAGTTGGCCTTTGTGTATTTCTCCAAGACAGTGACACAGAGGGCGACTCAGTATTGGCAGGATTAGCCATCCTGATAGTACAGGAGGGATGAAGCTGTGCCCAACCTCACTTACATTTCAATGGAGCTGCTTCAGCTATCATATAAAGGACTTCACACTAGCTTATTGTCATCTGGGATGAGGTCAGGGAAGAAGGAAACTCCAGAACCATCTGTGAGGGGAGAACGCTAGAATTTTCTTCTATTCCAAAGCTAGCATCAGGTATAAAAATAGAACCATCAGACCCACTCTTCAGTTCCCTTTTGGGCATGCGGAGAACTCTCATAGGACTGCCCTGCTGCTCCAAGAGGGCTGCTTTGCTGCCAGAAGCCTGTCCTGTATCCTCAGAGGACTGCCTTGCTGCTTGAGATTTGCTGTCTGAATCCAGGACTGCCTTTAGGCAGGGAAAACATGACTTTCTATATGTCCCTTTTCTAAAATATTTATTACACATCCAACTACACCAGTGGATTGGGCTTACAATATGTATTTTTAACCACAAATTCCTTTTTTAGCTGTTCCTTAGGTGGAGATAACAATATTCAATGTAATATTATATCCCAAATGCTTTCCTATGGAACAGCTAACCCTGCTACAGTGACAATATTTTTGTGGGCCACGTCACTGTAAGCAGCCTGCATTATGGACATTAAGGCTTACTTAGGGATGACTTATTAAGATTTAAAAGATGGATGTAGGCCTTCAAAAGGGGTTATTTGAAAAGTTTGCAGGTGTAAAATTGTACAGATATAATACAGTGGAAGACCTGCAGTCATGTTTGCACTGACACTGTATTGGGTGGCAAAATGGGCGCTGCAGTCCACTAATGAACATACATGCCCTGGGTACACTTGTATGAGGGACTTATAGGTAAGTTAAATATGCCAATTAGTAGTATAGACAATTTTGAGATGTTTTAGAATTCAGAGCACACACAGTGGGGCCTGGTTAGCAGAGTCCTTGGGCACAGAGTGAAAAAAAGCTCCCTCAGTCCAAAAGAATGGGGTATTCATTCAAAACGAGGCATTTTCCTGCAATTATCTAGAACTGAATATGTATAGAAGGGACCATCACCATGGGAATTATTTCTTCAGAGGGAAATCAAACCAATTTTGAACTGAAATTTGTAAGTTACCATATTGGGGAGCAGATGAATATACAAGTCCCTGACTTCTATGTATCAGGTAGATGCCTTACTGAAATGCTCTTTCAGATCTCTTCAACCACCACATCCTCAAGTCTACATATACTTAATTGTTTCCTTGTATTCTATTGTCACTGTATTGTTATGTTGTGTCCTGTTAAAAGTGTCAGTTGTGTTTTTATATCCATTTGAGTTCTTTTAATGTGTTATGGTCTGTTGTTTACAAATTCAGAACCATGGTAGTTGAACTCTCCAAGTTAGAAATAAAGTCAAAATGAATTTGACATCCTAGCGGATTAGGTCTCATTATCTTGGGATAAAGAAATGACAGTCTGATATAGTACTAACTCAATGGTGCACCCATAGTGTTAACATTTATCAAGCGATTAATTGGTCGACTTTATGTTCTTAATCAGACGAAGAAACAGATCTTCTTGACAGCCCCTAAATTCATCACGTTAAAGGTAACAAACATTTACTGAAGGCTTGAATGTGTTTCGGGGTATGACCCTTTTTCATCGGACTGTCATAATACTGATAGTGATATATGCCAGCAAGATGGGGTTTTGGCGCTGTGAGTAGTATCCCCGTTCTGTTGGTAGGGACAGAATAGCATGTTCACTCATAAAGAATTGAAATCTTTAGCTGATGACTTAAATAAATGGTAAGAGTAAGCCCAGGTGTAAATGACAATATGCCAGTTTAATTGGCATAATTTCACATTACTCTTGCTACTGCTAATTCCTGAAATTATGCTTTTATACCACATTGCATAATTACTTGTCAAAAATGGCAGCAAATCCACTGGAACAACACTGATGATAGAATGCAAGTGGCTGTTGTTCACCGTGCTTTTGTTTTACTTGTCCAATATTTTTAGCAAAAAACTCATCCTCTCGTCCCAAGTGGGCAGTAGGATACATTTTTAACTAAATTATAGCACCAAATACCAGTTTTGCATTTCACATAATTATGCACATTTCACATAATTGTGCAAAAAAACACCCACTGTGAATTTCAGACTCCTCTAGTTGAGAATGCAGTAGAGTTTAGTAGTTCACATTAGTAGAGAAAGGCCATATAAGAACCCCTGAGATAAAAGTCAAAACCAAGAATGCGGTAATTGAAAATAGCCTCTTGGTCTTGTTCCTCAATGGAAAGCTCTGATTGGACTAGCATTCACACTGCCTAGCCCACTTTCTCTCTGACCCCACCCACAGACAATGACATCCCAACATTCAGTTGTATCATATCGTAGGCTGGACAGCGAAGGTAAGGAAATTACAAAAACAGCAGGTGATAAGATAACTATTTGCTTGGGAAACTAGAATATACAAGATTGAACAAGAGTAGATAGTAGCTTACACGAGTTAGGTAGAAATCATTCAACCCAATACACATGAACAGATGACATTAAAAAGTCCAACAGATCATATCCAAACAAAAACACAATACTCAGCTCTGCACAGGGCACCAAGACACTCACACAGAATGTGTGCAGTACAATACAAGGTACAACCATACTTCACAAAAATATCTCGTTTCATTACTAAGTACAAAGAAAAGTGGCAGATCTAGGGTGGGATCTTCAGTACAGTGAAGAAAACAATGAAGGAAGATTTCCAATCAATAAAAAACCTATCTTATCTGGTAGCAGTTATGCACATTTTGAGCTCAGTTCACACTTGATTAGATTTGAGCAGAAAGGGACTACAGGATAAAACACTTTACTCCCTCATCTTAATTGGTTAAACTGAATAGATTCAATCATAGGGAAGTCTTGCACCAGTACCAAAATGCTTTATTGCATGTATGCATGTATATATGTGGTACTTCTATAGCGCAATCCTAACCAAACGTTAGCAGAGCCCTGAACAGATTCAAAGACCAGCATAATGTTAATGAATGATTGGACAGGTAGCTGGTTTGTGGAGGGTTATGCATTGTGATGCAGCATTCTTTAAAGAGGTGCGTCTTTAAATGTTTTCTAAATTAGAGCAGCTTTGGTGTGGTTCCTGATGGATATGGGGAAGTTGTTCCAGGTCCTGAATGCATAGATGAAAATGGCCTGTTCCTTTTTATTTTATTTTTTACATTTCTTAGTCTGCTGGTATCATTTCTGCAGGTGTGCTGAGAACCACAGGAGATGGTGAGCTTGCCTGCAAAATAAGCAGGGGTGCTGCATGTGTTCCTTTTGTGATTGATGTCGGTGGTTTTGAAGATGTTGAATGCTGGCAAGAAGGGCCAGGTTTGTACTATTGCTTGTTTGTTGTTCTTGGAAAATAACAGGAGTTCTGTCTTGGTTGGGTTGAGCTTCGGGTAAATGCTGAACACCCAGGTCTGGATGATGTGTATCATTGACATATTGTTGAATCCTGATGATATTATATGTGAGCACGCACCAATCAGCTCGATGTAGAGGTTGAAGATGACAGAGAACAGTATAAGATGCGAGGGACTCCACAGGTGATAGGGATGTTTTGGGACTTGGAGATGCCCATCTGAACAAACTGGCATAAATTGCAAAGGTAGGATGAGAACCCATGAAGGACTAGTGAATTCCATTTGAGGCTACTGAGTGGTATGAAGCAGGGATGGCTGATTGTGTCAAAGGCAGTTGAGAGATCAAGCAATACCAGGAGGCAGGGTTCATCTTCATATGTGCTCAGAAGGGTATTGTCTATGATGTATAATGTAGCGTTCTCTGTGCTTCAGCATGACTTTAAGCCAGAGTAGTAGTCGTGCAGGAGATGGCTGGCATCAATGAATTAGGCCCTGTATTAATAGACTCAGAGAAACAATGTCAGATCATGCATCAGTGATGGTGTATTTAGAAAAAGTGTAAAGATCTCCCTAACATTTGTTTCCTGAAAATAAATTATAATCTGGGCACAGATTAATTGCTTTTATGAGACGTTTCCATCCTCCTGTCGTGTCGTGTTACCCCCCCAATAACGACCGACACTGTGGCCTTGGTCAGCAGAGCTTTATTCCAATCACCTTTTACCTTGCCGTCCCTACTCTAACTGCCCGCTTCTCCCGTCGCTCCTCCTCTTCCCCTCACCCCAACGCTCCGCCCCCCCAACCACTAGAATGCTCACAATATTACATCTCCCCCTTTGTTAACAAAGCTTGTGACTAGTGTTCACATCTCTTCGATCAACCATCTAGGTTTTTGAATGTCTCTTCTTGGCCGGAGGGACATGCCTTCAGACACAGTTCCATTGCTGCCCTCAGCATCCCGTTCCTGACCTATAGGTATCCGATCATGTCCTTCACAGTGTTCAGTCACAGACGTTGTAGGCCCCGGCGTGAGTGTCTCTTTCATGGTGGGACTGCATCTTTGAAAGTGGGGGACATTGCGAGTGATGCGCCTGTTCTCCGACTCAGCCGTCAGCGTGGTGCCCTTTTGTCTAGTGACTGTGAGGGGCTTTGCTCGGAACCAACAGTCCGTTTCCTTACTTTGTTCTTGCTTGACCACGACGCAGTGCCCTTCATGAGGCGAGAGAGATCTAGCTCGTCTCCTGTGGTCCGCATAAGCTTTCATGCTTTCCTTGCCAGCGTGATCTGCAGCAGTTACTACTCCTTGGTGAAGACGACCTGGTGACACCGGTCTTAATGCACCCTCCCAAGTGGGTATCCACGTCCGAATGGGGCGCCCTAAAATGAGTGTCACTGGACATTTGCCTGTAGTGGCATGGGGTGTTGTTCGATATGCTCGAAGCACTTCATTGAGAGCCATTTGCAGATCTCGTCTATCAAGGGTAGCTTGCTGGAAAGTCTCTTTGAGTTTGGCCATAAACCTTTCAACAGTGCCATTGGCTTGTGGCCACACAGGCGTTATCCGCCGATGCTGGACACCCATTAATTTCGCAAAGTCGCTGAATTTCCGTCCAGTGAAAGGTGGACCATTGTCTGTTTTCAGTTCCTTGGGCACACCCCAGGCTGCAAAGACTTCATCTAGAACCGCAATGGTGGCGGCAGCACTGGTGGACGGCACAAACCGGGCAATGGGAAACCGTGAGTATTCGTCCATTATTACGAGAACATATTTGCCTGATTGCATTGGGCCATAAAAGTCCAGGGCTAGTTCGTGCCACACTCCAGGCGGCGGCGGTGTCATCTGAATCGGGGCTGGAGGATCACCGTGCCCTACCACTGGACACTGCGGACAATCCTTCAGGGTGGCGTGTTGAATGGTCTCCAGGGGGACCGCGGGCGGTCGCGCTTGATCCTCCATGAGATGGACATCTTCCTCCACAACGGACAGTCCAGTTGTGTGTGATGCCCTGGGGTGTCGCGACATGTGATCAGCCGGGTTGACTGATTTGCCTGGCTTGTGCACGATGTCAATGTCATTGCTGACGCGATAGAGAACTTCTACCAGTCGTAGACGCTCGGCCGTCGGCAGACTAAGAAGACAGTCAGCCTCCGGCCCTTCTATGACGTGGATCACAGCGGGAACTGACATTGTTTTGTGTCTCAGCGTAGTTGAAAACTTCCCGAGACAGGGAAGTGGCTTCCTGGACATCCAGGTGTAGACCCGAACAAATGCAGGACTCAGACGCGGGAGAGGGTTCATTTTTTTGTACTCCGTCACCGGAATGTAATTTAGTGACGCTCCACTGTCCATCACAAAGTTTGTGGCATGTTCACCGACGCTGATGTCCAGTCGGGAATATTTCTTAAGTTGGTCCGGGTCAGCAACCATACTCGCATATTCAACTGAATATTCTTGTTCATCCGATGTTGATCTGGAGTCTCTGGATGGTGATCTCCTCGACCATCGGGATGTCTGCGACCCTCCGCTGGAGAGGGAAGACCGCGACGAGTAAATGTAAATGTAAATGTTGTAGACTTGTAAAGCGCACAGCTACCCCAGCAACGGGGTGTCCCGGCGCTGTAGACCGCTGGGGAACCCGTCCTGGCTATCCCTGTGAGATGGTCCCTTTCTGGGTATCTCCAAGGTGAAACCAGGCATCCCCGGCGTCTGTGGGGGGCCGTTGTAGAGATGAGGCAAGCTTAATGCCCAGAGTTGCCGAGTGTGTTCCTGGTTAGAGTAGGTACCGAGGCGAGAATTATCGAGTCCATTTTGACCCTGGTCCACGACCCTGCCGCGTCGGGAATTGAACCCTGGTCCCTGGCCGATTCTCTGCTTACGGGTCTGCCGCCTCTAACTAGTGAGCCACACCTCTCCACAAGGCGATGAGGACTGTGGGCGATCATGCACCGCTCGCGCGTGATGCCAGCGTGTGTCCACTCGCGACGTCCCAAGTGCGCTCTTTTCCTTCTCCCTGCAATACTCTCCGCACATGGCCTCGAAGTGATTGCTCCGCCCACACTTGCGGCACTGCTGTCCCATAGCTGGACACGCACCTGTATGTGGGAAATCATACCCACACCTGTAGCATCTTCTCACGGGTGCCTTTCTCGCGTGGTCATGGCGTTTGCCTCTCCTCCCCGACTCAGGTCGACGGTGTCCAGAATAATGGTGACGCGACGATGGCCGGGAGTGCCGTCCTCGCTCTCTGGACCTTCGGCGGGGCGACTAGTTTGCACTAGACAGACTTGCTCTCTGCGTTCCGTACGTCCTGCTTCCATGTTCTTGGCTTGTTCCTCGGCCTGGTCGTGTATTCTCGTCATTTCTTCGATTTCGTCAAGATTGTGGCTTTTCTTCAACAGTTTCCTCCGGAGCGTCTCAGACTGACAGCCGTCAATGACACGCAACCGGATGGCGTCGTCTGTCGAGAATGCTTCAAAGTTGCAGTGGCGGGCTAACCGGCGTAGTCGAGTTATGTATGCACTCATCATTTCGTTCTTTTTCTTGGTGTGCCCGCTGGAACACGTACCTCTCGAGTCTACGTTTTTCTTGTGTAGGAATTTCTTGTCTAAAGCCTCTCATACCTTGGCATACATCCCGGCATCTGCGGCCGGCATCTCCTTGATCATTTTGCTGATGTCTTTTCCTGCAAGGTTGCGGAGCGCAATTAGTTGATCTTCATCGCCGATGACCTTGGAGCCTTTGATGTAGTCTTCAAAATCTTCGATCCATTCCTCCCATTGGGGCCCCATGCTGCCCCCAACCACGAGCGCCAGGGGCTCTGGAGGGCGCAGGTGTGATTGTCCCATGACAATGGGTTTCACCGCTTGACGTGCAGGCGATCCTTGGTTTGACATCGTGCCTCACGTGTGCTCGTTTAGTTCCTCTCTAGTTCACTCTCTTATCTTTGCCTTTGCTCGTGCTTATTGAGAACTTATTTTTTTTCTTGCCTTTGCTTGGGTTTGTTATAAAAATTTCTTGCCTTTGCTTGGGCTTGTTTAATTCTTTTCTTGTCTTTGCTCGGGTTTGTTTCTTTATCTCTTGCCCTTGCTTGGGCTTGTTTTAATTCCTTCCCTGCCTTTGCTCGGGTTTGTTGAATCCCACTGGTGGCTCCCGGGTGCCTGACTTCAAGATGGCCGCCCACACGAATTAAGGAGGGGTGTCCCAATTCGGCTGCCTGGTTTAAAGATGGCCGCCGGACCGGCACTGCACACGGGGCTTAACGCGAGGCTCAACAGTTCTTCAGGATTCTCCCCATCTTAATTACGCTGCTCCGGGGCCTCACTCGCCAGCTCCGTGGGATCTTGGTCAGCACAGGGTAGGTGCGCTCTACTGCTGCCGCTTCTCCTGGCATATACGCGATACACGCGTCTCCCGCTTCACGCTGGGGGGGGCTTGAATTTCACGCGGCGAGTCACTCTTCGCCTCCGGTCGACGCTGCACTCTGGTCCACGCGGCAGCGACAGGAACCAAGGGCAGGGGCCAGGGTCTCACTTTCACCCCGCTCGTCTTAGGGCACTGGATCCGGCGCAGCGTTGCCTTCGACTTCCTTCTCTGCTCTTCGCACCGGGCAGACCATGTCTCACTTTGGGGTTCAGGAGAGCATGCCGCTCATCCCACCCTCGTCGCCAGCTGTCGTGTCGTGTTATCTCCCCAATAACGACCGAAACCGTGGCCTTGGTCAGCAAAGCTTTATTCCAATCACCTTTTACCTTGCCGTCCCAACTCTAACTGCCCGCTTCTCCCGTCGCTCCTCCTCTTCCCCTCACCCCAAGGCTCCGCCCCCCCAACCACTAGAATGCTCACAATATTACACCTCCTGAAGGTTTAGTCATCCCTTCCTCCCTGTACCGGTCCCACCTTGTCTGGAGTTCACAAAAGACCAGTTTCAAACCCCTTGTGAGAGTTCTCAGGCAATGCATTTGTGATGTGCAAGTGTGGTAGGTAATAGCTCCTTCCCCTTGTTAACTCAGAGTGACCCATCCTGCCAACACCTATCTCCCCTTTGGCTCACTGTCTGGGAGCAATACACAAAGACCATCTGCCAGCTGCACCTAGTCATGTGATTCAGGATCAGGCCAGACTGTGGGAGAATGTGTTAGGTAGGCACTTCCTTTCATTTTAAACTACAAATGTGAGTGCAACCGTACATTGACCTTCCTCATTGCTGATGAGGTAGATTCCAAAGTGGCATTCACATAACTTCGCTGATTACTCTAACTCAGTTTTATGTTCTCAATACCACAACCACCACAAACCTTTATACTTTTATTGTGGTTTGGGGCTGGTTAGAACTCCCACCTGCAATTTCCTACTTAACCATTTATGGAGGAGTTCTTTCACTCAGATCTGTATAACAGGGACCTTTAATAAAGTGAGATAAAGAGCAGTCAACTCTTGGTTGTTGATTGCTGTAGTTGTTTTAGCTGGAGCTCTCAGCCCTGTCTTTGATGTATTTGTATAGGTTCAACAGTACTCTCTCTTTGATGTACTTTTATAGGTTCAACAGTACTAAGAAATCAGCAGATGTGCATAGTGCTTAAACTCCCATTGGTGACTAGGCGCTGCACCTGACTGAGGAAAGTTACCTCCTTAGGGTAATTAGTTAATGTGCCACTTCTGGCCATCATGGAGAGACTTTAGCAGGGAATTAATAATGGCTCAGCTCAGCTTGTCCCTGACTTTTTCCTCAGAGTTTTATGGAGAAAACAAGAGAAGTTCATTCACTTTCCTCAACTTTCTCACAGTGCAGTAGTGCATAAAATGATGCTTCAGTTAGTCAAGGCACTTCCAAAGAGCAACTTACAAGTCACAGTTTAAATTGAATTTCAGTGGCTACCAGGAGCCAGTGATGCTTTTGTATTGAGGGAATGATATGGGCAGTATTTGGTAAATTGGCTTCAGAATTCAGCAAGACTTTCCACTTTTTAATGTTGTAAATGGAAGTACCTGTCAGCCCTGCAGTATCTTCTCTCTGGACACAATAAAGCTTATGGGCCTAAAATGAAACATTGAAAACAATCTCTAAAGGAAACCTGTAAATGATGACAACTTCTGCCTAGCAGTAATGTCCATCATAGATGCACATGATGGCTGTCAGACCTTGATCTGTGAGTTTATACATTGAACTGACTCAAGGTGAAAAGCATCTCCTATCTCTCTGCAATATAATGAGCAAGCAGGAAAAGAGATGAGGCCCGTTAATGCATGACACACACTTTACACCACTAGGAACAGCAGTAAGGTTGAGTAAGCCACACAGGATCTCAAACTATTAAAATAGATACACATTTGCATTTCAATTATCCCACATTTTAAATGTATTCGTCACGGATAGTGTGCCATCAGACTTAACTATCTGTCCTTTTAATGGAATACACTGAAAGACCTTCACATGTATGGAAAAGAGCACATTTCCCTGTGAAACAAAAACAAAAATATGAAAGTGAGTCATTTGCTGTTTTGAAGGTGAAGGTCTCTTACTGAACAAAGCACAGAGATGGAATAATGCAATAGTGCATTAGCTTTCAAGATCACACATTCTTTTGATGCAAGAAGCTGTAACAGAGAACACATGCTGAAATAAACCTAAAACCTAATGGCCCCATGCTTAGCAAGGTAGATGAATCACATTTTATTAGCCTTGAAATAGGGGATGTTTTTCAAAATTCATGTGTTGGTTTTGTTCTTTGTCATAAAATACAAGATGCCTGGAGTTTGCACAGAGATGATGGGCATCCATCCTGCATCAGGGAAAGAAACCAGTTAAATGACACATATGTTTACCCACAGGCTAACACGTTACAACATTGAGATCAATACAAATTTGCCTGGGGCGAATATGGTTTAGCGATTCGGGTAGTGCAAATTTGGATACATTTACCACCCGTCATAGGTGTAATCACACAAATTAGATGTGCCATTGCTCAAACAATTCACGCGAGAGACCTACACAATGAATTGAGCGGTGGTCTGCCTGAAAAGTGTACCTGAGGAGCTGTACAAACATGACATTTTCTACATGATTCAGTCTCCCACTTGCAAAATATATGCAAAAAGTGCTAGAAAAAACAAACATTATGTTTAGTTTGGGAAGCGCAGTAACTGCGTAAAGTTGTGATCTTCCCGAATAGTGAGGTAAACATCGGGGGCATATTTACAACAAGTAGCGATAATTATCGCTAAACGCGCTTAGCGCGTTTTATTCTATTGCCGTCTATCTCTGGATTTCATCGCCAATATAGCGCTGTATTAACAACGCTTTCACATTGGCGATATGAAATCCAGCAATAGTGGCGAAATGCAGGAATATCGCAGGAAATCCAGCGATAAAACATCAGCGATAGTGAAATCCTTGCTGATAGGCCATGGTGGACTTAGCCCATCAATCCACCTCCCAAGGAAGAGATGGCTAAGTCAGAATTTTTGCAGCAGTTAAATCCTGCGATAAAGGGGGCTTAGCGCGCCTTTTCCTCTCGCATTGCGGGTCAGGTGCAGCCTTGTTAATATGGAGATACGGAGTTAGCAAGTGTTTCCCATCTAGTATTGCTAAGGTACGCCCACTTTGCATGTCATTAGCGATAATAATCGCTAACATGCAAACTGGAGAAAAAAGGGCTGCTTACTCAAGGAAACACGCGTTAGTGTATCCTTGAAAATTTTGCGATATATAAATAGCCGCTTTTTGGAAAAAAGCGGCCGATAAAGAGGCGGAATTGGGCTTGATAATATGCCCCCAAGACTTTTTGAAGATTTTTAGGGGCATATTAACAACGGCCAGCGATAATCATCGCTGGCCGTGCTTAGCGATAATTATATTATCGCAGGCTATCTTTGGCATTTATTGCCCTGGTAGCGCGTTATTAACAACGCGTTACTCCAGGGCGATAAAAATTCCAGAGATTGCGAGGTTATCGCCGTTTTTCAGGGAACATCATTGGTTTTCCAGCGATGTTCCCTGCAAAAGAGCGATAACCTTGCTGATACGACCCACAGGTAAATGAGAGTGATATGTCAGAATGGAAAATGCATTTTATTTAGGTTTGTTGGTAAGATTACGTTGCATCTAATTTCTTATGGTTTGTAGTCTGTTGTTTTGCATGCTAAAAATATAAAGTATCCCTGGATAATGTTATGGTGATTCTGATGCAAAATGGACACCTTGATTGAGCACAAGATATCGCACAACTCAAAATATTAAGTAATCATACAATGTGAATGGTTTGCTAACCTAATACATTACGTTTTACCAATAATTGTTTTTTAGAGGATTACTCCCTTATGAAGTGTAGTCTTTACTGGTGATTGTGGTAGGAAGGTTATATTAATTAATACAAATGAGCACATATTAGGATAAATTATTAAAACATCATGCACATCAAAGTTAAACTTACATTACTCTTAGTTGTGAAATTAAAGTTATCTATGGACATGTTGTGATGGGTGATTCTTGTCCATTGTAAACAGCGTAAAGCTCTGAGTTATAGTTTTCTGATTTACTATGGATTTGCGACAATTTGAATAACTATCCATAGAAATTCAGGCACTTCGTAAAGTTCTTTGCATTCGTCACTACTCTACTTAATTTTGACAATTGTTCACAGCATTGCCAACCTACATGGGTAAGTGATTTAGAGATGGGCAGTACCGCATTATGTTCCCCTATAGAGCAGTGGCCACTCCTCCACTATTGCAGAGGAGCGTCACCCCCCACCCCCCGCCAGCACCACCAAAAACTTGAAAAATAAGCCAATGATAATAACGAGTTTTAAACCTGTTTTATTATCATTTTATTTTTCTTCTAAGTGTGCCGAGTCTGGGGGTGGGGCCAGGGGAATGACAGGCACTGAGGGGGAGTGGTATGCACAGCATTCAGTGCGCATGTGGGTTTGGCCGGCCTTCTCATGACGGCCAAACCGACATGCTCACTGAAGTTGTCTCCAACCCAACCTGCATCGCTGGGTTGGAGACAGCGGGCACTGGCTTCCAGTCTCACTGGGAGTGCAAATCGAGAGTGCTCAGGCCATTCCTGACTCTGCCTTCATGCCGCATGAAAGCAGCATCATGATTCGTCGCAGGGTATTCTAGGAGCCTGTCTGCAGAGGAGCAGAAAAGTGTGATGCAGCTGGCTGAATGTAAGTTCTTTTTTTCTATCATAGTCCGTCGTCGTCCCCACTCCCCCCAACCCACCCCCAACCAGCACCCCGGCCTGCCGCTCTGCCCTGACACCAGCTGCCACTACTATAGGCAGAGAAAATATATATGAGATACCTTTTTCTTCTCTCACTGAAAAGAACTTTCCAACTCCATTTTTGAATAGTTTTCTGCTTGTGAATTGGGGTGGCAAAACACGTTTTGAAAGTATTAAAAAAACACAAAGTAACAATATGAACATTGTTTTTTTCTTAAATTCCTAATGTCCCCACATTCCCCCTGCAAACACCAGTGTTCCTGCACTGTAACTAAACTAAGCATTTTGAAATTTTTGCCTTGCTGGCATATTTTCTTTGATGCTAAATTACATCTGTAATTTTATGACATAAAATCTAGTATTAAATTGAATACAAGAGTTACAGTCTTATTGTAAGAAGCCCTAAAGTTAATTTCAAATATCTTTCAAGCAGCCTCAAAACCAAATGCATGATCAGTTTTTCATAGATAGAACAGTGACTATTTAAAATCACCATGGTGCACTTTTGTGAACACACCCTCTTTGGAGAAGAGCAGCAGGTAAGTCATAAATGATTCACAGTCAGAATATCTATCTGAATGTAGTTCTACTTATGTTTTAATGTTGGTCTGTGTGTCCAGGCTCAGTGCCCTGCCACATGGCACTTCGAAAATCATAATAGTTTGTGAATACCTTTTCCAGAAAGCCTTGTGGACTCCTCTTAACTTTTGTAAAGGAGAACATACTTCAATCAAAATCATTCAAACAAAACCAATCACTCAATCAAAAAGGACTTATAAAGTGCATTTAATCACACATAAGGGTTTCAAGGCGCTGTGAATCCTACAGCAGAGGGGGGTTCAGTTGAACAGCCAGGTCTTGAGTCGTTTCCTGAATTCCAGCAGAGAGGATGAGGTTCAGAGGTGAAGCGAGAGGTGGTTCCAAGACTTGGCAGTGAGCTAGGAGAAGAAGAATCCTTCACTGTTGCTTTGGTGGATGTGGGGTATGTGAGTGGTGGGGAGGGAGGCAGAGGGTAGGTGTCTTGTGGGTTGGTGGCAGCTCAGGCGGTGGTTGATATATAGTGATCCTTGGTTGTGTAGGGCTTTGTAGGTATGGGTCAGCATCTTGCAATGATATCTCTTCTGAATTGGTAGCCAGTGTAGCTTCCTGAGGTGGGGGTGATGTGGGTTCATCTGGAGAGGTCGAGGTTGAGTCTGACCACTGAGATCTGTATTGTCTGTAGTCTTTTCAGGATGTGCATGGTGGTTCCTCTGTAAAGAGCGTTGCCTTAGTCCAGACGGCTGGTGGCTAGGGCTTGAGCGACGGTTCTTGTTGTTTTGATGGGGAGCCATTTGAAGATCTTATGGAGCATGTGAAGGGTGAGGAAACAGGCAGAGAAAAGTTTGCACTGCCCTGGGAGCAGCACATGCATATTAAAACACAGAGCGGATGCTGGCAGCTGCTCCGTGTTTTCGCAGTGCAGGTGGCAACCCACCTGCACTTTTAAAGGGGATTAGACATCCCCTTAGAGACGGGTGCAGTCAGTGACTGCACCCTCTTGCAAGGTGATGTCTGAGGGGTAAATAGGACCTCCTTTCTCCCTTCCAGAGGGCTGCTCTCAAGGGGTGCACTCACAGTTTTCCACCTAGAAGATGGCGCACTGTGAGTGCACCCCCTGAGAGCTTCTTTGCCTCTGCGACCGCGTCTGTAATATGCACAGAGGCAAAGAAATATCCTCATTTGCATAGGGCATGCTCCTATGCAAATGAGGGAACGTCCCCTCAAGGTAGCATTGGTGCTTTCAGTACGTCAGTGCTATCGGTATTACTGAAGGGGACAGGCAAGCTTCTGCGCCCCCTTCTGTAATACCAAAGTGCCCTAGGGGCACGCAAAGTGGACGCAAACTCCCGTTGCACCCCCGGGCACTTATTGTAAAATGGGCTATGTTTTGTCTGTTTTGAGTTTTAGGCAGTTGTTTTTCAACCTGTTGGCGACGCTAGTAATGCAACTGTAGAAGCTGGTGATGGTGGTGGAGGAGGCTTCCGATAGCAAGAGGATCAGTTGGGTGCCGTCGGCATAAGATATGATGTTAAGTCTGTGTGTTCAATGTTGGCCAAGGGGGTCATGAGGTGTTGAACAGAGTGGAGCTAAAGGATGAACCTTGGGAAATGCTGCAGATGAGGTTCTGGGTTTAGAGGTGAAGGAGGTAAGCGGACTCTCTAGGTTCTTCCGTTGAGGACGATCCACATGAAGGCATTTCCTTGGATTCCAATATGGTAGAGTCTCTTGATGTGGATGTGGTGGGATATGGAGTTGAATGCAGCTGAGTATTTTTGCATCACAAGTGGTGAGCAGGTGGTCGTGGTTTGCACTTGTGGGAGCCAGGAGGTTGAGTGTGTCGGCAACAGTGGGTTGGGGTTCAACGTTTTTGTATTTGGTGGTGATCTTGTCATGGAAGAGATTCGTAAGGGTGTCGCAGAGTTCCTGGGATGGGCTCATGATGTTTTTTGTGGCTGAGGGGTTAGAAAACTCTCTGACAATGTTGAAGAGTTCTTTGCTGCAGTTGGAGCTGGCTTTATTGCGATTAGCGAGGGTGTTTTATGTTGTCTTTTTCAGGAGCTGGTGGTATTGATTGAGGGATGTCTTGAAAGTGGCTCTGTCCACATTCAAGCAAAACCAAGCAAGAAAACCCCCAAAAAAGCACATTTACCTGAAACAAAGTGTGCAAATTCACCCATCACCAGTTGAGAAGCGAAAATGTCCATGCTGGTGTCTTTGAAAATCGTAATTACATTTTACATGTCTAGATCTCATTTAAATTTTCAAATTGTTATAGCGATATTTTTCCCTGACAAAGTGGGTTTCACCCACAATACTTTGTGACTAGTTGATGTATTATTCTGCTTTCATACAATGTATTTGAGTATACTTTTGGAGATAAACTATTTTAAGAATTTTGTGATTCACAACCAAAACGGTTTTTTCGTTTAACAACACAAATCGGAACAAAAAAGAGAAAAACGATAAATGATTAAAAGAATAAATGGACTAGTCAGCAAGTGAGCGCTCTAGCCTCTAGGATAAATATCCATAGACTATCATGATAACATGCCAGGAGTCTATATAAGAACATATTCAAAGAGATCTTGAAGACAAATATGCTTCCTTTTGTCTCATAAGGCTCCACTGTGTCTCTGGTTTCTATGGCTGTCGCAGTTTGGGATTTTCTGCTTTAAGGTATTTTTTAAAGAAAACCAAAAAAGTGTTTCTGAAAAACTTCCACCCACTCTTCTTCCTGAAGTTCATGCCACAGGTCAGGGTATTCCAATCGAAACAATATATGAAGAGCTTCAAGCTTCTTGAAAGATCTTGAAAAGAGCCAAAGTCAGATCCAAATGCACTAATTGTGAAAAGCAAAGTCCAAACACAAGCCATAATTTTCATGTGAATCCATTTTACCCCCAAACTGTGACTGTAGTTTAGGATTAAAAGTCCCAAGAGAACAAACAGGATACTTTGAGATAAAGGAGAGGATGCCAAAGCTGGTCTCAATACCAAACTGCCAGGGATTCCTGCACACATCTGGCCCGATTCACAGAACTAACTTAAGACAAAATCCTAAATTTACAACCATTTACTCATTTTGCTATTCACAGAAGGCACTTACTCATTTTGGTATTCATAGAAGGCACTTACTCATTGATGAGTAAGTGACTTCTGTGAATACCAAAATGAGAAAGTGCACTTACTAATTTTGGTATTCACAGAAGGCACTTACTCATCAATGAGTAAGTGCCTTCTGTGAATACCAAAATGAGTAAGTGCCTTCTGTGAATACCAAAATGGTAGTAGGTTTAAGATTTTGCCTTAAGTTAGTTCTGTGAATCAGGCCCATCTTCTTTTATTCACTCTGCCTATGTATTGTGCTTGTGATGTGTTGCCCAGTGCACTTAGATGCATGTGAAAATTTTGTGAAATGAAAATATCCGAAAAACGAAAGTAGTTTGTGCACATTTCTCAAACATAAGTATGTTAAATCAACAACTTCAAACTAGTGCTACCTTTTCATCATACCCTCATACCGTTCTGTCAGGTGGGCGTGTGGGCGGTGTAGGGGAATTCGCATTCCCCTAGAAACAAAATAATGAAATAATAATATTTCAAATTAGTTACAACATGTATTTCCAGCAGTGGTTCACAGGGCTACTGAAAAGGCTTTCAAGAATTACTTTCTAAAGTGTTATTGCAGGTGTGGAAGTATTGCAGTTCCCCTGCTGCGTGTGTGTGTGTGTGCTGTAGACTGCACAGATTTATGGCTACTTCCTCACCCCAGGTCTTATTTGAAAAGTTTACTGCTGACAGCACCCTTAATTAATTGCAATCTTACTGCTCAGAATTGATTCATGGTAGGTGGCAGCCCTATAGCATTATCTACGTCTGTGCCTCATAAATCAATTTTATAATATTTCTAATCGTTTTTAAAGAAAATCAAATTAATATCCTTACAGTACGAAAACATCTGTCAGGGGCAACGCTCGAGGATTCAAATATGTCATGTAAAAATGCAATATAATATGAGCCAGAATTGCAGATGGGATATTTGCTCCCTCGGCTTACATCAATCCGAAACATAATTTATGTAAAAATGTAATCGAAATAAGTTGAACAGGATTGAAACCTTTTTCCTGTAAAGCTAATTTGCCATAAACTTGAAAGTCGAGGGTATTAGCACATTGAAAGCCTGTGGCATCTTCTATATCCGCTACTGGTAAGCTAATAATCAATGAGAGGTTATGTAACCAAGAAGCATGCAATAGGGTTGTTTTTAGTGTGTGTTGTGTATTATGCTATGTTGACATACTTTCGAAATAATGCATTGCAATTGGTCTTGGGAACTGGTTGTTTCATTAATTGCTGAATAATATTGGCAGCCACTAAATTGGTAATTATGGGCTTGGAAAACGTAGGTGGTATTCGCATGCTTTGCAATTACATGCATATTAACAATGCAAAAACAGAACAGTGGCCCTTTTACCCATTGCGCTTTACTCACTATGCACTCCAACTGGATCCCTCTTTATCCAACTTTTTCTTTCCCCTTGTTTGCAGAAACTTGGGTTTCTGAATTGAACTTAATCTACATGTTCCTTTAAATCAGAACATGCTTGATTCTTCAAAAGCCATTCTACTTTCTGAAGCTGTACAAATTAAGATGTGACATGCTGTGTTCCTTGCCTCAAAATACGTCATTGATTTTTAATCAAGGCATGGCCTTTGCATGCATTAGTATCAATTTTTTGAGTACCTCACATGTAATTTTCGAATTGCCAGTGTAGGCACGTCAGTAAATATGATATAATAAGAACCATATTGGTTCTTATATATTTATTATATGAGCTAATTGCAATTTAAACAAGCATTAGCAAGGTCAGTAGGTTTCAACTATAGAAGACATACCTATTGGAGTTGACAACGCTTTGTTCATTGGTGTTAACATGCCAAAACGGTAGACAGTGCATTACATATGCAGGTTAGCACAATGGCATGCATGCAAATTAATCGCCAGCTATGTCGCTAAGGGCCCTATTACGAGTATGACCGTGTGGCGGCGGGGCCGCCCCACCACTGCACCACCAAACCTGTGTGGAGACCGCCTGCCCTATTATGACTTTTTAAGACAGTGGCGGGCTTTTCCTTTGGCCTTCCCATGGCGGTGCCTATAAACTAGGCATTGCATTTGGAACATCAAAGGAAGTTCGAGCACGGCATGGACTGAAAAGTCCATGCCATGCTGGAACTTCTGTGAATGCACATAGGGGGCACATGTTGTGCCCCCTGTGTGCATCCACAAGGCATGAGGCACAAGGTCACCACCACTGTTTTCATGGAGGAAAGACCTCCATGAAAACAGTGGTGGTGATGAAAGTCGTAATATGCTTGGCTGGTCTGCGGCGGTCCCGCCTAGCATATTGGTGGATCGGGATCGCCGCACCACGGCCTGGGCCTCAGACCACCTAATTCGTAATAGGCCCCTAAGTGTTTTCTTTGAAGGAAAAGCCATTTTAAGATGAGAACCAATGTATACATGCATGTCGTGATGCCTGCATGTGTTGTGGTGCACTGCTGGCCATTTTGGCATTTTCTGAGAAAGTTAGTAATAGTATAAGTAAAAAAGGTAACAAAAAAAGAAAATGTTCCCTATTGCCAAAACATTAAGCAAATAGCCCATGGAGAACAGAAGGAAGTAAATACAGAGCAAGCGGGCGCAGAGATTCAAGCAAATGAAACTCGAAGTAAACACATGCACTGCTATACAATGCTTAAACTTAAAGAAAAAAAGAGGCCCTTTGAGGAAACCCAGAAAGGCTAAACTCATCCAATCAGTACATTGAGACCAAAATGATCCTGACAGGACAAACACAAGGATAGGAAAGAAAGTCATTGAATGGGGAGATGGGCAACAAAGTCATCCAATCATGAGAAAGTCACTAATCCAAAGTGCACTCTAAGTTTGTATTATGTATTGAAAAGAATATAGCTATGGTTGTCTGTAGCCAAGAATAAACAATAACTAATAACCACATATAACACTCTCATTCAAATGACATCCCTTTAATTAGGTGAAAACATTTGATATAGAACTGATTGTTGTTTTTATTTAAAAACTAATGATGTATTCTACTAAAATGTCTATGCAAAATCATACTTCTGATTTCATATAGAGAAATAATCATTACATAAGCACAATAATAATCTTTAACATTGCTCAATGATATCATCTCTCTCCCCTTAACAAATCCCAATAAGAAAGAGATAGCCCAAAATGAGCATGTATAAATACACAAAACTAAAGTCCTGTTTAAGACGACATTAAAATAATAAATCATTTAATGCTGTTGTTGTGCATGGCTTCTATAGCAAAGATGGCTCCACAACACCGAAGCTAAAATTAGTTTTTTCCCTTGTATGACTTAACTGTGAAAAACAAAACTGCTGTTAAATCAGAGCTGTGGAAATCTGTGCTCTGTGCCTGTAGATTGGTAATCAATAGTCCGCCACCTACCTGAGGTCTTCAGAGATTCTTGTAAGTCAGTGGGATAGTAGATGGCAGACCATCATAAGCCCTGCCTTCCCCAGATCTCTTTATAGTAGGTTGAAGGTGAGTGTTGCCTTCACAGCGTCCCACTATCTCATTGAGGGTGGGGGAATGGCCCTGGGCTGGGAGGGAGAGTAAACTCCCTGATACTAGTGGAGAAGGGTTTTCTCAATAATGGATATCATTTTTGTCAAAAGAGGCTATTGAGGTAGGTGGGGTGGGTGGTCACACACCAGTTAACGAGAAAAGTGAAGAATGGTGACTCAATGCCAATTTTTGTGAACAGGAAGGAGGCTGCTGATGTAGTGGGATAGAGTGGCCAGATGCTAGATGTTCCCTTTTATAAACAAGCTATGAAGATAGGGACAGCAGGACGACAGAAGTAGTGAACGGAACATAGGGTATATGCAACAGGATCATGAACAACAAAGAAAATTCAAAATCATGGTATGGGGACTATAGAATAGGAGAGCAAAGATCCCAAAAATCTTAATTGAAGAGAAAACACTAAAAGAGTCCAAAGTTTCATCTCTATTGGAATAAACATTTGTGTGTGTAACATCTGGAAGCTTTATTTAGGATATCGAGGCGCGGTATCTTAAGCTACATTCAGTCAATAGCACAGATAAAAAAAACTTGTTCATCATGTCTGGCAATGAAATCCTCAGTGACTAAAAAAAAGTTCAGATTGGAGCCCACCTGAAAAAACATTGGAAATCCTCGTTCCACTTACCACAAACTACAACACCCGCTGCATTGCAAGCCGAAAGCGCCTATGTAGCATGTATCTCTAAAAGAGCGGTGTGCGAAGAGGATAAGTGAAGTGTGACGTCCTTGTCGTACTTTATTGATCTGTGTTGGGAGCAGTTCACTGAACAAAGTAGCAAATACATGAAGATAGATTGGCTGGTTCATGAAGCAAAGAGCTCAAATATACCTCCATTAAAGTTACTCTCCTGCAACTTTCCAGCTGAACAGCTAGGATGTAAATCAGCCTGTCAAAGAGAATATTTCCTACTCAACTATAAAAGTGGTCTGAGAGCTTAGAAAGAGTACAATGGGCTGAGGTTTTTGATCTGCATTCCCAGCAGCAAACCTGCCTTTCTTCTCTGTAAGGCACAGAAGAGGGTAGAAACTTTGATTTTTCCATAGTGAATTCGGTGGATATTTAAAATAAGAAACAAATGGAGTCAGACAAATCACACAAAATATTGTTGTGATAGAAAACCAGTCAAAAACAACAAATGCATTGGGCCAGTTCACGAAAAAAGTTGGAAAAATATGTGCAACGATAACAGACATATTTCTCCTACTTTTCCCCTACGCAAATAAAAAAAATTCTTATTGTTTTCTCAAAAGGGAAACTATTTTACCCATGAATAAATCCCTTACTCTAGGCCGCCAACAAATATAGGGGTGGTCTATTACCGTTCCTACCTTGGAAAGGGATTAAAGTGACGTTATAGTTAGGTGAACATGTGAGTTTAAACGTAACATTTTAAACTAAAAAAGGACAGAAAGTGCCATAGTTATGTATGGTAATAAAATAATACTTGAAATTTAAAAAAGAACAAGACAATCACTGAAGGAACACAAAGGTTACAGTGATGTTAGAGTTAGGCATGGTAATAATATCTGACTTTGCATTAAAGAAAATCAGATATTCACTGAAAAAAATGAAGGTCAAAGTGATGATATAGTTAGATGAAAATGTCAGTTTAAATGTAAAATGTCTCCTGTGTTTGACCTTTCAGCCTTAAGATGGCTTTCCCCCAAACATTTTGCCTTTAACCCTCCTATTTATACAGAATTTGGTTTTGTTGGCCATCGGACTGTGCACTATAGCACTGCTAACCAGTGCCAAAATGCTTGTGCTCTCTCCTTTAATCATGGTAAAATTGGCTTACACCTGATTGGCTTAGTTAATTTGCTTCTAAGTCCCATGTAGAGTGGTATACCGTAAACCCAGGGTCTGCAACTTAACCCCTACTAGCGAACCTGCGGCACGTATTGTGCCACTCACTAAAGTCGCCCCTTAAAACAAGTCCCAGGCCTGCCATTGCAACCTGAATGCAGTTTTAAACTACCAATTTGACTTGGCAATATAACACCCTTGCCAAGCCTTTTATTGCATATAAGTCACCCCTAGCTTAGGCCCTAGGTAGCACATAAGGCAGGGTGCATTATAATTAAAAAGTGTTTTTAATTTTTTGCATGTCCTGGTAGTGAATCACTTTTAAATTCGTTTTGCCAACTGTGAAGTCTACATCTCCTGTAGGATAACATTGGGTTGCCTTATTACATTCAATACGTGCTAACTTTTTATTGGAACAGGTAAACATTTCATGTTTGCTGTCTGAGAAATTGTAATTAAAAATCCTTTTTAAAGGTAAAGTCAGATTTTATGTTACAATTTTAAAAACGCCACAATTATGAAGTTGTGTCTCCAACTCTGATTCCTTTACTACCATAAATGTCACTATTTTTTCGTCATGAGAAGTGTAACCCATATACATCCAAATGGAAAATGTATTCCCTATTATTTAAATTTTTTGTGTTGCCAGACCTTTCTCCCTGTTCTTTTTCTGGGTTTTTTCTTATTGTCTATGTGTGTAACTTGCTTGTTTGTATATTCAATCATTAATAAACTTCGTATATCTAAACATTACACCATAACAACAACATACATATGACACATATTGATTTCCTACTGTTTTTTTTCTTATTGTATAAATACATTTTACATCTATTGTGTGAACAATTCAGACATAATACACATTAAGCACACCTTGTTGACAATAGACACTACATTACATATATATTGCATGCATGATTATTACGCTTGTTTTGAATTGTCCAACAGAAAAGAATTCATAAAGAGATTAAAAAAGAACAAATGATTGTTTTAGGAAAAAGCATATATTAATAGAATCCCTTCAATTTTATAATCCTCTTGTACTTCTATTGGCCCTAAGTGGACAAGGAATAGATTCCTGGTATCCTTGTGCAATAGTTTTGGAAGGTAAATCAATTCACTCCTTTACCAGTCCTAAATCACTTTGTGAAGGGAATGCATCCTCTGGCCACCATGACAATTCGCCAATGCATTTTGACCTTCACTAATGAGCCTGTCCTCGATTCATGAAGGTCTTCCGCAGGGCAAAGCGTTCTGATTGGCTGCTAACACTTCAACCAGGAAGTGTTGGCAGCCATCTTGGGGCTTGGCTTAAGCCGAGTGCCCAAAGAAATGTGAAAAAAAGAAAAGGAGGCAGGGTAGGAATATCCTAAACCCCAAAACTTTGGTCTTAGGGTTCCATTTCTGTCTATGGCATATATTAGAGTACACCAAGACAGTCTGAGGGAAAAGCGACATCAGTTCTGCAAAGGTTTCTGTCATTAGGATTTCCAGCCCTACCCCATGTAATGTTGCTAAGTCGTTGCCAACACAATGGATTTAACCAAAGCCAGCAACTTATAAAACTTTAAGCCTCTCTGTCCAAACCACGTAATCTGCACATTTGGCAAACCCAAGTCCTTGTCAATGCCTCTCTTTTTTAAGCCTCTTTATCACAATAGATATTGCTGTGGCCCACAATCCATACTATAAGCATGTTGAAGGGAAGGAGCAATAGTGGTCAGAAGAAGGCTGGAGCTGAATGAGGTAGCTTTTCACAGGAATAGTAGTTAAAATAAAGGTGTTTTCAAATTTAAAAAAATAATAGATTTCATTGGATGCTGCCAGTGTGTAAGTGAATGAAATTAAGTAGTGTGTTTGATGCCTTAGCACGAAATCTTATTATTGCATGTTGTTTAAAAAAAGAAATGTAATACAGACATTGATATGCTTTGTTTTGAATTTGTAGAGTAAACCATTCTTGCTGTATCTCATTTATAAGTAGCATGTTCCTTCTAGAATGTGCTGTGAACTTGTGACCTACTGGTTCCACTGGGTTGTTAGGTTTACTGAGCTAAGAATGTATTGGGAGGGAAGGGTGTTAAAGAGAAAGAACATTTTTTTTAAAGTTGAGGAGTGATAAAAAACATTTACTGATCACAGATTCTCCACAGTAAATGCAACAATGTTGTGCCGACTCACAAAATTGTTAAAAATAAAACCAGTTATTAATGTACTTTCTGATAAATACATATGAAATCAAAAAATTAGTGGTATGGAATGTAAACATAATACACAATATCTAATTATAGAAAGGAAATGCAAAAATCTTAGAGGTTCGCTTAAAAAAATGGATGTTACAATTAAGAAACAGAATTTTAAAAAGCCTTATAAACTTGAAAAACCAAAGGTTACAGGGACTTTATAGGTAAGAATTATCATTTAAAAAACCTTAGAAATTCACTGGAAAAAAAACAAAGGTTACAGGGACATTATAGTTAGGAAATATAATTGAAAAAAAAACTTAGAAATTCTCTGAACAAAACAACGGTTACAGGGACGTTATAGTTAGGCTGACATTTCACTCGTACAAAACCAGAAAAATTCAGAAGTTATAGTTAGCTGAGATAACTATAACTCACACCTCGCAATGCACTGCTTCTGACCTCACATATTATATCAGCAATGACATGGTCAGTGACATCACTGATGACATCACTGATGCAGTGACAGCTCCTCCACTAAGGCGGAGAAGCATTGCCCTACTGTTTCAACTGCAAGCCGAATGCAAAAAATACATTTATAAATACATTTGTTATCATTTTGTTTTTGGCATTCAGCTTCAGCTGAAGTGAGGTGGGTGGAGCTGGGCTACCCACACCACAGGGGGGAGTGGTAACAGCACCTAAAGTGCACATGAAAATTTGGCTAACCATCTTGGTCTGGCCAAAGCGTCATGCACACTGTGCATGTTCTCCACCCAGGCTGCATTACAGCAAAGCCTGCCAGCCCCTCTCAGAACACCAAGCCATGGCGCTCAGATCAATCACAATGCTTCTAAGGCAGCGTTGTGATTGGCCAAGGGATTCTGGGAGGCTGTGTGCTTCCTGCTGAGTGTAGACAGAAGAGGCAGCGGCTGGCAGTGAAAAGTTAAGTGCTTTTTTATTTTATTTTATTATATCCCACCCCCTCCCTCAATACCCCCTTGCCCCACGCCCCACTAGAGTTCATTGGCAGTCGCTACTGCACTGATAACATCTCAAATGGCATCACTGATGACATCATCTACAGAATATCTGATGCACCCATTGAAATCCCAATATATACTTTCATACACCCACTCCAACTTCCACACTACCATTCTCAAAACCATTGACACAACCATACCAGTAAGTACACACCCACTCACTGATTTATAGGTCTACACACACATCCACTCGGTCACCCATGCAGCCACTCATACACCAACACACTCACTAATACAGCCCATAATATATCCACTCATACACCCACACAGCCACTCACACACTGTCAGTCACCCATAGAACTACTCACACACCTACTCACTCACCCATAGAGTCAATCACACAACAATTACTCGCCTATAAGTTATACACACCAACTTACTTATTCATACAGATACCAAGACATACTCACTCACCTATGCAATCACTGACAGAAACACACTCACCCATACAGCCCCTCTCACAATCACTTGCTCACACACATACAGTCACTTATATACACAAACACTCACCTTAACTGCCTTTCAGATATGCAGCTACTCACCCATATACAACTGACACATCCATTCACTCACCAACACAGCCATACACACACTCGTTTGCTCATACAGCCCCTCGCAGATACACTCAATAAACCATACAGCCACTGACTCACCCAGTCTGTCATCCATGCAGGCAGCCACACACACCCTCACCCACCCACACAGACATTAATACACCCATGCAGGTACTCAGACAACCAATGTATCACCCATAAAGGCACTCACATACTCCCTCACCAACCCATACAGCCACTTAGACATCAACTGAAAGACTGATACAGACTTTCACACAACCTAGTCACTCAACCATAAATTCACTGAGACATCTAATCACTCACTTATACAGTCAGTCACGCATTCACTAAATCATCCATACAGGCACTCATGTAACCACTAATTAATCAATACACTTTGGTATATATATTTAACACTCATTTTTTTGTTTTAACTCCCAGGCACTGGATGATGTCATCAGTGATTTTATCAGTGATGTCATTTGAGATGTGATCAGTGATGTGATCAGTGATGTCATTGACCATGTCATGGGTGATGTAATATGTGAGGTCATAAGCAATGTATTGCGGGGCACGAGCTATAGCTAGCTCAGCTAACTATAACTGCTGAATTTCTCTGGTTTTGTATGAGTGAAATGTCAGCCTAACTTAACGTCCCTGTAACCTTTGTTTTTTTCAGTGAATTTCTAAGGTTTTTTTAAAATTATATTTCCTTATTATAATGTCCCTGTAACCTTTGTTTTTTAAAGACATTTCTAAGGTTTTTTAAATGCTAATTGTTACCCATAAAGTCCCTGAAACCTTTGGATTTTCAAGTTTCTAAGTCTATTTCTTAATTGTAACATATATATATCATGTGAACAAGGCTCCACGGAGCCGAAACGTTATGGCCGTCACTCTGGGCATTGAATAAAAAAAAAATTTGCACTATATGCAGGCTCGTGTACTTACTTCCTTGGCAGTTGGAGGACCTTCAAGGCTGGTGGGAGAAGTCTTTGGACATATATATATATATATATATATATATATATATATATATATATATATATATATATATATATATATATATATATATATATATATATATATATATATATATATATATATATATATATATATATTACCTACTGGCGATAGCCAGTAGGTAGTTATAGTTAGGACCACGTTTCCATAGGAAAACCTCAACATTCTATTTTGAATAACTTTGGCGCCGGTCGACGAATCCTCGCAAATTTTTCAAAATAGGTGGGGCGCTACGCTCCGCTCCTACCCTGAAAGTCTCGGGGGGATCCGTCAAGCGGGGGCTGAGATAAAAGGGGGGTCCCAAAACGCGTTTTTCCCATGCATTTTTCCATAGGACCTTTAGAACGAGCTACAGCCCGAACGGCTGAACAGAATTACTCAAAATTTGGCAGAGAGGTAGTCCCTAGGTCAAGGAAGTGCCTTTTGTAGGTTTGGTGTAAATCTGTTCAGTAGATTCTGAGAAAATAGCCTTTAAATCAATATATATATCTGAGCCAGCTTACGGTACGCTTACCGTACGCTTACGGTAAGCGTACGGTGGCGTGCGCGAGCGCGATTCTGATTGGCTCTTAGATCTTAGTAAACATTCGAATCGGCCGAAACCAGGAAGCGGCGGCCGCCATTTTGTCTCTCGCACTGAGAGTGATTTTTAAAATATCAAGCCCAAAAACATGTAAAGGGGCTGTTTTGACAACTCCCTCCCACATAGTCATGTTGAGGGAGTCCCCAAACATCCCCCAAGTGCAAAAACGGTTTTATTTTTTTTTCGGCAATTTCGCGGGGTACGCTTACCGTACGCTTACCGTAAGCGTACGGTAAAAAAATAAAAATAAAAAAAACACTATCCACACTTACCCCACCCCCTGTGCTTTTGGTGGCCGAAGGCCACCAAAAGCACAGGGCTTATGTTAAGGGCAAAAAACACTATCCACACTTACCCCACCCCCTGTGCTTTTGGTGGCCGAAGGCCACCAAATGTACAGGGCTTATTATAAGGGAAAAAAACTTAGCATTTAAAAAACCGTACTAATTCACTGAAAAAACCATAGGTTTCACACACGTTATAGTTAGGAATTAGCATTTAAAAAACCTTGCAAATTCACTGAAAAAACCATAGGTTTCACACATGTTATAGTTAGCGGAAATTTTACTGATAAAAAACCAGTGAAATTCCCCCGTTATAGTTAGCGCAGGCAACTATAACTCACGCGACTGCAATCTTCTGCTGATGACATATGTGTCTTTATGAAAAAAATATATTTGTAATATATGTATAGCTAAAAATGTATGGAAGAAGACATGGGCAAATAAGTGTCTAAATACAGTATTAGCATCAGCAGAGGATTGCGGTCGCGTGAGTTATAGTTGCCTGCGCTAACTATAACGGGGGAATTTCACTGGTTTTTTATCAGTAAAATTTCCGCTAACTATAACATGTGTGAAACCTATGGTTTTTTCAGTGAATATATATATATATATATATATATATATTATCTACTGGCGGTCGCCAGTAGATAGTTATAGTTAGGACCGTGTTTCCATAGGAAATCCGCAACATTCTATTTGGAATAACTTTGGCGCCGGTTGACGAATCCTCGCGAAATTTTCAAAATAGGTGGGGCGCTCCGCTCCGCTCCTACCCTGAAAGTCTCAGGGGGATTCGTCAAGCGGGGGCTGAGAAAAAAGGGGGGTCCCAAAACGCGTTTTCCCCATGCAATTTTCCATGGGGACCTTTAGTCCAAGGTACAGCCCGAACGGCTGAACAGAATTACTTGAAATTTGGCAGAGAGGTAGTCCTCAGCTCAGGGAAGTGCCTTTTGCAGGTCTGGTGTCAATCTGTTTAGTAGTTCCTGAGAAAATCAAAAGTAAAATCATATATATATGTGGGCAGAGCCTAACCACACATCTCATCCGGAGATCTGATTGGCTGTCAGCACTTCATCCAAGAAGTGTTAGCAGCCATCTTGGGACCAATATACATGATAACACCTCATTAAAAAGCATTGCAGTTAATAGAAGGTTTTAAGACTTTAGTTACATTATAAATCATTTGTTGATGGTACCATACTCATTTTAGGAATTGTGGTATGTTCTAAGGTGATTTCACCATGTGAAAAAGCCTTCTGCTGGGATATCATGATTGAGAGAAAAATATTTTCTCATGCTTTTCCCACAGAGGTTTGGAAGGTGATCTATAAGCTAAACTGAGAGCTTATTTTCTGTAAATTCACATTATCTTTCTCAGTCATGTGAGAATGAAGTCTGACATTCTCAGTAAAACACGTACATCCAACAAGGGCAGAGACTGTCAGTTGATTCCTTTGTGTTCTACTGCAGCTTCCCAGAGTGTTCCAAAGAACAACTAGAGCGCTAACAGTCCTACTTATGATAAACGTATGGCACACCTGAAGCCATCTTGCTTGGATTAAAGTGGTAACTCTTAAAACATTTCATTTAAAAAGGAACAAAATGAGGGGGTTCATTTTTCCATAACAAGTATGATTAGTGCTGCAGAAAGAAAAACTAGGGCACATTTTGACTTCTGAAATCCTCTTTTATTTCATTAAAAAATTCTGACATGCAGACTGAAACATGCACTTTCAATACCAGCAGCAGTTTTCCCTGGTGAGCAGTAGCTTTACTACAGTGATCTAATGAGCAAAAAGAGTGCTAACATTCTGAATTTATGGCAAATGTGTGACACATCTGAATGCCTTCTTGATGGAATCAAAGTAAAAAGCTGAAAGTATTTCCTACTGAGGAGACTGCAGTAAATGAGGAAATTAGGAAACTTCATAACAAATAACTCTCCCAAGATGGCCACCAGAGACAAAAGAGCCCAAATGTAGCCCAAATATCACCCAGATGTAGCCCAAGTATAGCCCAATGACAGAATGTCCCAGAGTGTTCTTAGAAACAACTAGAGCGCTTACTGTCTTCATTATGACAAAAGTATGGCACACCTGAAGCCATCTTGATTGGAATAAACTGGTAACACTTAAAACATTTAATTTAAAAAGGAACACAATGAGGGGATTCATTTTGCCATAGAAATTATGATTAATGCTGAAGAAAGAAAATGAGGGCACATTTTGAGTGACTTCTCAAATCCTCTTCTATTTCATTAAAAAATTCTGACATGCAGACTGAAACATGCACTTTTAATACCAGGAGCAGACTTCCATGGTGAACAGTAGTTTTGCTACAGTGATCTAATGAGCAACTAGAGTGCTAACATTCAGAATTTATGGCAAATGTGTGACATATCTGAATACCTTCATGATGGAATCAAAGTAAAAAACTGAAAGCATTTCCTACTGAGGAGACTGCAGTACATGAGGAAATTAGGAAACTTCATAACAAATAAATCTCCCAAGATGGCCACCGGAGACAAAAGAGCCCAAATGTAGCCCAAAATCACCCAGATGTAGACCAAATATAGCCCAATGACAAAAGTTTGCAAAACACTTATTATTTTGTGTTTTTGTAGTGTTATATAGTGCAGACTTGTCAGGTATTGGAGTGCTTTACATGAGCATTGGTTACATCACACAAGAAGAAATTCATTTTGGTTGTAGACATGGGGAGACTAAGTGATTTGACCAGAATCACAGAATGTCGAGCTGAAGCAGAAACTCCAACCTGGTTCCCCAGTTGCAAAGTCTGCAGTTCTGGAAGTAACACCACATCCTCTCCCCTAAGTGCAACATTTAATCAAGTGGCCAACTGGATAAAAAAACATAAAGATAACAAATAATTTAAAAGTGCTTTGTCGCTATTTGAAAACTCAGGAAATATGTCCTTATTTTAGTCTTTTAGAGCACTAACCATAATTTTGATGCCAATAAGACCCTCTCATATATGTAATTTCTAAAGGAAATGCTCTAGGTATTACAGATTTGATTACATCAAGATGACGTCAGGCGTTCCACACTTTTGTAATAAATATAGAATGTTAGCAATCTAGTTGTTCATTAGGATACTGTTGAGAGGCAGAGGCCAGGGGCACGGACTCTGAAAATTGAAGGCAGGTAGGAGGGTGCAAAGGCAACAATTTACCCACAAAGAGCAGGCAGGAAGGGCCGTGGCAGCACAACAGACTATGGAGGGCAGTGGAAAGGGGGGCAGGGGCAACAAACCAACAATACAGGACTTGCAACAGAGGCTTTGGCAATGTAATAGACCATTGTGGGCAGAAGGAAGAGGCAACGGTAGTACAACCATACATGCCAACAGACCCGATTCAGCCAGGAAACGTCCAATGTTTTTAAACACAAATTGGCTTTATTTGATCTGTCTCCTGTCTACAATCTCCTCTTTTTCAATGTAACTCAAAGGGGAAAATCAATACCCCAGTTTTTTTTTCAAAATCTCCCTCTTACCAAGTTCAAAATGTTCGCAAGTATGGTACATTGGATCATGGAAGGAAATGGGGTAGGGACATGGACTTGGATAACAGAGGACAGGAGGGACATGGAGAGGTGCACCAAACTGACCCTGCAGGGCAGGCATCAGGGTTTGCAGCAGCACAATACACCACACAGGGCATGCAGGACGGGAGTGCAGCACAACAATCCATAGAAAGCAAGAGGGAGGGGAGAGGACCATGCACATAGACAACAGAGAACAGAGGGGCAAGAGGCAATGGTAGCTAGCTGACCATAATGGACAGACAGGAGAGAAAGCTGCAGCATAACAGACTATAAAGGGCAGGAGGGACGGATCAGGGGCATTACAATGGAACAGACAAGCCAGGAGGGAGAGAGTAGGGGTCTGCACATGTAAACAGAGGGCTGGGGGCAAGGGGGCAGGGCAGGAGCAGCAAGATAGCCATGGAGGTCAGGCAGGATGGGCACTAGAAGCAAGACACACCATGAAGAGCAACAGTGAGACTGTGATGGCATACACACAGACCATGGAGGGAAGGTAGGAGGGGGTCAGGGGCAGCTAACTGACCACACAGGGAAGGTGGGAGGGGCCATGGCAGCACAGAAGACCATGCATGGCAAGTGGGAGGGTTATTGGCAGCACAATGGCTATGATGGGCAAGAAGGAGGGTGCAGGGGCATGCACAAAGGACGATGGAGGATAGAAGGGAGGGTCAGGACCTGTGCACAGACAAGAAAGTTCAGGGGAAGGGGCCTCACAACAGACTGCACAGGGCAGGCAGGAGGAGCAGTTGCAGCACAACAGACCAGGGAGGGCAGAAGGGTGTGGCAGTACAATGGACCATGTAGGACAGGAGGAAGAGGATAGGGTCATGGCATGTGGACAGGCAGGGCGGAGGTGGCAGGGACAGGTTACAGTCATCTGACAATGCTAGGCAGGTGGGAGGGGAGTGGCAGCTCAACAGAACACTCAGAGTAGATAGGAGTGGCAGGTCCATGGAACATGGTGGGCAAAAAGGATGGAGCAGGGGCATGCACAAAGACATCGGAGGGCAGGGGGAAGGAGAATAGGGGCAGCAAGCTAAGCACAGAGTTTAAGCAGGAGGTCAATGATGGGGCATAGAATTGGGCAATGGAGGGCAGGAGGAGGGGACAGGTACATCATACTAAATTGAGGGCAGTGGCAGCACATCAGACTATGCATGGCAGGAGGGAGGAGGCTAGTCCATGGATTCACACAACAGAGGATAGGGAGGAGGGGGATGGGGCAGCAAGCTAACTGTTCAGAGAAGGCGGGTATTAGGAACTTTATTGTTTTTAAAACGTGTGTCTGTGCGAACTACTTAAAATATGAACAAGTATGCAGCATAATCTCACTTTTATTCAGGAAGAAGAGGACGTTTGTGACTGTGACGCCGGGCTCACTTGGCAGAAACACCCCCTGACCCTCCACCCCCTATCGCAAAATGTAATGCCCGTGAAAAGGGTAGGTGAACACAGTGTTATATAGAACATAGTCCTGAGAGCACGATTGAAAATGAAAACTAGATATAGTGTATGGTATAAACTATGCACCAAAAAGTGTGATATAAGATGATCCGGGCGTAAAATATAATATGCAATACATTGTGCGCAATGACAGATTCATTGGAGAGCGCGAGATAGCACAGGCACTAGCGCGTGCTATGCGATGTGCGCCTTGGAGTGTAATATGCACAGGGCAGTGTTGTGTAACCTAACTAGTCTCTAAAGTTGTAATATAAAATATGTGCTGGGGAGTGTAACGTTGCATATGCACTGTGACAAAGATATGGATCCCAGATTGTAATATGTATGGCATAGCACTGTGCGTTATAACATAGGCATCGAGGAAGGCACGTTAGATGGGGCAATATAACCCGTGCGAAGACAAGTGTGGCATGACATATTCACGGGGTGGTGTTACACTGCACATGGGCTAGAGAGTGTCATAGCATATGCACTAGCTGGTGGAATACAACACAGAGGTGTGTGGCACTCGGCAGGCAATGGTGGGTGTAACACAGCATTGGGCTCTGCCAGGAGCGCGCTGTGACTCTCAAGTGATGTTCGTCCCCTTTCCAGAGAGTAAAATAAAAAGTATTACACATTCGGCAGTGGATGTGTGTTTTATTAACCGTGAGGGGGGTTTCTTACATAGTTTTGGTCGAATTTTTGTCGAATCCCCTTTGAATGGCTTGGTGTGCATGTGTATTAAATGTGCCCGTCAATAGCTACCCATGTTTGTATAAATAAACGACAAGGGTGTCTACCGGGATTAGGCACGGTAGGGCATCAGACATGTCAGAGCTTCACTAGTGGTGTAAATACATTCCACGTGGATTCATTGTATGCATAGTCGCCTTTTAATGAATATCACTCAAATCGTCATGTTGATAGGTACGTACGGTTTGTCCAGCATGTCCTAGGTGTGTCTATAAATATATATTTTTTTTAAATAATAAAAATCAGTGGCCGGCCCTGGGGATTGGGGTAAAAAAATATAATTAGGAGACAGGCCCTGGTGGATGGGGTCATCAGGGCCAATAAATTAGAATAAGAAGGGGAACCACACAGCCCCCCTTCTTAAAAAATTAAAATAAATAAAAGACTGGCATCGTGCCGGAGGCCACGCCCCCTCCTTGCAGCACTCTGCAAACGCGCCCCCTGGCGAGTTGTACGTTGGGGATTTCATTCCTCTTCAATACTGAGGGTCCCTGAGGGCCAACTAGCCCAACAGGCATCTCCAGTATGCGCCAGGGAGCTGCGCTGCAGACAGGTGTTCTGAGACCAAGCACCTTTTTACACCTCTCTGCAGCGCAGCTCTGTGGCGCTTACTGGAGGTACCTAGTGGTCTATTTTGACCCTAGGGACCCTTAGGATTCAAGGGGACTTAATCTCTCAACTTAGAACAGCCACAGGGCGCGTTTACACAGTGGTGAAGGGAGGGGACGGGGCCTGAGGTGACGTGTGCAAACACGCACTATGGCACATTTTAAATTGGGGATATAATTTCCCTTCAATACTGAGGGCCCCTGGGGGCTAACTAGCCCACCAAGTGCTTCCAGTAAGCGCCACTGAGCTGCATTGCAGAGAGGTGGTCCAGGCTGTGCCACTTTTTACACCTCTCTGCAACGCAGCTCTGTGGCACTTACTGGAGGTACCTAGTGGGCTAGTTGGACCCTAGGGACCCTCAGGATTCAAATGAACGTAATCTCCCAACTAAAAACGGACACAGGGCGTGTTTACACAGTGGTGAAGGGAGGGGACGGGGCCTGAGTTAACGTGTGCAAAAACGCCCTGTGGCCTGTTTTAAGAGGTAGTTTTAATCCCCCTGCCCTATTATATACTAGGGGCTTACAGAGGAGGTCATGCTAATCACAGGGGGACCCCAACGCATGATGTTCCCTAGTGTATGTAGGTGTTTTCACTGTATTCTAAGTGTCTTTTAACATAGCACTGGCTCTAGGACTGGTTAGTCAGACTCAGTTACCACCAGTATCCGTCTGAAAAAGTTGAGGGTACAGGATGATTTTGCAACAAGGATTCTTTCTGCTCTTCTTTTTTTTCTTTCTGCACGTTATCCTTCTTCCTGCACTTTTCTTCGTCTTTGAGGACTTCTGTTGCTTCTTTCTGCACTTCTTTTTTTTCTTTCTGTGCATTATTTCTTCTTTCTTCACATGTCCTATCTCTGTAGGCATAGTTAGAAATTAGCATTTAAAAAACCTTTGAAATTCACAGAAAAAACCATAGGTTTCGGGCACGTTATAGTTAGGAATTAGCATTTAAAAAACCTCAGAAATTCACTGAAAAAAACATAGGTTTCAGGGGTGTTATAGTTAGCTGGACTTTTCACTTGTACAAAACCATTGAAATTCCCCCGTTATAGTTAGTTCAGCTAACTATAACTCGCGTGCCCGCAATGCACTGCTGATGACGTCACATATTACATCACTCATGACATGGTCAGTGACATCACTCATGACATCACTGATGACATCTCAAATGACATCACTGATGACATCACTGATGACATCATCCTTGTGATAGAGTGGCAGACCTCCTCTCACCCTAATATAACCTTTGATACACACATTCAAAAATAGAGACTAACATTTTCAAAACAATGGACATACCAATACCAGTTACAACAACCTCTTCAGTAATTCTAAGATCCACATACACATCCACTCATTCACCAACAGTCCTATACAGTCACTCATACATGTACTCACTCATCATATGTACTCATACACCTATACATCCTGTTACACAATGCCACTCATCCATAGAGTTACTCACACACATAGTCACTCATGCTAATAAAGAATCAAACATACATTTACTTGCATATACAGTTATACACACACCACCACACTTACTTCTACGGAAACTTACACATACTTAGTCTTTTAAACAATCACTTATAGAAACACATACTTATTCATACAGGAACTCTTTCAATCTCTCACTCTCACATATACTCACTTATATACAACAATAGTCACATATACTAGTTTAAAACATATGTAGTTACTCATAATGACACTATTGAGACAGTCATTCACTCACTAACACACCCATACACACACTCATCCACCCATACAGTCCTGCACACATGCTGTCTTCAACACATACAAACAGTGAGTCACTCATTCATGCACCTATGCACTACGTAATACCCCCCACCGAACCATGCAGACACTCAGACTGATACTCAAAAAACCAACTAATAACCTATATAGACACCCATGTAGCTACTCACCAACCCATGCAGCCACTTATACACAAAGTGAGAGACTGATACAGATATTTACATATTTAAACATTACTCACTAAGCCATGTATTCACTATGATACACTTAATCAGTCAGTTACACAATCAATTTTTCAAAAACAAATCATCCATTTAGACACTTATATACTCATTTATTCTTCCATCGACCTTGAGATATACATATATAAAACATATTTAATTTTCAGAAAAACACATTCACTGGATGATGTAATCAGTGATGTCATTTGAGATGTCATCAGTGATGTCATGAGTGATGTCACTGACCATGTCATGAGTGATGTAATATGTGACGTCATCAGCAGTGCATTGCGGGCGCGGAGTTATAGTTAGCTGAACTAACTATAACGGGGGAATTTCAATGGTTTTGTACAAGTGAAAAGTCCAGCTAACTATAACACCCCTGAAACCTATGTTTTTTTCAGTGAATTTCTGAGGTTTTTTAAATGCTAATTCCTAACTATAACGTGCCTGAAACCTATGGTTTTTTCTGTGAATATATATATACACACACATTATATTTACATATATGTGTGTGTGTTGTATATATATATATTTATTTATTCATTTGTAGAGTGCATGGTTATACCATCGGTGTGTCCCTGCACTGAGACAAGACTCTGAGGAGATGCGGCTGCCCGCTACCTGACCCGCCGCTTTGTACAGCCCTAAATCAATCATTATCCTTTTTCAGGTTGTGTAAACAGCCAGGTCTTTAGCTGCCTACGAAATCTGCTTTCGCATGGCTCTATTCTTAGATCCATAGGTAGGTTGTTCCACATTTTTGCTGCAAGGTACCTGAATGAGCGCTCCCCCATTCTTGCTCCAAATATTCTCGGTACATTCACCAGAACCTTCTCCACAGATCTTAAACTATGCCCTGGGGTGTATTTGGTAATTAACGGTTGGAGGTATCTTGAACCTTTCTTTAAAAGGATGCGGTGGCAGTGGCACATTGCCTTAAACCTGACTCTCTTTTCTACTGGCAGCTAGTGAAGAGCTGTAATGGCTTTCTTCGTGTTAGATCTTCTCGGTAGCCCAAGTACCAATCGCGCCGCCGCATTCTGTGCCCTCTGCAATTTGGATAGACCTTTCCTTGTTGCTCCAAGATATCGTACATTCCCGTAATGCAATTGGGAGGTTATTACTGCATGTACTATGATTTTCCTGGTATTAGATGGTAAGAGATCCAGGACTTTCCGCAGGATTCTCATGGCCCGTAGCATTTACCCACTACCTTCCGAATCTGGCTATCAAATGTCAACTCGAAATCAAACCAGACACCGAGGTTTTTCACTTCTGTTTTTGGGGTGGGTAGTTGGCCTAGTGATTCAGGCCACCACGCGGATGACCATATGGATGGCATCTTGCCTACAACCAGTACCTCCGTTTCATTCCCATTTAGCTTGAGGCAGTGATTAGACATCCAGTCTGCTACCTCTTCTAAACATTCAGAGAAACGGGTAGCTGCCTGGTCCTTGTCCTGTGATAGCATCACAATTAGCTGCGTGTCATCTGCGTAAGAGACGATCGACACCTCATATTTCTCCACTTGCTCTGCCAGTGGTCCCACATAAATGTTGAATAGAGTGGGGCTCAAAATTGAGCCCTGTGGAACCCCCTGGGACAAGGGAATACTTTCAGATAAATAGGTTTGTTGTGCGACTTGGAAGTACCGTGCTGAAAGAAACGATGTCATCCAGCTCAGAATGCTACGTCTGATGCCACACGTCTCTAACCTATGAAGGAGCAGTTTGTGGGAGACGGTATCAAACGCCGCACTGAGATCAAGCAGGATCCGTGTGGCCGTTTGTCCTTCGGCTGCTTATTGTCTCAGTGTTTCTGTGGCCATGAGTAACGCTGACTCTGTGGAGTCGGCCATTCTAAAACCTGATTGGGAGGGATGCAATAAGTCGTTCCTGTTTATGTGGTCTACCAGTTGTTTATTTGTTACCTTCTCTGCTATCTTAGCCACAAACAGTAACAGTGAGATAGGGAGTAGATTATCTAATATTGTTTGTTCTAATGATGGTTTCTTTTTAAGTGGCTTGACAATGGGCTGTTTCCATTTTGTGGGGACCATGCCATTTTGAAAGGAGCGTAAAATGAGCTCCGAGATATATGGCATAATTGCAATCGCTCCTTCCATTATTATCTTTGGTCGAGCTGGATCTAAAGGGGAGCCGGATTTTATCCCAATTGCTATAGCTGTAAGTTCTTCTAGTTCCTGGATCTTGAATTCATCCAGCGTCACCCCTACAAAGATATAAATATACATATATATACATATATATATATATGTATATATATATATATATATATATATATATATATTCTAGGGGTGGGCGGAATTTGCGTAATCGCGTTACGCAAATCTCCGCGAAACGGTAAAAATCTCCGCGAACACGCAGAAATTCCGCGAACACGCGGAATTGCTTGTTCGCGATACTTTTTTCCTGTTCGCGATTGCTGTTTGCGTGCTCGGGGTGAAATATCTCGCGAACACGCATATTGAGAACGCGAACAAGCAAAAAATTTCGCGAAGTCGCGGAACGCAGATTTTTGGGCAATTTCGCGTTCTCCGCGGAACGCGAAATTACCCAAATTCCGCAAATTCCGCGAACGGAACGGAATTTAGCGCCCAGGCCTAATATATTCAAGGTACAATTCCAAAGTCAATGCGCTCTCAGAATGAAGAAATAAGGTCATCAAAGTTTTGGTTGCAAGCGTGTTTATTACAGGACGCGTTTCGACTACCGCCGTAGTCTTGGTCACATGTAACAGAATGTGAATACATGGTTGGTTAAGTAAGGTTAACTGACATCAAAACAGGAAGTGCTGGATCGTCAGAACGTATAGCGGCCATATTTGAGTGTCTAACTGATGTTCAATAGGTACAAAGCAGCCGTTTTACTCAAAAATGCAACAGATGTAAGTAAACATAAATACCACATTGTGTCTGCTATTAACAAAGTAATGGCCATATAATAAAAACAAAGTTGGTTAAAGATTACGCAGACAAAAAAATGTGTGTGGTATGGAAATATGGGGTTACAAGGACGGAGAGAGCATGAAACATAATCGTGTACCAATCACAGCCTCAGTGCATGAGCGTCACCCGCCCACTTGTGATCCACAGAACCTGCAAGAATGTATGTAGTGCATCAAAATACAATACGCGAAATGATAAAGGCATAAATGCCTATAACGCGTATAGGAAGGATAACCGGGAGACCGTGTGAAATGTGAATACTCTCTGACCTAAATAGTTCATAAAGTAAACTCGGTCAATGCATTAGAATACATAGTGTACCCCATTGTCAACAGTCCTTCACAATGATGTTTAGAGCAATTAAATGGGTCAATATAGTCATTACCATGTGGATCAAAGTCTATGGAAGAGCCTTAAATAACATACTAACAGTATACGTGCTCCCAAAACCTTCAATAAATCTCAAGTGAGAAACCCATCAACTACAGAAGGGGACAGAGAAGTCACCAAATCTAAGCCTCCTGGATAAATAAAACAAGTCTTTGTGTGAACCCTGTATTGTGGATTACATGTAATGATACTTCACAAATAAATAACATAAACCAAAAAGGTGATCAGGAAGTCCTCTTTGTAGATGCATTCTACAACAAATGAAATAACGTTACCAACCATAGTAGTACACAATGAAGGAAAGGGTAGGTGACCCGTGCTCATGTTGCTAAGTGAAGTCGAAAAAAAGGGTCCCTTCCTTTCCTCCTGAAAGACAGAAAACACAAAATTGTAGAAGTTAAAACCAAAGACCACAAAAGAATAGGGATCTTTGTACATATATAATAAACTCTGTCATGGTACCACCAAGTACAAGGAAACAGAAAGTGGAGGAGAGAAGAGAAGAAAAAAGCATCTTCATTAAAAGATTACACTAAAAATCATCAGAAATGTAAGACAAATCCAAAGAGAAGGAAACAATTTAAACGGTTCGCAAATGTATGGCTAATTCCTCATCGTGATTTAATCCCCCTGGTGCCCTAGTCTGGAGATCAATAATCATAGATGATTCCTTTTGTCTCAACCTTAGTGTCCTATCTCCACCCCTAGGGTTTCTGTTGATTTGTTCCAGTATGCAATAACTCAGAACAGATGAATCAGAAAAATATTTAACCTGAAAATGTCTGGCTACAGGGTATTTGGGGTCCTTATTCGTGATGGCTCTCATGTGTTCTAATATGCGTTTTTTGGCCATCAAGGTGGTGCTGCCAATATACCATAACTTGCACGGGCACATGATACCATAGATTACAAAAGTAGTGCTACAAGTAACAAATTGGGTGATCAATTTCGTATATCTGCCTATAGTAATTTCTTTGCAGAATTTGCTGTTCTTACACGCTTTGCAATGTCCACAGGGAAAGAATCCCTGTAGATTATGATCCCTGTTACTCATGGGTTTAGAAATGTCACTGTGTACTAAATAATCCCTCATGTTCTTACTTCTTTTGAAAGTGATGCTAGGTCTTTCTTGTATGGTACCGCCTATGATGTTGTCATTTTTAAGCGTGTGCCAATTCTTTGCTATGATGTGTATGATATCATTGGTATTGCCATGATAGGTGAGTATGATCCTGGTATCTGTAGATTCATTGATGTCAGACAGATCAGATTTGTCTGTCAGCATGTCTACTCTGTTGGTTTTATCGACTTTATCTTTGGCCTTCTTAAGTACCCAATTGGGATAACCTCTCTCTCTGAATCTTTGAAGCATGGCAATACTCTCTTGCTTGAAAACTTCATCTGTGTTGCAGTTCCTTTTGGCCCTGAGAAGTTATCCAAATGGAATGCTCCATTTGAGAGTTTCAGGATGGCTGCTAAGGGCATGAAGGATACTATTGCCAGCAGTGGCTTTGCGGAACAGCGTAGTTTGAATAGTGTTATCCACGATATCAAGTTTGATATCTAGGTACTCTGCTTGTCTGGCATCTATACTCCCAGTGAGAAGGATTTTGCAATTGTTCGAATTGAGTCTGTTGATGAACTCACTAGCCTCAAGTTTCGAGCCCCTCCATACAATGAACAGGTCGTCAATGTAGCGAAGCCACATGACCACCTGCTCAAAGTAATGTGAAAGAGCAGGATCATGTGTGATCTCTTCCTCCCACAATCCCATAAAGAGATTCGCAAAACTGGGAGCGAAGCAAGAACCCATCGCAGTCCCGGTGGTTTGGATATACAACTCACCGTCAAAGAGGAAGATATTATTTGTAAGACAAAACTCAGTCATGTCGAGAATCATGTTGCTATGTTCCCAAAATCTCACTAACCTCTTTTTAAGGAAATGTCTACATGCCATCAGACCTTGTTGGTGATCTATAATGGTGTAAAGAGAATGCACATCCATAATGATGAACAAAAAGTCTTCACACCACTCGATATCTTGTATTTTGGCAAGAACATCCTTGGTGTCACGAATATAACTGGGCAAGCTGGTCACAAATTCTCTTAGGAAATGATCTATATATTTCGACATGTTTTCAGTAACACTACCCCTTGACAAAACAATGGGCCTCCCCGGGGGATTGTTGTAATCTTTATGAACCTTATGCAGGAGATATAGCACTGGAAGAATAGGGTAATCCTTTTTGAGATAGCAATACTCGTCCCAGGTCAGAATACCCTCATCTTTCCATTCCTGTAGTTTGTCCCAAGGACTGGTAATGCTTTCATGATACCTTTCTTGGGAAATATGTGCATAGAATTGCCGATCATTCAGTTGACGGTGAGCCTCCCCAATATATTGGTCTCTATCCTGAATCACAATATTCCCACCTTTATCTGCAGGGTGGATGACGATGTCATTGTCATCCGCCAGTTCTTTGAGAACTTTTCTTTGGTCAAAGGTGAGATTATTTTTATGACCTTGGTTTTTATGTTTCTTTTGTCTGTAATCCACGAGTGCTTTGGTCACGTTCTCATGGAAAGTATCAATCCCATCATGTGGTAAGCTGGGAAGAAAGGTAGAGCGGGGTTTGAAATAGGAGGTGGACGCCATATCAGAAGTGGTACCTAGATCAGTGAGGATTTGTGTCCTCCGATCCCCGGATTGTCACCATCCGATCCTTCATATAGTTCTATCATGGTATCTAAAGTGTCAATATCCCCTATGGTCAACTCCTCTGATGTATGCAGCTGTCTCTCAGGTATTTGTCTGTAGGTGTCAAATCTTTTCAAGTTATGCCACTTTCTTAGTTTAAGTTTTCTGACAAACTTAAAAAGATCAATCCTAGTGTTGGTATAGTTAAAAACAGATGACGGGCAAAAAGACAGACATAAACATAATAACTGTTTTTCTGTGTCAAACAATGGTCTTTTGGAAAGATTAATTATAGATTTATTAACCATGTTCTTATCCATCATTGGTTCAATTCTGTGCGGGTCATGTTGTTTCCCATCCCGCCACGTCTTTTGCCTCTTCTGCCAGCGTTGTTTAATCCTTCGTCTCCTGTTTCTCCTTTTCCTCTGCCTCGGCCCCGTCCTCGTCCCCGACCTCTCTGTATCTTGGATATATATATATATATATTAGATGTACCCTTTTAGCTGCTGGCCATGACACATTTCGGCTCCTTCTGCAGCGTTGTTAAAGGCTGCAGCAGCAAGCGGAACATGTCATTGCAGCATTTTTTTATTAAAAATACATAGAACGATTCAACACAACTCCTGTGTTTTGCCAGCTTTTCTGGAACGCAGTAAAGTATATTGGAGATAGGAGATAGATAGATAGATAGATAGATAGATAGATAGATAGATAGATAGATAGATAGATAGATAGATAGATAGATAGATAGATAGATAGATAGATAGATAGATAGATAGATAGATAGATAGATAGATAGATAGATAGATAGATAGATAGATAGATAGACACACAAAGTTGTGTTTGAGATAGGAAACATTCATAACATTTAAGCAGGTAACTTTGTATTAGGTTTCAGTACTTACCACTAATGGGCAAGGAATAAAATTTCCTATCAGAGCTAAACTGGAAAAACACAACTCCTTGCCACAATAAAGTTTTTCTCTGTGCATAGATAAGCACGAAAATGTCCATGCCTTTCCTAGCTTGACTACACCAACCAATTGCCAAATCTGGTGCAAATCTGTCCACAGGCTCAAAATTTAATGGCAAATCCCAAAAATGTTGTTTCATTGGAAATATACTGCAGTATTAATAAACATCTTTAGGGATTAACAGTAAGAATGACATTCCTACGTTGATGACACAGCCGTCTTCTAAATAGTCTCAAAATACTGCCCCTGTGGCTGAAGGCAGAGAAAATCTAATTGAAGGACAGTTTCTTTTACAATCAATTGCTTAAAAGTGCAGCACTTTTTATTGGGCACTAAGGGAACCAAAAGTCAGGACTGCACCGGTGAACCAAAGCTGCCCAGGCAAAACTGCTCAAGCTACCCATGCTCCATTTGTTCCCTTGTGCAATCTCTCCCTTTTCATCCATTCGTTATCTCTCTCTTCTCCCTCTCTGATAGCTTTGTCCCTACCTTTCCCCTCCCTCACTTTCTCTGTCTTTTGAAGCCTCCCTGTGAATGCTGTAATCAAAACTTCGCGATCTGGGGAACGTGGCAGAGGCCTCAGGATGATCGCCCCCCTGCTTTAAGTACTAGCCGCCAAGGACTCCAGCCCACCAGGGAAATGCCTTGTGGAATAAAAGGCATGTCCGGCCGTGAACACAGCACTGCATTTCTCCTTATACCGAGTCTATAGAGAGGTGATCGTGTGACCAAAGTATGGCACCCACTCAACTAGAGGCCAATCAGGGACCGAATCCTATTCAAAAGAGGAACATAAGTGTAAATTTGAATGTATTTACCCACACCTAGAAATAAAATCACCAAAACAGCTAGACCTTTAGGATGCTAGTACCGGTGACTTTTGAACCCACCCATATCAAACTAAAAAGTGAATAAGGCAGCGCATTCTCTGTGCAGGGACCCATTTTCCGTAATACCCTGCCAAGCAGTAAAATGCAGCTGACCAACCTGTCCACTTCAAAAATAGTTTTCAAAACGCTCTTTCTTTAAGTAACCTGGAAGACCAACACCAATAGACTCATGCGTCGTATGTGTCCTACATGTGTCATCGTTTATTCATTTACAGCATCTGATCAAAGACAGCATTTTATGTGGGATATGCATTTTATCAATTTTTTAAGGTATGAAATGAAATTCATATCTTTGACAAGAGGACTGTAATCAAATCATCCTACATTATAATTCACATAAGGTTGATATTTACATCTACATGAACCTTTACAAACACATACTAGAATCACTGGAAGGACATGCTAAATTCAAGTTTTGAAAATATGCAATGTTTAAAATGTGAGAATGGTTGCAGTCTCCTCTGCTGTTTGTTTGAGATTTGTAATGTGCAGTAGAAGCGATTTATAGCTGAATCCTCATCAACCACCTCATTTGTAGAGTTTACTGCTGGCAACATCTGTAATTAATCTCAGAGTTACTGCAAGGAACTGATTCATAACAATAGGCTGTTATGTAATATGTTCATAGGTAGGGCTCATATAATTATGTCAAAAAAATCCCATTCTGTGCTTCCAAACAAAAAAATACATAAATAGAAATAAGCTTGGAATAAAACATAGGGGGCCCGATTCACAGAACTAACTTAAGACAAAATCCTAAACTTACTACCATTTTGGTATTCACAGAAGGCACTTACTCATTTTGGTATTCACAGAAGGCACTTACTCATTTCGGTATTCACAGAAGTTAGGAGTCCTAACTTTAGGACTCCTAAATGCCTTCTGTGAATACCGAAAGTCTTAAAGTTAGGATTTTTCTCAGTTTCGTAGTAGTATAGTTAGGACTCTTAACTTTAGGACTCCTAAATGCCTTCTGTGAATACCGAAAGTCTTAAAATTAGGATTTTTCTCAATTTAGTAGTCCTAACTGTAAATTTAGGACTACTAAATTGAGTAAAATCCTAATTTTAAGACTTTCGGTATTCACAGAAGGCATTTAGGAGTCCTAAAGTTAGGAGTCCTAACTATACTACTACTAAACTGAGAAAAATCCTAATTTTAAGGCTTTCGGTATTCACAGAAGGCATTTAGGAGTCCTAAACTTAGGAGTCCTAAACTTAGGACTACTAAATTGAGAAAAATCCTAATTTTAAGACTTTCGGTATTCACAGAAGGCATTTAGGAGTCCTAAAGTTAGGAGTCCTAACTATACTACTACTAAACTGAGAAAAATCCTAATTTTAAGGCTTTCGGTATTCACAGAAGGAATTTAGGAGTCCTAAAGTTAGGGGTCCTAAACTTAGGACTACTAAATTGAGTAAAATACTAATTTTAAGACTTTCGGTATTCACAGAAGGCATTTAGGAGTCCTAAAGTGAGGAGTCCTAACTATACTACTACTAAACTGCGAAAAATCCTAATTTTAAGACTTTCGGTATTCACAGAAGGCATTTAGGAGTCCTAAAGTTAGGACTCCTAACTTCTGTGAATACCGAAATGAGTAAATTCCTTCTGTGAATACCAAAATCAGTAAGTGCCTTCTGTGAATACCAAAATGGTAGTAAGTTTAGGATTTTGTCTTAAGTTAGTTCTGTGAATCGGGCCCAGGAACTTTCACATGTCAAGCAGAACTGCAGGGTCATAATGACCTAATTTACAGATGAATAATCTGTCCTCTCACCTCGAGTTGATACTCAAAGCCTATTTATGTATAACTGCAATTGACATACGTGGAACACATACATTTTGAAATCAATGAGTGCTTGTAGATTATAGAACTCAGGTTTAACAATCTGCAGCCTTTTTTTATAAAGGGAATAGCAATACATTATGACCCTTATAACAATATCCTGCTTTTTTGGTGTAAGTATATCAGGGGGAATATATGACGTTACTACGCAAACAATTACAACGCATGCATTTACAACGCGGTTTTTACATCGCAACTACCATTACATGGCATGATTTTACAACGCATGCCAATACAACGCATTTTTAAAAACTACCAATAAAACATTTTCCATTACAACGCATACCATTACAACGCATACCATTACAACGCATAATTTGTTTGTTCTGACTCTTAGCACCAAGAGACCCGTTGGTGTACGCCCGATTTTATAAATATCCCTATAACATTAACATAATACTTTTAGGGCAACAATAGGGTGTTGGATAGTGTAGGGGTAAAAATTATTATTCCCACGCCAGTGAGTGCACCAGTAGGGAAGTTTTGGATACTAACAAAAGTCCGATTGGCCGCACTCTGCTCGTCCTACCAGCGTGTTACCCCAAAGCATTGTGGTCCATGAAGTAGCGTCGGCGAGTACGCCTATGGCAAAGTTTAAAGTGAAAATGAGTGTCGCGTTAGCCATCCTTGGACACGTGTTTCGAGGTAGTTGCCTCTCGTCAGCAGGGAGTAGGTATGTGTGTGGGGTTGCTGCGTAGGCTGCCATTAAAAGTATTCTCAGGTAAAGTACCACTCAAGGCGCGCAGGTGCGTAGCCATGGGCTCGTCAGCCCCACCGGCTCAAGGGAGCCTGAATATAAACAAAAGTCCGATTGGCCGCACTCTGCTCGTCCTACCAGCGTGTTACCCCAAAGCATTGTGGTCCATGAAGTAGCGTCGTCGAGTACGCCTATGCCAAAGTTTAAAGTGAAAATGAGTGTCGCGTTAGCCATCCCTGGACACGTGTTTCGAGGTAGTTGCCTCTCATCAGCAGGGAGTAGGTATGTGTGTGGGGTTGCTGCGTAGGCTGCCATAAAAAGTATTCTCAGGTAAAGTACCACTCAAGGCGCGCAGGTGCGTAGCCATGGGCTCATCAGCCCCACTGGCTCAAGGGAGCCTGAATATAAACAAAAGTCCGATTGGCCGCACTCTGCTCGTCCTACCAGCGTGTTACCCCAAAGCATTGTGGTCCATGAAGTAGCGTCGGCGAGTACGCCTATGCCAAAGTTTAAAGTGAAAATGAGTGTCGCGTTAGCCATCCCTGGACACGTGTTTCGAGGTAGTTGCCTCTCATCAGCAGGGAGTAGGTATGTGTGTGGGGTTGCTGCGTAGGCTGCCATAAAAAGTATTCTCAGGTAACGTACCAATCAAGGCGCGCAGGTGCGTAGCCATGGGCTCGTCAGCCCCATTGGCTCAAGGGAGCCTGAATATAAACAAAAGTCCGATTGGCTGCACTCTGCTCGTCCTACCAGCGTGTTACCCCAAAGCATTGTGGTCCATGATGTAGCGTCAGCGAGTACGCCTATGCCAAAGTTTAAAGTGAAAATGAGTGTCGCGTTAGCCATCCCTGGACACGTGTTTCGAGGTAGTTGCCTCTCGTCAGCAGGGAGTAGGTATGTGTGTGGGGTTGCTGCGTAGGCTGCCATAAAAAGTATTCTCAGGTAAAGTACCACTCAAGGTGCGCAGGTGCGTAGCCATGGGCTCGTCAGCCCCACCGGCTCAAGGGAGCCTGAATATAAACAAAAGTCCGATTGGCCGCACCAGTAGGGAAGTTTTGGATACTGTAGGGGTAAAAATGACTATTCCCACTCCAGTGAGTGCAACAGTAGAGAAAGTGTTGGATAGTGTAGGGGTAAAAAGTACTATTCCCATCTACCCCAAAACCCATACCCACCCTAAAACTAAAAAAATCTCCATTACTTACCTTATAATGCGTTTTAGTGGCATGCGTTGTAATGGTATGCGTTGTAATGGCATGCGTTGCAGTGCGATATAATGACTGTGTTGTTATGGATGTTTCCCATCAGGGGCCGTATTACAGATGACTGAGCCAGCGCTAATTGTCGCTATGCGCCCGAGCATGTCTGTGTTTATGTGTGTTTGCGTCTGTGCGCTAATATAATATGCGCACAGACACAAACGCACATAAACACAGAGTTCTAAGTCTGCGCCAACATCACAGTGCATTACAGACCGATCCTCTGTAATGCCATAGGGCGTGTACTCGGGCGCGCAGCGACAATTAGCGCTGGCGCAGTCAGCTGTAATACGGCCCCAGGTAGCCAAAATCTTTGATTCCAGCTCATATTACCACACCAAAAAACAGTGATTATAACACTTCTACTCAGAATGGGAAATAATTATATGGACCTGAAGATCGCATCTCCAAACTGCCAGACCAGGTCCTCCTTAAAACAGAACACAAGCAACCCAAAACCGGTTTCGCTGTTATTAGGGCTCATTAGTTGGGTATATGTTAGTTCCACCTCCATATCTTATTAACATATTATAAATAGATGCTGAAGTGTACATTCTGTAAATTAAGCTTCAGATTGTGCATTGCTCCATTGGAATTATCAGTGATGGATGTTCAAGGCAGAAGGTCCACACTTTTTTCAGTAAACATTCCTGCACATGTTGTACATCGGCGGTACAGTGCAGATGGTGCATTCAGAAATAAAATAGGACCTATTCACAAAGTCATTTTGGAATAGGTAAATGAGTATGTAAGAGTAAGTTGGGGAGTACTTCTGCAGTACTTCTTCCCATACACTCCAATGCATTTGTGAATCAGCCCCAGTATGTCCCTGTGTTGATAGCTGAATGGCTGCATGTGGAAATGCATTAAATAAGTGTACGTACACTTTCAGTAGTAAAACCTTCCATTGCAGACCCATACAGGGATTCTTCGAGGGAATCCACCTCCATCGTGATGTTCAATCTCTCATCTGGCTCCAGAAGAGACTGAGGAGATGAGAGGTGAAGAACCGGGGTTTAATCCAGCCGTGTCAGTGGCACGCCTAAGATCTTCGAGTTCACCTGTCTTGGTATACAGAGACACGGAATACTTCTGGATGGCATCAGAGACCAAGTTTATTAGCTGCAGCTAGTAACAGTGATCCTAGAAATACATCACGGTGTAAATTCATAGGAGACTGCTCATTTTACTAAGTATCGACGTCTCCTTTTATACCCAATATTCACATTATAAATGTACACCCACTGCACAAAATTCTAGCCAATATGGTACATTTTCAAACAAAGTGTCACATAACAAAAACTCAATTTACAGTATCCCAACCCAAAAGTTAATTATTAGGAATATCCCAAATTCAATCTCCACAAGCCGGACAAACCTATAATTGAAAGCATAACCCATGTAATGAAGAAACATAAAAAAAGAAACGGTAACAGATGCTGAACAAGATAAGGCATGTGCATGGAAACTAAAAGTTAACGATGTCCTGAACATTGATTGGCAATCTCAGACAAAGATCGATCAGGGAAATTGGCTTTGCGGGGTCAGTTTCAGGTGCAGAGGTCAGTTTCTTACAGTTCATTTCAGAATCAAAAAGAAACCTAGTTAATGTATACATGAACTAAGAAGGCCAGGCCACTTTATTCGCCAGGCTACCTTCACAGGCCTACGTGAGGGCAACACAAAATGGTGGCACAGAACAAAATGGAGTCAGACTCGAGAATTACAGAACCTCAGACCCTCATTTTGCCATTACATAGGCAATAACCTAAGACTCATGTTAATCTGAATCTAGGTCTATGTTGATATTCATTAGGTCATCAAGGGGTTGCTGTAGCATCATCTTATTATTCTCTACTTCTCTCGGGACAGGTCTCCGAACACACAAAGTAGCACAAAGACTACAAATGGCGGGACCACACTGGATGCAAAGACAACAAGAGAAAAGGATGGTTAAAACCATACCAAGGAATGTCAAAATCTTCCATCCCCATTTGGACAGCAGTCCCCAAAACCATCCCGTCAATGACCAGTCTCCTTCGTCTACATGGATAGACTCAGAGATTTTATACAACTAGAGATGGCTTGGTACACTGTAGGGGCATTATCTGGTATGTAAACACAGCAACTGGATCCAATCAATTTACATACTCCTCCTCGATCTGCAAGTATGATGTCTAATACCATACGGTTCTGCAAAGTCATAAGGCGGTCCGCTTGAAGCTCAGCTGTAACATTACTAAGAGCACCTGCTGTCTCATTAATAGTAGCTTCAACAACGTGGACAAGCTGTCGAATATGCCTACTATTGATCATAGGACCCCAAAAGGGCAAGAAGCCCTTGAAGAAATCTCCTACTTCATGTGCTGCGGTATCTTCCTTATTGAAGACACCTCTACCATATCTCGTTCTATGATAGTCTGAAGCAGTAGTGTATGTAGGGGGAAGTAGAAACGCCACATAACACGTTCCTGAAAAATCAGGTGGCAACCATGTGTAGGCTCTGTCATGACAAACAAAATATGTGCCTTTAGCTGGCAAAAACGGTGGAGAAGTCTGAGATGAATAGACATAGGTTTGAGCACACACACTCTCACCTAGCTGAGCTTCCGGATTCCGACCATTACCTTGAAAACAAAAGTGGCCTCGGTGGGGTACAATCCAAATAGGGGGAGACCTTTTTCGTCTCTCCTTCTCTGTCAAACTGGTACTATATCCAGTCATGTTCCAACCAACGTAAGCCTGCACCTCATCCTTAGGGATAGCATTATATGCATCAATATCTCGGATCATAGCTACTATTCCCCTTATTAAGGCACTATTGCTCGAGTTATCTTTAAGGGAACGTAAGGGGCCTACCTCATTTGCATAGATAAACATGGTCTGAAAAGCCCACACAGACCCATTAAAAGAAAAAGGCAAAACCAAATATGGCATACCTTTATCTGTCGTATGGGCATAAGACCACAAACCCAACAATTAGTAGTATTTACTACTAACTGATGCTGATGCAACAACTGTATAAACGAGTTGTTGATGAATTCTGATCTCCTTGTCTGTTCATGTTCAGGCAACGTATAAAACTGGTGCAAAGAAACAGTAGGGAAAGAAAGCATAGGTTGGGAGGTGGGTGCAGATGTCTGTTGTGTAGCATAGACAGTCCACAAGCTAATGTGATACTTAAAAACATCAAAAAGCACAATATTATAAAACATTTGCTATGTATCAATGTACAAAATCTTGTCTTAAGATCTATTCTCTCAACATCTCTTTCAGTTACAACAGACTCCATCCTCTAACGTGCTGCTCGCGGCAATTTTCCTTCTTCACTCAAGTGTGCGTCCAGGCGTCCTAGACGTCCCTAGAACCACAGACCTTTCGTCAATATGCGGGCCACCCCTTAAGTTCTTATACCGCGACCCTGCAGCTGAACCCGGATGGTGGTTCGAAAAAGAAAAAGAAAGATAGTCTCTTGTCTGAAAGAGTGTAATTCACAAAAAAATTCAAATTTTATTTGTCCTTTTTAGACCTTAAGTTGTAGCGTTCTTTACCAGGCACAGTTTGATCCTGAAAGAGTGTCTCTGGGTGCGTAGTATTGAGTCTCAAACACGGCGGCACAGCTTCTTGCAAGACTTTATCATCCGCACGTTCTGACTGTGTCCATTCCAGATGTGCATTGCTAAAAGGTACAAATCTCGGAACCCTTTCACTCTCGGAATCGGCAACACCTTCCCGGACCCACTTATCGTACGGTAAGGGCAAAGGTATCTTCTTAGAATGGGTACAATGTACCCAGTTCTTCTTGCCAAACACCTTAATAGCAGTCCGAGTTGATAAGAGGACTTGGTATGGACCGGTCCATCTTGGTTCCAAGTTCTTTGACCTCTGGAAATTCTTGGTTAGAACCCAGTCGCCAGGTTGAATCGTGTGGCCTGCGTCTACAGAAACTGAAGGCAAAGTATCATGGACCTGTTGGTGAAGAACACGCAATTTAGCAGTCAAATCATGTAAGTAGTCAACCAACATAGGGTACTCGATATCACTGTACTTCTTAGGCCTCGGCACACGCCGACATTCGCCGGGCGTCCAAAAACAATCTCGTATGGGCTAAGTCCCACGCGAGAATGTACTGTCGTTCTCGTGGACAAAAGTGCCAATGGTAAGGCATCGGGCCATGTAAGACCAGAGCTCGCTTGCACCTTGGCCAACTTCAGCTTCAGAGTGCCATTATAGCACTCGACCAGGCCTGCTGACTGGGGGTGATTCGCAGCGTGAAATTTCTGTTTGATACCCAGACCCGCACATACTTTCTTCATAATCTGACCCACAAATTCACTTCCATTTTCACTCCATACCATCCTTGGCAAGCCATATCTGGGAAATAATTCTTTGAGCAAAACCTTGGCTGTAGACAAGGCAGTATTATCCTTTAGGGGGTAGGCCTCTATCCATCTGGAAAAGGCACAAACAACCACAAGGACATACTTCAAGTTATTGCATCTTTCCATATGAATATAGTCTATCTGCAGCACCTCGAACGGATACGTTGGAGGAGCAAAATGACCCGCTGGAGTTGGGGTTCCCTTTCCAGGATTATGCATCAAGCAAATCATGCAGTGTTTAACCAAATTCTCAGCACACTTAGGAATTCCACCATTCTGCCATACCGGAGTCAACAACTTACATATCCCTTTTGAACTAATGTGAGCCAACCCATGAGCCATAGTAATCACCGGAAGCACATATGCATCCGGCAACAACCATCGCTGGTGCTCTGACAACTCAACCCAACAGCCTGTTGAATCCAGCATTCCCGTACTCTCTCTCCACATACTCAATTCTTTCTCAGTAGCTTCTGCCTGAATCATCTTCACACTTTCTGTTGTATCTTCACACATTCCTCCTTCCACAACCCATCTGGCAGGACCTGCAACATACATCCGACTCGTCACATCTTTCGCCGTTTCTCTCGCTACTTCATCTGCAAACGCATTCCCTTGACCCACATCATCCGTAACCTTCTTATGCGCACTACACTTCACTATCGCAATTTGGGTCGGCAAAGTAAGTGATTCAAGAAGTTCACTCACTAATTGTCCATGCTGAATTTTCGTACCATGGGAAGTAAGAAATCCTCTCTCTTTCCACAAGCGACCCAAACTGTGAGCCACGCCAAATGCGTATTGGCTATCAGTATAAACATTCACTCTCTTTCCTTTTGACAACACACACGCTCTAGTCAATGATATCAACTCCGCTGCTTGCGCTGAATTCTGTGCAATACGTGCTGTTTCAACAATCGTGTGCAAAGTTGTGACAGCATATGCTGCAGTCGTCTCTCCATTCGGAAGCTTAAAGCATGAACCATCCACCCATAGGGTACCATCAGGATGCGAAAGTGGAGTATCTTTCAAATCAATTCTACCCTTCGTTTCCTCCTCTGTCCGGAGAAAACAGTCATGCTGGTCCTGAGCATCTGTCTCTACAAAAATTGGCAACAATGTAGCTGGATTCAATGTGTTGCACCGCTTGATGTGCACATGGCTAGCTAAAAGCGTCAACTCATAACCTGACAAACGCGCACTGGTAAGATGTTGAGTCTTCGTTCTATTCAATAGGGTATCCACTGCATGTGGGACCATCACAATCAATGTATTTTCCAATACCAAACCAGCAGACTGTCGGATAGAAACAGCCGCTGCCGCTGTAGCTCTTAGACAACTAGGCAACGCCCTAGCTACCGGATCTAAAGTAGCTGAAAAATACGCACATGGGCGCTGCTTGTCTCCAAATTGTTGCGTCAACACTGACAACGCACAACCTTCTCTCTCGTGTACATAAAGTGTAAAAGGTTTACTGTAGTCGGGGGTACCCAACACCGGAGCAGAACACAATGCATCACGCAATTTGGAAAAACTCTTGGTGTGTCCTTAAGAGTAAGTGCCAACAAAGGTTTCGCTAGCAAAGACAAATTCGGAATCCACTGTCTACAAGGTGATACCTAAGAAGGCACGCACCTCTCTCTTTGTGCATGGCACAGTCATTTGGGCAATCGCTTGAATACCCTCTGGGGTCAATCGCCTTCCCTCCTTCGACAGGTGACACTTTATGATGAAGGTCAGACAGGTGTCGCAACAAAGAAAGAGTAACTTCTTTACAAATCTCTTCATCATCAGCAGCAACGAACAGATCATCAACATACTGGATAAGAGTAATACCAGAAGGCAATGCAAGAGTATCATGCTGAGTTTTCAAAGCCTGACTGTAAATGGAGGGACTCTCACAATAACCTTGAGGAGCGCGCTTAAACCGGAAACTGCGGCCTCCTAAAGAGAAGCCAAAAATATCCCTACTTTCCTCAGCAATCGGAATACTGAAGAAAGCGTTCTTCAGATCAATAACAGAAAACCAAGCAGCTGAGGCAGGGATCATAGTCAATAAAGCAGTAATGTCCTGGACAACAGGAAACTGTGGCACAACGATCTTATTGACCTCTCGAAGGTCGATCTCAAACCGATACACAGGTGGCTGAGAAGAGTCAGTACGCTTAAGGACAGGCAGAACAGGACTGTTACACACATTACCTCTCGTTTCTTCAACCACACCTTTCTCAGCCAAATCATAGATAATCGCTAAAATAGCTTTTTCGCCATCACTCGAAATTCTGTACTGGGGAATGCGAGGTAATTTAGCATTCAACTTAAGGGTAACAACGTAGGGTGGAATCTGCAAGAGACCAACATCATTGGGACCTGTAGCCCAAAGTGTATCAGGGAGAGAACGCAGTTCCAGTGGAAGGCGATCCTTAGATAGATACATCGGGGAAATCACTTTCTTACCCACCGTAAGATGTACTCCCGAAGGAGAAAAATGTAATGTCGCATGCAATCTTTTCAACAAGTCCAAACCCAACAGATTCTCACCACAGCCCGTCGTTAGAATAAGGGGAGCCTCCAATTCACAGGGACCAATAGAAAGGGGCAAAGGACAAGAAACCGGATTACGAACTGGGGCGCCAGAAAATCCTACTGAAACATTGGTCAAGCCAGACAAAGGTGCGCCGGGGAGTTTAGAGTGCATGATAGAACTCTTTGCTGCACCAGTATCCAAAAGAAAAGGTTCTCCCACACCTGATGTAATCACTTCAACATAAGGTCCACTCTGGTCTACTGGAACTGACACTACTCCCTCCCTTTGTCCATGGCTGTCCTAACTATCATTAAAACCAGCACTCTCACTTCCAACATAATAATCATCTGTGTAGTACTGAGCGGACTGGACGGTCGGAACATTCTGTTGGTCAAAATAATTCATAGAATTCTGAGGGGAAAAGGAACGTTCATTCTGGGGAAACGTACCACGTCCCCTACTCCTAGGTACTTGTTAGAAACCACCACGACCTCTCAGACCAGACATACCATTCGCACGCTGTAGCAAGATCGGGCAACTATTCTTGAAGTGACCTTCTTCTTTACAATAAGCACACTGATTAGGGCCTAGCGGGAGTCCCGAAGTAAAAGACTCAGGCTTCTGCAACAGTTTCTGAAACTGTGGGGGTTGCTGAAACTGGGAAGGTTGCTGAAACTGACGCTGATTAGGGCGATGCGGATAAGCCTGCTGCAGAAGAACTTTCGTTTTTAATTCTCTAGTCTTCTTCTCTACTTTATCCTTCTCATCTTTATCTCTATTCTCATAGTATTGTGCAGTAGCCAATATCTGAGCCGAAGAAGAAACAGCCCATGAACTCTCAGAGTCCTTTAACTTATTAGAAAGTTAAGGAAGTAAATTAAAAACAAACTTATCTACAAACAACCTCTGACCACCTTCTGTACTCATATCCTGACCACTATGATCAATGAATGTTTCCTCAAACCTAGTGAAGAAATCAGACACACTCTCGTCTTTCTTTTGTTTGCATGCTGCTAACTTGTCCCAATTCACCCGCAGAGGAGGCATCATACTTTTCATTAAATTAATAATCCTACCAGGTAGTTCTGCAACTAAGGGTTCAGGTTTGGCACCTCCTACCTGCCGACCATCTGCAGCAGTAATATTAAGCCACGTATCTCCTAACTCTGGCGCGTGATCCTCGTGACGGATCTTCGCCCACAAGGGTTGAGGAACTACATTACCCATCAACATATCTATGTCAGCTAAATTCATAACACACGCATCAACTGTCTGAGACAACTCCTTATAATAACCAGCAGGATTTTTACGGGGGTCAGGCAAAGTCTGCTTAAGAGCCAGGACCTCAGCTCTCTTCCAAGGGACATGCACCCACACTCGCTGAAAATGAGCCGGTGCAGCCGCAATACCATGAGCGGCATCAGCCACAAATGCCTCTCTCCATACAGGGGGAACCTCTCTCATAGGATACTGCTTCACTTTTCTCCTAATAGAAGGGTCAGGTTCGAACAATGACTGAGGTGGAAGTCTAGACCTAAAAGTGAGTAGTGTCTCTACCGCTTCCTCAACATCGGAACCCACTATCGTCCCTTTAGCAAATTCAGACTGAACATTAAGCAATTCCAGTGGAATTGAACCCAACTCATTATCTTCCCACTCCTGACGAAGGAAGGTACACATGACATCAAAAACATACCTTTGTTTTGGTGCCTCCCACTGTAGGAAGATATCCATAACCACTTGTGGACTGTACTTGGAGGTATTCGAAACCCATCTACGAGCAAGGAGATCTAACACTGCCCGCTCTTCGGGACCAGGGAGCTGACTACGTCTCTGCTTACGTTCAGAAACAGGGGTCATATTCAGTGACCCAAAGAAAGGAGACAAAAGACTAGTGACAGTCTCAGTCATTCGTTGCCGAGCAGAAGGAGCATAAGTTGACATGAGGACAGGAGACAAAGTGTTTTGAGGTGACAGAGACGTAGGGACAGAAATAAGAGAAGTCAAAGATAAAGGAGTGTAAGGTAAAGGAGTTTGAGGCAAGGCTGGTGGGAAGGCTGGCGGCCCTGGAGGGGGCTGCGCCGGGGGAGGAAGAACCACCTGTGAAGCAACGAGTGGCTGAACAACAACAGGGGGTTGAACGACAAAAAGGGGTGCAACAACTGAAGGTAACGGAGGTGCAGTAGCACCCTGCACATAAGGGGGTGGTAATCTCAGTAAATGTGACATCAAAAGATCCTTTTCAGGGTAAACAGTCACATTTGAAAGGGGAGGTGGCAAAGCGGGTAACATTTGTCAATGACCATGCAATGTTGTCTATCTGACACTTCAATCGCACGATCTTCTTCATCTTCCTTAAACTGCCTAGCAGCTTGCATTACCTATATATTCCTTTCCTTCCTATCTCTCTTAGCTTGCTTAATTTCTCGCTGTTTGGCTTCCTTACGCCAAAGGCGGAAAGAGTCAAACATCGCCGGCCGGGCTTTCTTCTTAAATAGCGCAACTTCTAGGTTATCTAAAACATCTGATTCAAAACTACCATGTTGGGGCCATCGTAAAACACCATCTTTCCTTGTATAACGGACCCATACTTCATTAAAGGTAATGGGACCTACACCATGCTTTGAATAGAGCTCATAAGTTGGAGTTCCAACCGGAGGTATCGGACACGAGTCCTCCAATCGGGAATCCCTATTACAACTACAACAAAACCATTTCCTAAATTTGCTAAAATCAGGCATCTTTTAGCTCACTAGTCTTGCTTCAAACTTCAAGGGGTTATCAGAAATGATACACCCGCAAATATACGAACCCCCCGGCTTCGACTATTGAATGGCCGAATCAAAACCAAGAAACAAAACAAAGCCGTGGGAGCGACCCACTTATACTTAACCAAAATGTCTGTCACGCCACCAGAAGACCGTCTAACGTCTCGCCTTACAAATCATCACAAAAGGGTCCAAGACAGGGCGACAGTCAGGGCAGCAGTCCTTCGCAGCCGTCGGAAAGGGGAAGCCTCGCAGAAAAAAACCTTCTTTCCACGTCGACATGCAGGGGTCGATGAAGTGGCGGCCGTCCTCCAGAATTTCCTCACGGGGCTCCTCACAATCTTTGGGCTTGGACCAGTACCGCTGGAGTCGCCCGACGTTGGGCGCCAGTACTTCTTCCCATACACTCCAATGCATTTGTGAATCAGCCCCAGTATGTCCCTGTGTTGATAGCTGAATGGCTGCATGTGGAAATGCATTAAATAAGTGTACGTACACTTTCAGTAGTAAAACCTTCCATTGCAGACCCATACAGGGATTCTTCGAGGGAATCCACCTCCATCGTGATGTTCAATCTCTCATCTGGCTCCAGAAGAGACTGAGGAGATGAGAGGTGAAGAACCGGGGTTTAACCCAGCGGCGTCAGGGGCACGCCTAAGATCTTCGAGTTCACCTGTCTTGGTATACAGAGACACGGAATACTTCTGGATGGCATCAGAGACCAAGTTTATTAGCTGCAGCTAGTAACAGTGATCCTTGAAATACATCACGGTGTAAATTCTCAGGAGACTGCTCATTTTACTAAGGCGAGACGTCTCCTTTTATACCCAATATTCACATTATAAATGTACACCCACTGCACAACATTCAAACCAATAAAGTACATTTTCAAACAAAGTGTCACATAACATAAACTCAATTTACAGTATCCCAACCCAAAGGTTAATTATTAGGAATGTCCCAAATTCAATCTTCACAAGCCGGACAAACCTATAATTGAAAGCATAACCCATGTAATGAAGAAACATAAAAAAGAAACGGGAACAGATGCTGAACAAGATAAGGCATGTGCAAGGAAACTAAAAGTCAACGATGTCCTGAACATTGATTGGCAATCTCAGACAAAGATAGATCAGGGAAATTGGCTTTGTGGGGTCAGTTTCAGGTGCAGAGGTCAGTTTCTTACAGTTCATTTCAGAGTCAAAAAGAAACCTAGTTAATGTATACATGAACTAAGAAGGCCAGGCCACTATATTCGCCAGGCTACCTTCACAGGCCTACGTGAGGGCAACACAAAATGGTGGCAGAGAACAAAATGGAGTCAGACTCGAGAATTACAGAACCTCAGAGGTCTGCACGTAGATCTAGGACAAGGGCCATATAGTTCAAGACAGGATCAATAATTACTCACACCAGCTACATGTGTGATCAGAGAAGCAGCTGGGCATTAGTAAGCACTTCAGTGAACAGTTCTGTGCATTGGGGATCCACCAGTGCAAAGGACGCCTCCACTGGTGGGAGCAACTCTGATATTTTGCTTCACTGAAGGCCATGAACATTCTAGGGAGGCGCACCGAGCAGAAGGTGTACATGGATGTCTAGCTCATCCCCTCAACTGTGTGCATTTGTGATGATATTCTCATTGCCGCATACCCAGGTGGTCAAGAAGGAAGAGTAGCAAGGTTGTATGGAACCTGTAGGCACCCATTAAGTTGGACAAGTGGCATGTAGATCCTTGTCCCCTTATGGATTTTTGACACCTTCTCAGTCATCCCCAAGTCATTGTTACTCCACTAAATTAAACTGTGGTGAATATTTTTGGGAATGGTGGGGAAGGTTTGCATGCTGTCTCCAATCTAAGCAAGGTGAGTTAAGGGCTGCATCTGACTGTCTGAAAATAAGTGTCTTATGACCAATGTGAAAGCTACACCATTGGCTCTGGTAGATGTGGGTAACTCATTCAGTATCAAATATAAGTGTATTGAAAAGTTATTAAAATCAGTTACAATTAATAAACAGTAATTAAAAACTGTAAAAGGCAATTGCTCCATCATTATTAAAACACGCTGCTTGTTTTACACATTATCATAACCGAAGGCTTCAGAAAACTCCTCAGCGGATGTAGGCAGGACAGCAGCTCAAAATATGTGCCAGTGACTCAAGTTTATAAGAACAGAGCCTACAGCCATTGATGACTGAAGATTGCTAATAGACTCCAACTTCACCGAAACTCAGCTGGCCGAACCCAGCCCTCAGATGGTGCATCTACATTGGGAAAGAAATAAGAGTAGCAGAAACAGATGACTCAACTCCTTTTCATAGGAAATTTCATCTATGTCTGCAAGTTTTTTTTCAAAATAATTATGGGCCTTATTTTGATAGTGGGCGGTTGGACTGCTGCCCACTATCAAGGTGGTCAGGAGACCACACGACAAGCAGGCAGCAGTCTGACTGCCCGATTAGGATGTCACAGCCGTGCTGATGGTCAGAAAGTGCTCTTTTACACAGCTGCTTGTGCTACGGCCCAGGAAAAGGGCCGCAGCACAAGTCGCAGTGTTAAGGAGCGCTTTTTGCACATCCATGTACAGTGTGTCATGCACTATGTGCATGGCACAAAGTGCATGGAGGTGCATGGGGACACTTTGCAGTGGCCCACAAGGGACGGGGCCCTGTTTGGGGCCCCCCGAAGTCCCTTTCCAACTGCCTTTTCATGGGGGTTGGACCACCATGAAAAGGTTTTCAGAAAGGGACATCGTAATCCAGACGGCGGTGCCAGCCTCAGCACTGCCTCCATTCAGGATAATGATTCTGACCACCTCCCCGTCGGGATCACTGACCCTGTCTGAGGCAGCGGTCTGCCCCCAACTGACTGCCAGCATTTTAATGCGGAAGTCTGACCAAAGAGCTGTCGGCAGTGCCACCACCACCAACGTGCTGTTGGTGGTGGTCGCACCGCCATCGTAATGAGTCCCTATATTCTGCAGTATAAAATAATAGCTAACATTTTTCTTAAGCAACCGTGTGAACATGCCAAAGGAGTGTCCCTCGTCCCATTTCTTATTCAAATCTAATGTGAGCAAGGCAACTTTTATATTCCTGGTGTCCAGGGCCTGCTCACCCTGATCTTTAGTCATAGTTCTTTCCATGAGGTAGATTTTATTGAGTAACTCAATTCAGACAACACTTCTACTTTGCATTCTGGAGATTTATTTCCCACATTTAAAACTGAAAATGTGTGCAAGTAGCACAATGTAGTCTACAGACCAGGATGGCTTGAAATATAGATGTGTGCATGCATGTGGTGTTTATGTAGGGCAAACCTGGCCAAAAGGCAGTCCAGAACTGAACAAGGCCAGAAGCAAGGATGCAGCTAAAGGGCATTTGGAGGGGAAGCTGAGTTCTGAGGCATACTGTTATTTCGCAGTGATGTGGAGTTATATAAAGAGATGTGTCTTCAAACTATTTCTTAAAATGGAGCAGTGGTGGGGCAGTTCTGCTGTATACAGAGATGTTTAACATGGCTCAACATGAGAAGTCTGTTAATCAACATAGATGCAGCATGAGTTTTCTTGTGGTCTCTGATATTGGTCTCCCACATATATCATGCACAAGAGGTTGTGCCATCAGTTGAGTGTTGTGATCCATAATAACGTGCTTGTACCTCAACTGTGGACATTCACTGGGTTTACTTAGTCGCAGGACCAATCCGATTGCCCAAGTTCAATTGATTCAAACTTCAAACTTATTTTCTTTCTGATATCAAACATACATCATGCAGTATGGCAAATGTGTGCCCAAGGGCTGTCTGCTGTATGGAGACAGGTCAATATCCCATATTCATCGCTCATCTGCCCTAAGCCAAGTAAAATGCCTGTTGTTCATCACATTAAATGAGCAACTTCATACTTACATTTGTAGGGCAGAAGATATCAATGTGTGGTATATCAAGGACCTGGGCAAGCTTTAACAGTGCTTTCCATTCATGCACCAATATAGCAACGTTGAGCTCAACTAAGAATTGTGAGGTTATTCTAACAACTTTTGGAAAACACATCAAGTTTACTTACCAGTAGTTGCATGCAGGGTGGGCCCATGCATACTCAGCAGCATTGTGTGGGTCCCGGTATACCTGTGTACTCACTTTGGGCAGTTCTCAAAGTCAGGGCCAGAGGTTTTCACCTCAAGAATGGCAATGTTGAGTCCAAGACAGACCCATGACAAACACCATGAGGAAGCTGTGACTTGTCCAAACCCTGCCCAAGTGCACCATGTGCGTGCATACACCACGTTTTCTGTAACAGAAGAAAGATTTCATAAATGCCACATAGGACAACTGAGTCCATCTCATATACATGCAGTAAATGGCATAATTAGATAACATGACATGGTGTCTGCTAAGTATAGAAGTTAAAATGACATGTCACTTGCCCTCTGTTCCTCTAAGAAGCACCAATGGGACACAAGGAGTTCTCGAGTAGGATCCATGCTTCTCGTTTTTTTTTAAAGACATCCATTCAAAGAAGGAGACCAGCAACCAATGTAAAATCAGAAGAATGAGGCCTTTCACTCCCTCAGAAATTGTGTTTGCCACTGCAGAAGGAGCAATGGGCAAAACAGACGCCATCAAGTGCTGGGGGTTATGACTGCTGGCAGAAAAGTTCTGAGGGCCTAGTGGTACCGGGTAGGAGCACATAACCTTTCCACCCAACCCAACCACCTCTCTCTTTCTCTCTTTAGCCTCAACACTATCCCCTCTCAGCTTCCAAGATGCACTTAGATATTTCCCTCTGCTTCCGGTTGCTGTCTGTAAGCTTCCAATCGCCAATAGAATTCCGTCACGTCCATGTTCTAAGTGAAACTATCCACCCTCATTTCCATGATGTCACAGTGATGTTTTGAGATCATAAACTGATAGAAACTTGCTTTTCTCCTACTTGCAGTATGTTATGCCTGCAGATGTATGTTTCAGTAGGGATCAAAGTGTGGAGCAATAAGACAAGACATGCCACTTGCACACAGGGTGAAGTTGGAACAAGAGAGGCAGAGTGCGGATCGATGAGATAAGTGAACGTTGAACAGGACACTGGTGCTGCATGGAACTATGATGTTTGTGGACATTTTAGAAGTGGTAACATGTGACAAATTACAACGGGAGATGAAGATAGGTAGAAAGGTGGTAGAATCAGGCAGTGGGAATAGACAAGTCTGTAAGTAAGCGATGCAACTGACAGGGGAAGATCTCCCTATGGTAAAATATATGATTTTTTTTCTTTTTACAAAATAAAAGTAGTTTATTAAGCATGAAAGAAATTTCAAAATATTTTCATGATAAACATTTATGTAAATTAATTGTATATATTTATTTTAAATGTAAGACAAGATAAAACACCCAGCACTATTAATTAATATTAATTTAACTTTTAATTAAATGCCTAATTAATTTAAATATATTAAAATAAATTAAAATTATTTGTGAAGATGTATTATAAAACCCACCTAAAGTAATCTTTTTATTTATATATATTATCGATTGAAAATTGCAAAACGTCATGTGCACAATTAATTTAAATGATTTATTGTAATTAAAGTTACATTAATTGTGCTTCTATTTAAATTAAAAAAGGTTATTAAAATGTTTTATCATAAAATATTTATTTTTAGCAATATTTTAACAGTTCAACAGTATACTAATTGTATGTATATATTTTAAAATAAAAGAATAACTCATTTTAATGTAACATTATTTTCTATGGGGTTCTACTTTAAATCCCTGACTCTATTATTTTCTATGGGAGAGTGTTGCAGTATTATTGGTTGGACATGTGTGGTGCTGTACATACTTGTGCTTCTCTTTGACTGTAGTAAATTTGCACTCATAAATTTGACTTCCCCTAGAGACATATATGTCTACACTTTTTTGTAACTTTTCACTCTTAAATGGTGAATAGTCAAAAGTAGTGGAGGTACTCAGACATGTAAGAGTATATTTACGCGTGTAAATTTAATTACATATATATGTACCATTGTAAATAGGTCCCTATTTGTACAGGATTCAATTAAACATTCTGGTGCCTATTGTCAAAGGCATTGTTGAGGAAGTAAAAATGTGCTCCTATGGTACTCTTTTACATACGCAGACCAGCCTTTTTCAATTATCCCAAAAGTCTAAAATGGGAATAAAATGGAAATATTCAGGGAAAATGTTGATACCATTAGGAGAAATAGAAAGGACTGTCGCATCTTTGTACTTTCTCCAATAAAGAGCTTATTCCCAAACGCATGTAGGAGTATGTAAAAGAGACTACAGCAGTATATGTTTACGTACTCCAAAATGCCTTTGTGACTCAGACCCACTGTGTAGTTTGACTGATGATGACTGCACACATACAAGTGCATACAGAGTCACGCATGAGAATGAATTTGCCCCACTGATGTGTTCTTTCTCTTTATCCCTGAAGCTGATGACTGCCGGCTGCTCGGAAAGTTACCAAAGGTGAAGTGCCTACGAAATACCCAAAGGGAAGGTAAGAGATGCCCATGGCTGCTTCATTATGTGTCAGTGCTGCTCTGTGCTTTGTGTTGCAGGACGTGTCCAAAGGTCACATTTCTATATCAAGCAGGATTGTGTTGTCAAGTCCAATCAAAATAATTAGGACCAAAAAGCCGGCACCAGTGGATGGCTTATAAATTAAAATGTGTGCTTTTAGCACAGTACCAGCTCAGTGAAGTGACTCCAATGTTTTACTGCTGCAAATGTTTCTGGGAAATCTGGGTGTTTAATGAGGATCACAACAAAGGTACAGAAACCTAGGGGCATATTAACAAGGGCTTTATCTCCGCTTTTTTGGCTTTAAAAGCCAAAGAAGCGGAGATAGAAATATCGCCCTATCAACAACGGAGTGCTAACATGCAAAATCGCATGTTAGCACCCTTTTTCACTACACTTCCCTTTGCATCTCTAATGAGATGCAAAGTGGGCGTTCCCGAGCAAAATAATAGGAGAAATGTCGCTATTATCAAGCTTCACGCTAACCCTGTTAGAGACCAAAAAAAAGCAGCGCTATTCACGGTTAACGCTGCTTTTTTACGTCTACTAATTTTCAGACTTAGCCATGTAATTCAATGGGAGGTGGATTACATTACTAAATCCACCATGGGCTATCAACAAGGATATCCCTATCCTTGTAGTTTTATCGCTGCATTACCAGAGATAACCTCCCAAAATGCCGCTATCGCTGGATTTTTTATCGCCTAGGCGGTTAGCGTTGTTAATAACGCGATAACCAGACGATATTATCCAGCGATAGCGGGCGTTAAAAAAATTAACGCTAAGCGCCCTTAGCGTTAATTTTCCCTGTTCCTTGTTAATATGCCCCCTAGTGTTAAACTTGAACTAAAATAAGACTGGGTGTAACTGGTGCCATTTGCAGCAGCATCATTATCCGAAATTACAGCAAATTTACGTGAGATTACGCAAATTACTTGAAGAGCGTAACCCAGCATTTAGCGCTGTTCTATTAGCACAAAATGCACCTTTGTATGCAAAACGGTCTGGAAGATGCATATTCTGCCCAGAAAATAGCACTTAATGCAACAGAACATGGTAGATGCGTGGAAGCCAGCAGCCGCTTGCGCTCGCTAAATTCGCTGTTCCTGTGCTCCTGCGGTAGGATTTTTGTGCCGAATGGTGTAATTTTCAGTAATTTCACTTCAAAAGAGTAATTTAAAATTACTTACATTACTCTGGGCTAATTAAAACTTTGCCCAGGCCTAACTAAAACACAATCACAGGTTAGGGCAGGATGTGATTTGCAAACACTTAAAGGGCTGCATTGCGAATTCCCAGAAACTTGCAGGGGCGCAGCGGGACACCCTCCTCTTATGTTGCGGTGCCCTCTCTTTGTGGCATTCGGCTGGTGCTTTTCAAGGTAAGCAGGTGGTCCCCCTCTGCCTTTTGAGGGGGAGCCTAGCATACCTATCAGTGCTCAGGCCTCACCATGTTCCTGGCCCCTCTTTGATCCTCCCTGGACAAAGCGCCATTGGAGCTGGGCTGAGCTTTGTTGCTGGGCCTGATTGTGCAGACACACATTCATAGCAGAACATCCCTCCAAGCCTGCTGGCCTCAATCCTCTCTGCAATGCTGTACAGAGCTTAAGCATGTAACAATAAATATGGATTGAATGTATGCCGAGAAAGCAGATTCCGCCTCAGCCAGGATTCATTTATTAACAGGAAGCCTTTCTGTTGCAGAAATGTAACCAGACTGGCATTGTGAGTGTACTTTCCAATTTTCTTCTAGTTATACAATCCTGTGCATTGCTGCTTCTCTTCCTGGAATTAAAAATCAGAAGTAATGACCCCTGGCCCAAGTTTATTTTATTTCTACAAGTGACATCTTCCGCATGCTCCTATTAAAAGGCTGACCCGGAATTTAACGTGCAAACCATAAATGTGTTTTGAAAAACAAATTTAATTTTCTGCAAACTACCGTCGAGAACATTCCGTTCTCTCCTTTAATTTGATCCCCACAAATTTACAGCTAGAGAACAACGGGGCATATCATCAAGGCGGCGCTATAAAATTATTGCCGCTTTTACGTCCGTTTTCGGCCGAAAAGTGGCGATAATATTATCGCTTTATCAGAAAGGTCACGCTATCGCGTGAATCCTTGCCTTAGCGCCCTTTCCCTTAACGCACAGCTTTGCATCTCCAATGAGATGCAAAGTGGGCGTTCCTTCCCAAAAGAACGTGAGAAATGTCGCTAACCGACATTTCTCCTATTATCTAGCCTCACGATAACCTGCAGAGCGATAAGAAAAGTAGCACTAACCGCGGTTATCACTACTTTCCTTACGTCTGGTTTTCATCTGACTTAGCCATGATATCCAGTGGAAGGTGGATATCATGGCTGAGTCTGCCCTGCCCTATCAACAAGCTATCGCCAAACGTTGTGCGATTATCGCTGGATTTCAAGAGATAATCGCACATTTGGCAGCTTGCGCCTGGAATTTTATCGCTGTTGAGATAGGTGTTGCTGATAGCACGCTATCTCAGCGATAAAATTCAGCGTTAGCCGGTGATAATTATCCTCGCGCTAAGTGCGCTGAGCGATAATTATCACCGGCCCTTGCTGATATGCCCCAACGACTTTCAGCGGGAAGGGCCATTGAGGCCGTTTTCACAACGGGTTTCACAGGGGAGTGGTAGCAGGTGTGCTAACACCTGGGCAGCCCTGAGCATCGTCTCCGGGATGCTGGTACGTGGTCCATGCCGGGTTTTATTTCCAGCTTTCACGATAGGACATTGAAAACTTCTTTACTCTACGTTTCAATTTTCTTCACGCATATGGGTGAGTTAAACGGTCACTGCTTAAATATGTGGTGATCTGTAGGTCATGAGTTAGAACCGTGACAACGCCGAATCCGTCTTCCAGCCTTCCTAGGTAGTTAAATGATTTACCAATAAATTAGGCAATAGGAACAATGGCTACGTTTTCTCCATGAAGGCTACCGAAGTCATAATTCAATGCCCAACATACACGCTTAGCAGGGCCATCTTAACAGCATTATAGATCCCCGGGCAAAGCAGTAATAAAAATGTAAATTATCGATAAAATAAACAAATGAAATTCTGGTCTGTGCATAAATTAGCATGGGGCCTCTAGGTTCGTGGGGCCCCTGGGAAACTACCCAGCATGTCCATGCGTGACGACGGCACTGATGCTTACTATTCATACCGGGAGCGTGGTCCTTATGAGTCAAGTGCACTTAGAATTCGTCTGGCCCCAGCAATAACCTTCCATCGCCCTTTTAAAAGGAAGGTCCTGTTTGGCAGATCGTATAGAAACTTCCCCCATTGGATGATTTCAGAGACAATCTGCTGTCTTAATATATTCTTTATAACTGGCTGGTAAGGAGGTTCCATCCCAGTTGCCGAGGAGGGGGGGGCAGTGGCTGTCGTCGGCATTGGCTCTTCTTTCGGAGATCACCCAATGGCGCTCTCTCTGTGCCTCAGTCTGCTCGTTCTTATAGGCTGGTGGGAAAGGATGCCCATTCCATGAGGGCGCTGCCGAGGACAGTGACAATGTGTCTCCTAGGGGCCGATTTCAGCCATTGGGCCTGATTTGGAGTTGAAGTCTGTCACAAAATTGATAAATGATCTGTCCAGTTGTGTAGCTTTTAGGGGAGAGGGTGGTAGGGATGTGGCATCCTTCCCCAAAATAGAGGCCATGAGTCGTGTCTGCTACCTCAATGTCGGTTTTTCTAGTCTTGAGCCAAGAATAGAAGTCGAAACAGTGACCTTTGATGTAAACACAGAGGGACTGGTGGCAGAATTTCAAAAGGTGATACCAGATAACCTGCGGTCAATACTGGCTTCCTTGCTTGTCCTAATTGTGTGATCCTCGGCACATATTTGATTTCACAGAGCTTCCTTTATCTTTATCATCACACATGAGTGCACTTTTAAATCCTTAACTTCATGATGTGAACTCTTAATGAGTGTCTGTGGATGTAGTGAAAGGATCTAATGTACTGAGCTGAAACCCTTGAGCCGGTTCCCACCACTTGCAATCACCTGCAGGGATTAAGCGCAGTGTCATAACTCATTCCTTCGCTGCAGTGTCATAACTCATTCATTCACTGCAGTGTCATAACTCATTCATTCGCTGCTCATGATCGATTCACAGATACCTGAATGACCCAAAATGAAAACTTCTCAAACCTAACATTTGCTCTATTCATCCCTGGAAAAAAGTGATCATTCACTTCCGAGTTGTAGTGGGTCATCTTGTGGACACTTCTCTTCACTCCGGCTGTAGGGCTCACAAATACAGGAACCTATCAGAAACATACAAGAGAATGAAGATCACTCCACTTTCAAGAAGAAACTAAAGATTCATCTGCTCTAAGAATACTTTCCCTTTGAGACAGCTAAGGACTATTTATTTGTGGGGACTATCTGGAGGAGGCAGCCTCCCATTCCTACATGACCCCCACCGTAAACCTCAGAGCCCTCGCTACCAGCTCACAAAAAACACATGCATGCAATCATACAAGCCTAAACATACGGATACAGACCTCAGGTTTTAATTTCACGAATCTAGCTACAAGTGCAATATTGCTCTTAAAAGTTCCAAAATTACCAGTAAACCCATTTAAGTCTTAAACATTATTGATATCAACCCATATACTTTTAAGCAGTCTACCCTGCTTTTGGAGAATAGGCCAATGCCATGCTCGTAGGATGCTCTAATGAGTATTGTATCAGATTACACCTCCTTTAAATTGTGCGATTGCGCTTATTTCCAGTGAATGATGTGGCCTGTTTTCCGTTTATTGTTGCTGTATTTTTCGCAGGCCACACCATGCCCGTCCTGAAAGATAGCTTCATTACCCCAGTGTGACAGAAGCTTTGAAATTGAATTTGTCTCAGACTTTCAGAAGAGTGTGGCATTGGCTTGTCACATACATTTGTTCACAGCATTAGCTGAGGACTGGCAGGATGTTGGGCAGCCAACTCTGCCTCTTTCCCATCAGTGAAGAACAATCAAACTGCCACCATCACTTATAGACGGGAAATTGCAAAGCTGCATCTTATTTAGAAGCAACACGATGACAGACACAATCTTGCTTCTTGTAATTCCTATGTCAGCATAGGCTCTCGGCTGGTAGCACGCTTTATCTCATGCTCCAGGAGCCTGTATCCAAGGGCCTTAGTGTTCATCGGTAAGGGGAAACATTGGAGGGGGCTTGTCACCGGGGAGCACGGTGGCATCTTGCTCGATCACCCGTGGTGCTAACAGGTCCTCAACCATGGATGGTATGCCGTATGGTGTAAAGTACAGTTTCTGAAAGGGGAGCGCCATCTGAAACCCCCAGAGACCTGAACGAACACCAGGAGCAGGAGAGGAAACTGCATAGAACTAACCACAGTGGCGGCTCCTCCTCTAAGGTGGAGGAGCGTCGCCCCACTGAACAAAAGGAAAAATAAAATTATAATAACTGTTGTTAATATCATTTTATTTTTCCTATATACTTCGGAGTAGGGAGCACTGTGGGAGCAGACCTAGATGCGATATCTGATCCTTATGCTACGATAGCGATCTTGAATGATATCATAATTTGCCTGTTAGGGTTTCATACATTACTGTTGTTATCCACCGCATTGACCGTGGCGAAGATTTGAATTTTGTGGCTTTGGAAAGCGATTACAGTCCTAGCTCTCCAAATTTAAGTGGATGACATACATGAATTAGCAGAATAAAAAATATATATATATATATATAAAAAAAATGATAGGTTGGTGCAGTTTGAAGAACTCTGGGTGTAGGAAATTGGGTTACTGGTTGAGGGGGTGAACAGCAACCACAATTTATGCCGGGGTAAAACACAAGCAAACCCCAAATTAACCCATGCCTAATCCTCTGCTAGCTTGGCATAAAAACAGTCAGGTTTAATTACGAGGGAAGGTGTAAAGTTTTGATTCAGCACTTCAAACAGTAATAAAGTGATAAAACACAAGAAACATCCCAGCCTAGCAGACAGAATCCAGGTGCTGGGTCCAAAGTGGTTGATTCATTTTCTGTCCCTGAGGCTCTGATCAGGAGGCCAGCCAACTAAACCTTGCAGCCAGTCTGGGGGTCCTGGGTTGAAGATGCAGGTTCACCCCATCTAGGTCTCCCTTCCCATCCAAGAATTAAGTATAATTGCAGCATTCCAATACAGTTGCAGGTTTTCTCCAGTGTACTTCTTATTGTAAGATTGTGTGTGGAGAGGCGTGTGTGGGAGAATCACTTGTTGTCAGATAATCTCTCTGCAAATTTTTTTAATCCAGCCATGACTTAAGTGTTGCTCCGTTCCTCCAGGCCCTGCGTCGTCGATGGGGAGGCTCCTTGGGAATGTTTCCTTGAGGTCCGTAAACTTTCCACCAACCTCTCCCATTGCTGAGCAGCCTCCATCGTGCCCAAACCCCTGCTAGCTTCCCTCAGAGGGACATGTCCCTCACAGCCTGCAAATTTTTCAAGTTCTCTGTCCCAAGAGGAGAATCTAGGACCCCGTGGCGACTTTCAGTTTATGGTAATCTCAGGTTTGGCCAACACAAAGGCCAAGCCTTGAAATGTATTAGTCACCTTAGAGTTTGACGGTGGGGGAACCATCCCAAAAGACAATGACCCGGGCTGCAGGGAATCTCGCTCTCTATTACTGTAGCAACTGTAACAGTAACCTCCTCCTACAAGCTGCTCCCTCAACTGAAAGTATTATTCAACGTGCTCGGGAATCAGATATGCTCTATGGAGGATATAGATGTTAATCAGTTTAAAACGAGCATTTCGAGACACCCTAGGGGTGCCGGCTAGTATTTTCGTCCAGTTCACTAGTGACAGGGGGGACATGTCTCCCACTGTGCAAGCCCCCACCCTCACCCATGCTTCCAATTGCCTCCAGTACATCCATTGGGTAACTCACATAGCTTTGCAATGGGTAAATCAGGGGAATATGGAATCGTCACACCTGTTTTCTGAAGGCAGCGATGCCAACATTTTATGATGACTCGGAACTTCTGGGAGTCCCCTGAGGTTGGTCTTCACACTCTAAGTAATGGAATAAACGGTCTTGCCACTGCCTCCACGACCCTATCATGTGCAAGCCTTTGGATGTACCATTGAAGTTGGGCTGCCAGATAATAGGATTCGAAATCTGGGATCACCAGACCTCCCATCTCTGTTGAGCGCTTCAGAGTTGTAAGCACCACTCTTCTATGGCCCTGGCCCCACAGGAACTCTATGAGGGCAGAGTCCAATTCACGGAACATGGCCCAGGAAATCCAAAGTGGGAGCGTGACAAAGAAGTATAGAAGACGAGGCAACACAACCATTTTCATAAAAGCTATTGTCCCCGACACCGATAGTGGAAGGGTCCTCCAGAAGGACATCAGTGACCTGAGTGATCTAATAGCAGACCCCACGTTCCCCTCTAGCAAATCTGTACCATTGTGATATATTTTAACTCCTAGATACGGGAGACACTGGGGCTCCCACATCAAGGCGCCTATCCCAATCTGTGCCTCACAAGCAGGGGTAGCCGGTAATAATTTTAATTGCTGACAGTTCACAAGGCCAGATAAAGATCCAAAATTGTCAAGCATGGACTTCGCCCCAGTCGAATCCTCCCTCACATTACTCATGAAAAGCAAACGATCATCCGCATATAAGGTAATGTGGTGCCAAGTAGTTCCCACCTGCAGTCCCCTGTAGGCCACCCCAAGTCTTGCATAGCTAGTTTGTGGCTCCATGGTCAAGGCAAAGAGCAATGGTTACATGGGGCAATTCTGACTCATCCCTCTCCTTACTACGTAACTCTCTGAAATGGTTCTACCTGTCCTAACTCTCACTGTTAGGTCAGTATACAGCAGTCGTGTCTGACCAACAAAGCGCCATCCCAAGCCCACATGAGTCATGACTTCGTAGAGATAGCCCCACCCCAAACTATCAAAAGCCTTTTCAATGTCTAAAGAAAACACTGCTGCCTCATCCAGTCTGTCGATGCCACTCTCCAGCAAGGACAGAAGGCCTAGTGTTATGCACCATATTGCAACTGGGAATAAATCCGGCCTGGTCTGAGTGAATCAACTTGACAATGTTTGGGAAATCCTCCAAGCTAAAATCCTACTCAGAGTCTTATAGTCAATGTTAAGCATTGATAAAGGCCTATACGCCTTATGGTCATTATGTGGTCTTCCAGCCTTATGGAGCAGAACCACCAGGGCCTCCCTGGTGCTAGCCAGGATGCACCCACCTGCCAGGGCCTCATAATAAAGCTCCAACAGCACATGGGTCAACTCTTCTGAATAGGATGCAGAAAATTCCACTGGGAATCCATTTGTACCCAGTTTCTCTCCTCGTACCATGTGTTTAATCGTAGCCTTTATCTCTTGGGGGGTAATATCTGCATCCAGGACCTCCGCCTCTACCCCAGTGAGCTCCGATAGCGGAATCAATGCCAGGTATTTCTCTATAGCAGCCGGATTATATAGCTTGCTACTACAATACAGCGATGCGTAATATCTGTAGAAATGATTATTGTTCTCTCCCTGGGCATACAATGTATCTGTTCCCCCTATGTCCAGTTCTAGGATAGGTGATCCCCACTCAGCAGGGTTGGCCAGCTAAGCAAACAACGCGCTAAAGTGATTGCGCTCCACTTGGATACGTTCCATATATGTTTTATGGTCAAACATCCGGAGACGCTCCACCTGAACAGCCATTGCTTCCTTGGCCTCCAATAAGGGCCCCTGCAGGTTCTCTCACTCAGGTCTATGGGTCTCTAGATCTTGGAGTACATTTTCTGCCTCAGTAACGTTTTGTAAGAGGGTGCACCTTATACCTGTGGACAGCCACATACATTATCCCCTGATCGTCGCATTAAAGGCGTCCCACTCCACCTGGGGATTAGACGCTGAGCCACTATTTTAGGCAAAATAGTTTACTATAGCGTCGTGGACAGATTCAAGAAACACTTGGTCTTACAGGGCCTCAGGTTTCAACTGCCATGACAGGACACACAAAACAGGCCACACTCATCCCAGGCTCAGCTAGAGGGGGCTGTGATCTGAAATTGTGCAGGCTAAATACTCAGGGGCAGATTTACAAGAACTGACGCATCTCTGCATAGTGCAGAGATGCGTCAGTTCATTTGCGTCACGCGAAAAAACCCATGCACTACAATAGATGCGTCACATTTACAATGCGGTGCACCATGGCGCAAGGATTGACAGATGCGTGATGCATCTGTTGGTGTAAAGGCAACGCATTTCTGGAGTCGTGTCATAAGCACGATGCAACTTCAGCAATGCTTAGGAATGCCTATTCCTATCATGTTGTACCACTTCTTACACCTGCTTCAAGCAGGCGTAAGGTTTTGATGCAGTGGCGACGTAAAAGTGGCGCAGTGAAATCTTGTAGATTTCACTGCATCACTTTTACGAGGCTTTCTTATGCCCGAACGCCCACCCTGCATACATTATGCCTCATGCAGGTATAATGTGGCGCAGGACTTTACAACATGAAGCATCTCCCTAGATGCGTCACGTTGTAAATGTGTCGCAAAGTGGTGCATTGTTTACGACGCCTCTGCATCACAAAAGTGACGCAACGGCAGCGTAAAAGTGTTACAAGGGGCTTGTAAATCTGCCCCTCAGTGTCGTGTCCAGTACTAGACAGTGAATATCCCCAAGAAGAAGTAGTAATCCTGGGTACAGGGATGTGCTACTTTCTATGAATTAACCAGCCCCCATCTACTCTGCAATCTCTGAATGCTCGGGCCACCCTGTGGGTGTGTGATTCCGAAAGTGGAGGATGGGACCTATTCATCAGATGATCTGACACGAAGTTAAAGTCACCCACCATAAGTACCAAACCAATGAGATGTGGCGCCAGTGAATTTGAAAGGGTCTCAAAGAAGAGGGGCTGATCTACATTAGGTGCATAAATATCTCCACCCTCCAACCTACCCGTCACCATCACATAATGGCCCTCTGGGTCTATGACACTGGTGATGTATTGGAAAGACACCCCTGTACTCACACAATGCACACGAGAGCACTCCTGGCATAAGCAGAGTAAGGTGTGTAGTACAATTTACCTCGCCATCGCCGTTTCAGAACCTCCCCCCTTTAGCCATTAAATGTGTCTCTTGGAGAAATACAATATGAATGCCACACCTGTTTAAATAGAATACTTTGTTGCATTTTGACATGGTATGCATCCCTCTGATATTTCAGTAAACACATTTATACTTCATGCAATTCGTCATCTGTAAGTAATAACAAGCCCACAATCACCGATCCCCCACCTCCCATTTAAGTCCTAGTGATAAGAAAGAAGAACCCAGAGGGTGAAATTTGACCGCTCATACAACTGTTGGATTCCCAATAATATAACATCTTATAACCATCCCAACTCCCAAACCACAGGGCAGGCAGGCCTTAACCCCCAATTTTTACTAGTAGTAGGAACTTTATTGTGAGAGTACTCACAAGTAACTATAAGGAGGGGTGCGAGGCAAAGGAGAAACAATCTATCCGGGGCCATATATTCGGCAACAACAGTAGTTAGAAATAGTCCTCTCCCAGGCATAGGTCAGATACGCACTGAACAAATGTAATTAGCTACTTTACCACTAGCAGTTCAAGGTTATATGATTTTTTACAAAAGTATGTAAATTATGCGAGTAACATTGTGCATGGGTACTAGATTGGATATAGGCAGGGAGTCTGACATGGAATATTTGTAGTGATGGACTGTAGCACCATGTTATATGAATGTGTGCATACTCATATGAAAAAACAATTATTGATATATTTGTTTTCAATTTGCAGCCCTGATGATATCCTTTTAGGATGAAATGCATTGGTTGGATTGATAGGATTATGTACCCTGGTGTTGAGAAATTGGATTGAACAATAACATTGAAATTGGTTTTCCAACTGATGAGACTCCCAGTGGATTTTCTTGTTGCAACACATAAAGAATGGACGATATATGAGCATACAGCTTTGAACTTTATTCACATTGAAGAATTAATTACATGCTCCTTTTGCATGAATTATTATTGTTGTTCATGGCCCAGTGGCGGTGGCACCACATAAAGTATAGAGTGACCAGAGCTTTGGAAATAATTATCCTGGAACATACACCGGTGCGCACTCTGTGGGTTACCCTCACCGCAAATTGTTGTGTTCAATTGTTATATGATTTTGCTCGAGTTTCCAGGGGTCACCACTGGCCGTTACATGTTGGACAATCCAGAATCCACTGGTGATGATGGATCTGAACCTGCACCAGTCATGGACACTATCGCTTCCACAACTTTCAGCCGTTCTGGAAAAACGTCTGTTCCGGAGGGAGCCAGAGTTTTTCAACGGTTGTCCCTTAGGCATGATCTCGCTCTAGTTTGTCATTTTCCTCCTGTCTCTCGACTAGGCTGTGATGGTGCAAGCCAATCTAGTGAGTCACATATTTTCTTGGGATTCTGGAAAAATCCCACTCCATCGTGGGTCACCACCCAAAGCCTGACTGGGAACAACCTTCCATATTGTATTCCCAATTGTCTTAGTTGTGTCTTAACATTCAGGAATGTAGATCTCTGTCTCTGCATGTCCTTAGATAAGTCTGGGAATATTCTAACAGTTAAATTGCCAACTGCAATGTCCCATCTAAGCCTGGCCTGAGAAACAATGTGATCACAGTCCTTGTAATGAAGTAACCTGGCAATGACCGGCCTCTGCGGAACCCCGGGGGAAGGAGGTATTGTTGGGACTCTGTGTGCCCTTTCTAGGGCGGAAAACTTGGACAAGCCCTCTGGCGCCACTTTGGTTTGAAGCCACTCCTCCAAATAGGTCAGTATGTCGCCACCTTCTGTTTTATCAGGGAGACCCACTACCCTGATATTATTGCAGCGGGACCTATTTTGGGCGTCATTTGCTCTCAATTCAAGAGTTTGGAAATTGGTTACCATTAGAGCCATCTACTCATTGACCTGTTTGAGTGGGGTGGCAACTTCACTATGCCATGCTCTGCAGTGGTGACTCATTCTGCCAACCTCCTATGATCATCATGGAGCAGTCCAAAGTCCATACTCAGAGTGTCTACTTTTAGTTTCAATGGCTTCTCTACTGGTTGTAATAGCCTACAGAAGGTCCTGGAGAGTGGGAATCTCAGAGGGTCCTGGACCTCGTGTTGTGTCCTCAACTGAGTCCCCACCATGGGAATCCATTGGTTGGGGGGCTTTCTTGCGTCCCAATATATCTATCAGGATGCTGCAGTAGTTTCAAGGTTTTAGGCAGCTACAAGTCCCAAGTGGGTGTCTCGGAGTGGTCCCATCTGCCTCTTCACTAGCAATAGTATGCAATGTGACAGTCCCACAGGCTCTAGAGCAGATATCCGTTACTGCCTAGTAGGCTATGTACCCCTCATGTGATCCCAGTGGACCAACAAGAAAAAGCCTAAACACATGCTTTCAGGAGGCCTGAAGGAAGCATTGCACCTTCCCCAGTGGAGGACACAAGGGACATCCGGCTTCCAACAGTTGGCCCACTTAACCTAAGTGGGACCTGCGACCAAACAGAAAAGCACTAAGCCAAATAAGTATGTCCATCAGTCCCACTCACACTGATTGAAGACATCTATATTTCTGCATTGCTTGCTAGGCTCACCTGGACAGAGCAAGGGGCCCCAGCCAGGATGCTCTCACCATCGGCCCATAGCTAGTTCCAGAGAAGTCAGTTTATAAAAGATCTCAGTCAGAGGAACCGGCCTGCACCAGGAGCACCCACAGTATTCAGAGGTCGCTCCAGTTTCACCTGGCCTTGGCTGTTCCCAGTCAGTCATACATTCTGCCTCCAGCACTGCCTCCAATCGCCGCCCACAGGGCTCAATTAACCCTCATTGTCACACTGTAAAGCTGCAGCCTTGTTCACAGGCCTGGGTTGTCTCTCTCATGACACTAGCAGGTCCTGGCTGCAGCCCAGTGCAATCATGTTTTAGGCCACCTCAGCCCAAAGCCAATGTCACCCAAGCTCCCAGGGGGTCGGATAAGGTGCACTCCACAATGCAATGCTCCAGAGATCATGAAGGCCGGTCAGTCCAGTATGTCGTCATTACCATCTTGCAAGCCTTGCGGCCAGAAATCTTCATGGCCCTTCTATCACTCCAGGGCCACTTCAGATCTGGTGCCCCCCATCAGAAGGCAACTCGGTAAGGCCACATACACCCCCTGGACTGCATATACACCCATGGGGCTATTTATTGGGTAAGGATTATGCCGGAAAAGGCCGCGCTGGATGGAGCTTAGGCTTCAGCTGCTATTCCCATCGGCTCCTGGATGACGCCCCTCCCTTTTTCAGTGTTCTGAGGCAGACCCTTTGTGATATGCAAATGTGGTAGGAAACAGCTCGGCCCCCTATCAAATCAGAGATGGTCCATCCTGCCAACACCTATTCCCCTTTTGTCTCACTGTGTGGGAGTAGTACTGTCTGCTTCACCTAATAATGTGACCCAGGATTCAGACCGCAGGCACCAAATGGTTGGGCCAACAAAATTGCCAACATTCTAAAAGTGCCATTTACAGAATTGACTTCACCATTTAAGGGGGTTTCAAATTAGTATTCTTTAGACACCAAACTCATCAATCCTACCTGCTCTCAATTGATATTTATCACTTATTAAATGTAATAAGGAAGCCAAATGTAATCCTATAGGAGAGGCTGGACTCAAAGTAGTGAAAAATGAGTTTAGGATTTGTTCACTACGATGACACGTAAAGATTAAAGGTACATGTCCAACCTTTTAAATAAACTGCAACCTGATCTATGGGCTGTTTAAGGCCTATCCAAGAGGTGATTTTTATGTAAAAATAAGGGAGATTTAGGCATGGAAAAAATGTTTACTTTTCCAAGTCGTAATGACAGTTTAAAACTGCACACAAAGGCTGCTATGGCAGGCGTAAGGCATGTTTAAAGGGCTAATGGAGTGTGTGGTACAATGAGTACTGCAGGCGCACAGTAGCATATAATTTACAGGCCCTGGGTATATGTAGTTCCACTTTAGAGGATAGAGAACAATCACTTTAGCACTGGTTAGCAGTGGTAAATTTTACCGAGTACTAAAGTCAACAAAAATGAATTCAACAAAAACAGGAGCAATAAGGCAGAATGTGTGTGGGAAGACCACACTAAGGCTGGCTGTTCTAACATGTGCTTCCCCAGCCGAAAGTGGGCAGAACTACCCAACCTCCTCGGACTTCTTATCACTAACCAAGAAGATCTTTGTGAGACCATCATCATTGGCATGATCTGACCCAGGGCGGTGTTCTACCATAAAGAACATTCCCTGTAGGGAGATAGACCACGTCAACAGCTTGGGATTTTCACCCTCATTCCCATTAGCCACCTGAGGGGCTTATGGTCTGTCTGAACTCAGAAGTAAGTCCCAAACAAGTATGGTCTCAACTTCTTCAGTGCACAGAACTCAGCAATGGCTTCTCTCTCAACAGCACTCCACCTCTGTTCCCTGGGAAGTAGCCTCCTAGAGACTAATGCTACAGGTTGGTCTAGATCCTCCTCATTTAGCTCTGATAGGACCACCCATACACCATGCTCCAAGGAATCAGTTTCGGCAATAAACTCCTGGGAAAAGTTAGAGGCCTTGAACACTGGAGCTGTGCACATGGCATGCTTTAGGGAGTCAAAGGCTTTATGACAGGCCTCTGTCCAGATCACTTTCTTGGGCTGCTTTTTAGAAGTCAGCTCAGTCAAGGGGGCAAGAATGGTGCCATATCCCTGATAAGGGTGGGCGACAATTTCCGTTCCGCTCGCAGAAATTGCGAAAATTCGGCATTTTTGCGTTCCGCGCGGAACGTGAAAATGTCGAAACTTCTGCGATCCGCGAGGGAACGGAAATTGTCGCCCACCCTTACAGTTGAGTAGAGGTATTGCACAAAACGGTGGCATCTTCTTTAGTAAGTATGCAAGGCAGGATTCATTCTGGCACGATGCTCCTGTCACAAAAATTAAACCCCAACAGGAAGCACTTATAGTATTTGACCTTCAACTCGGGCACCTGCTTTATTTATAATATATCTGTAAGTCTTACAGATATAAATGAAGCAGGTACCCGAGTTAAAGGTCACTTTCAGTAACGCATTAATCAGCACACAGTGGAGGCTAGGCAGGTGTGCTTTCTCCTCATATCTACCGTCAGCAATTTGCTGTAATCATTGATGGAGGCCTGTGCATCCACGGGTTTCTCGAGTGCAATCCCCGTGTAGTTCCTGACACCAGGAGGTTCTGTCTCCTCATCTGCTGCTCTGGTCGGTCTCTGACCCTTTATAAACAAGAGGCATGTGAACTGCATAGAAGCCCCACCCCACGCACTGGCGGTGTGCAACATCTTCCCGCCCTTTCCCCACTATGATGGACAGCTCACTCGAGGGACCCCGGTGCCCATCGGCGCGGTGGCAAAGTTACAGACACACATGGTCGCTGGAGACAACTCTTCTGGCCCTTTACGCAGCTAGAGTGTAGGAAAAGCACTATACATTTACCCAACGAGGTAGCACTTACTGATTAGCCAGTAGAAAGTACTCCAGTTGAGTAGAGGTATTGCACAAAATGGTGGCATCTTCTTGGATAAATATGCAGGGCAGGATTCATTCTGGCACGATGCTCCTGTCACAAAAATTAAACCCCAACAGGAAGCACTTATAGTATTTGACCTTCAACTCGGGCACCTGCTTTATTTATATCTGGAAGTCTTACAGATAGAAATAAAGCAGGTGCCCGAGTTGAAGGTCAAATTCAGTAACGCATTAATCAGCACAAATTCTCCTCGATCACGTGATCGCGGAGATTTTTTGCCGTTTCGCGATATTTTGCAAAAGGCACTTTCGCAAATTTCGCCCACCCTTAATCCCTGACAGACCTCCTTTAATACCCAGTGAGGCCCAGGAAGGACCTCACTTCTGTTAGAGTTTTTGGAAGCTCCCAGGCCAGGAAAGTCTTTCTTTTGGTCTGGAGGGGTTGCCACTTACCCCCACCTACCAGGTGCCCTAAGTACATCAGAGAGCCCTATCCTATCTGGCACTTACTGGCCTTGATAGTCAGGCCTGCCTCTTGCAGTGCTTGTAGCACTTCCTGCAGGTGTAATAAGTGGCCCTGTCAGGTGCTGCTGAAGACAGCTTTCTCACCTAAATATGCAGCCCTGAAGGCTTCCATTCCAGCTAAGACCTGGTTCACGCACCTTTGCAAGACATAACAGTATTTCATTTAAATAATAATCTCCACCGCTTTCCTATAAACTGCTAACCCTGCCACAATGAAAATAGCTTTTGGGGCCTTGTCACTGTAAGGACAAGTTTTACATTAGACTTTTACATGTCCTACTTTTAAATATTATGCACACCGCCTTACTGGGGATGAAAGCTTAGGGGTGGCTTATGGATATTGGAGAGGAGGGTTTAGTCCTGCCAAAACCAGTTATTTTGACAGGTTAAAATTGCAGTTTAAACCTGCACAGCCAGGGTACTGGTGGCAGGCCCGTAGTCATGTTTTGTATTGTCACTTTTGTGTTGGCACAGTATGTGATGAAGTCCATTAGTGACACTTAAGTTACAGGTCCTAGGTACACTTTGTACGATAAACGTATGCAATGGACTTATAGGCAAGTTAAATATGGCAATTAGGAGTATCGGCAGTTTTAACATGCTTTAGGGGTCTGAGCGCATGAACTGGGGCCTGGTTAGCAGAGTGAAAGTGAAAAGAGTAAAAATACCAGCAGTAAAAACTATGGGTGATCATGCAAAGAAAGGCATTTTCTTTCAAAGAGGAGGTGGCTAAAATGTTAGAGGCCTTGAGCACTGGGGCTGTGCACATGGCATGCTTTAGGGAGTCAAAGGCTTTATGACAGGCCTTTGTCCAGATCACCTTCTTGGGCTGCTTTTTAGAAGCCAGCTCAGTCAAGGGGGCAAGAATGGTGCCATATCCCTGACAGACCTCCTTTAATACCCAGTGAGGCCCAGGAAGGACCTCACTTCTGTTAGAGTTTTTGGAAGCTCCCATGAGGAACAGACATATTAATCGGGTAGACATAAGTGTGAGCCAATGGATCTCATGGTTGGTGGGTGGTGATAGGTGAAAAAGAATAGCAACAGAATACAGGCATGGGTTGGTCGCATGTAACTTTTACATACTGTCAAACCATGCCTGCATTCTGTTGTCATTATAATAACAAGACGTTAACGCTATTATTGCACCATTAATGTGTGAATTCTATTGCAGTCTGGACTTTCAAGAATCTGACACTACTTTTTCATACACTGTTTTAATATCAGTATTAGGTAGTCATTGGACATCTTGTGGCAAAATATTCTTTAGACATGTAACCCTGAAGAAGTACCATGATGTGGGAATGATACGCCTTGGCTGCTGCTTTCTTAGGTGTGTTCTAAAGGATCACTGCGACTGTGAATTAAGGAATCTTTAAATGGAGTCAGCAAAACACACAAGATGATGGCCGGAATGTTTCACATTGGCAAAACAAACATTCACCCCCAGTCACAGATCAGGATGTGTTTTGCTGTTCGCCCTATGTGGGAAGGGTATGCCCAGACGTGGGTCCCGTGCTCACTATGCCACTGGAGTCAAGCTATCCTGGCTGAAGAGAGGGTGAAACCCCGAAACCGGTCCTAGGATGCTTGATTCCGGTCCAAGGAAGACATGGCTTGGCAGTTCGGGCTGGACTGTTCCCATGAGGCACAGGGTCAAGACTGATTTGCATATGGCCATGTCTGAACTGGGGTGGCGTGGTGAGCAAAATAACGATGGATTAAACCCAGATCTGTGACTGGGGGTGAATGTTTTGCCAATGTGCAACATTCCGTCCATCACCTTGTGTGTTTTGCTGTTCGCCCTATGTGGGAAGATAATGCCCAGACGTGGGTCCCGTGCTCACTACGCCACTGGAGTCAAGCTATCCTGGCTGAAGAGCGGTGAAACCCCGAAACCGGTCCTAGGATGCTTGATTCTGGTCCAGGGAAGACATGGCTTGGCAGTTCGGGCTGGAATGTTCACATGAGGCACAGGGTCAAGACTGATTTGCATATGGCCATGTCTGAACTGGGGTGGTGAGCAAAATAACGATGGATTAAACCCAGATCTGTGACTGGGGGTGAATGTTTTGCCAATGTGCAACATTCCGTCCATCACCTTGTGTGTTTTGCTGTTCGCCCTATGTGGGAAGGGTATGCCCAGACGTGGGTCCTGTGCTCACTACGCCACTGGAGTCAAGCTATCCTGGCTGAAGAGGGGTGAAACCCCGAAACCGGTCCTTGGATGCTTGATTCCGGTCCAGGGAAGACATGGCTTGGCAGTTCGGGCTGGACTGTTCCCATGAGGCACAGGGTCAAGACTGATTTGCATATGGCCATGTCTGAACTGGGGTGGCGTGGTGAGCAAAATAATGATGGATTAAACCCAGATCTGTGACTGGGGGTGAATGTTTTGCCAATGTGCAACATTACGTCCATCACCTTGTGTGTTTTGCTGTTCACCCTGTGTGGGAAGGGTATGCCCAGACGTGGGTTCCGTGCTCACTACACCACTGGAGTCAAGCTATCCTGGCTGAAGAGGGGTGAAGCCCCGAAACCGGTCCTCGGATGCTTGATTCCGGTCCAGGGAAGACATGGCTTGGCAGTTAGGGCTGGACTGTTCCCATGAGGCACAGGGTCAAGACTGATTTGCATATGGCCATGTCTGAACTGGGGTGGTGAGCATAATAACGATGGATTAAACCCAGATCTGTGACTGGGGGTGAATGTTTTGCCAATGTGCAACATTCCGTCCATCACCTTGTGTGTTTTGCTGTTCGCCCTATGTGGGAAGGGTATACCCAGACGTGGGTCCCGTGCTCACTACGCTACTGGAGTCAAGCTATTCTGGCTGAAGAGGGGTGAAACCCCGAAACCGGTCCTAGGATGCTTGATTCCGTTCCAGGGAAGACATGGCTTGGCAGTTCGGGCTGGACTGTTCCCCTGAGGCACAGGGTCAAGCCTGATTTGCATATGGCCATGTCTGAACTGGGGTGGCATGGTGAGCAAAATAACAATGGATTAAACCCAGATCTGTGACTGGGGGTGAATGTTTTGCCAATGTGCAACATTTCGTCCATCACCTTGTGTGTTTTGCTTTAAATGGAGACAGGCATCTGAACTTTTATTAAGGGTTGGATTGTTCGTGTAAATATTATTAAATTGAATAACTAATGTTACTTCTGTTTTTTTTTTAGTAATTTATGAATATACAGGTTATGGGCAACTGGCTCGTGGAGGTGGGCAGCAAAGTCTTAGCATCACTAATTCTACTTTGGAAAGTGCAATTGACTGTCTCACTGCTGTTTTTATTTTTAAAAGTACCAACCCTTGTCTTGTTCTTCGCTGGGCCAATGTAAAACATTGTTCTCTTGTAGGCTCCAGCAGCATCAAGACAAAGACCTACTGCTAAGCTCATCTAACGTGCTTCTAGTTAAGGAGGCTCATGGCCTGCCTCCCTGCTCCAACTCGCCACAGCGGTTCGCATCTTTCAAGTTCCACTTGCTACCACTTCCTCTTCGTAGGCACACCTGAAGGGGAGAAGATGAAAGTGTGGTACTTATAAACATGTAGTTTATTATATAAGGATTCCGCCTTTCCTGCAGGACCCTCCCAACATTTTAAAAACAGAGGGCGCTAAAGTGGTCGGGCTGAAAAGCCTGTGTGCATCTCACAGCTCAAGAGCTTTGAGAGAGAGCGCTAATCCCCCTCTTCATTCCACCAAACTCTCAGTCTCCAATGCACTGGTGCATAGGTGATTGATGGTTATATGGAAGGTTACAATGCACAGTCCAATGATGCTACATATAGCTCTTTTGGGGGGCTAGCTGGCTCTGAGTGTTTAGGGCCAGCTTAAGTCCTAGAACAACCTGCCTGTGACTCTACGTGGTTTGTAGGCAGCAAATTCTTTGAGCACTACACTCTTTCAAGCATTACGCAGTCACTCTCGCTTAATATGTGAGCCCTCATTCAAAAGATATTCTTAACAGGCTGTATTCTCATGCCTTCCCTTGGCCCGGGTTTGGACAAATTCAGATTATAGAGTACTGCAGTTTGATGGACCTGCCTCCATATATAGTTGCAGAAAAAAGAACATCTGAAGTCCTGAGACCTGCTAAACACAAGTATGAGGCAGACAAGGCAGACACGCTCAACGTAAGCACAGACGGCATTGACTCATAAGCTGTATTCATAGGTCCTGATTGAAGACCCCAGGAACAACAAAATCCGATCAATGGATTTATCTGAATTTCCATGATTCTGTATGTCTTTTCAATGCACAGGAAGCAAATTCTACAACAAATATATAAACAACCTTGACGACCTGTTGTGCTCCGTATTTCTTACAGCTCTAAGTAGAACACAACGAGAACACTGTAATAGGACAGAGTTCTGAGGTGTGAGTTTTACCGCTTAAATGAACTTGTAGGTCAGTCAGATCGTTTTCTAAAACAAATTGTATCATGATACTTGCAAATGTGTTCGAAATATATACAGAGTAGCTCTTACGATCTGGAAGATCCTTTTTGTTGTCCAATTTATCTGCACGGCTACACACACCACTGTGCATTAATCATGCAATACGTGTTGATTGTAGGATAAGCGAGTTATGACTCTTAGCTATCTGCTGCTGTAACCAATGCTGAGTTTGAAACATCCTAGAAAAAGTTGGTAGTAATTTTTACATATAGAATGCAAGAGTGAACAAATGCAACGCACAAACTGGACATGAAACACCCACTGTAACTGAACGAATCCTCAAAACACCGTTATTGTATGTTTTCTTTCTTCTCAAAATTGTTAATCAATAAATGCAAAGCTTTGAAGTAAAGGGAGATACGAAACAGACCGAGATCATCAAATGGAATGTTGTCCTACCCTAGAGGACGTCTCCATACTATAGAGAAAGCTGTATCTTCTTGTATGCGCTATATAGCAAAAGTTATGTAAACTTGGGCACTCGCTCGTCTTTCATGGGGCATTGCCTTACGCACGTGGCCACATGCACATGGCACATTAAACGTGGCACGCTACAGACACCTTCAGCAGTTTGTGCTAGACAGCACTGTGCAAAATACTACATAGAGGGCTTTGGATCAGACCCTTGCTCATGATTGGTTGGCTTTTTTGTCTGTCTCACTTCCATTCACATTATTGGATGCTTTCCTTTCTATTCTAGTATTTGTCCCAACCCTGGTGCATTTCTTCTTTACATTTGCTTTTGATTGAATAAGATGTATCCTTCCACTGCTTGTGCCATGGACCTGTTTTTTTATTTCTTTTTAACTTTAATTTCTAATTTAGAGTGTATGTCCTGCTCCTTCCTTTGCTTTTTCTGCAGTGAGAAACGAGCCATATATTTTCCCACACTGACTCCGTCTCTAACCTCCCACAATCCTGCCCAAAACAGCTGTGTGGCGATTCAGGCACCAGGTTAGGTGATGCCTTTAATTGTGGAGCCTGAACCTCCACCACCTCGTCTCTTTCCTCTGTCCTTGTCTCCTAGTATTCCTCTACTCTACACCAGCTGATGAACGGAGGGCTTGGTGATCTCCTGAATGCTGTCCTGCAGTTCTTTGCTGGTCCTCTTGATGCCCCTTTTCCCCCTGTGTTCTCCCCCACCTGCAATCCTACTCCCCATCGATGGTGGCCTCCACTGATGGCTTCGACAATGTCGGGTACTTTTAAAAACTTTGTTTTCTATACTTTCAAGATGTCCACCCAAGCTGTGTGACTCAACTTGACGACACAACCAGATGAGCATCTTCAAGATAAAAAAACAAAAACTTTTCATACTTTCAATATAGCCACCATGTTGCCTTCTTATGTTGCATTATGAACCCATCTTGAACGTAATAAAGCATTGTTTACTATACTCAGAAAATGTCTGCCAGGTTGTGCCATCAATTTGCATACAAAATATGAAGATCATTTTGAAACTATTTAGAGAAAATAATTAAGTATAGAGAACATTGCTGTCCAGATAAAACTAATAGTTTGTCAATGCCCTCAGATCTTAAAAGCATCTAGCACTGGCAAGATGCCACAAATAGGTGGGACTGCAAGTCAAGTGACAAAAATGTGTTTGCCAATGGGTCTTTCTTTTTATTCGAGCTGCTGGAAATTGTTTTACCAGGATGGGAAATCGTTTTCACACACTTTCATTAAATATTACGTGCATTGGAGTTACTAACCTGGAAAAAAAACAACTCTACTTTTTGTAGGAGCAACTGTGCAATCCAGTACAGGGAGGTCGTGCAAAATGTTTGTGAATACCATCAAACATCTACATTTTTACGTGGCAGTTTTTCCACAGTACTTACCTTATCCTTTTCTGGAGCTCCACATATGCTTCCAGATATTCCCCAGCCATTAGTGGAAATTAGCACCATGGACGTCGATTCACCAAAATGGTAGGGGTAGCGGAAGTGACATCACATGACAGGATGTGACATCAAATGACCTTTGCCCCCGAAGACCTCATGTTAAAAAATGTGCCAAAGTAAGTGACATTGTTGTAGTAAAAATAACACATACAGGGTTAATAAAAAAACATTAACGCACCACTAAAGCAGATTACTATTTTTGTTATATACCACATATTAACTGTTGTATTGCAGTAGCGGCTCACATAGGGCGTGCTGCGGGGCGGTGGGCGGTGGAGGGTCAGGGTGGCGGGGTAGCAAACACAGACATACGCCGAAACGGAGGAACGTAATAATTACTTTCCTCTGTTCCGTCGTATGTCCGTGTTTGCTACCTCCCCACCCTGCCTTGCCCCTCCCCTTCCCCGCCCACTGCCCCGCAGCACGCCTTATGCGAGCCGATACTGTTGTATTGCCATGACTTGCTAGGAGTGCAGACTTGATATGCCAGGGTGCAGCTATCATTCACACAGTTACAAACATCTTATTGGCAATTAGAAGCTAAAATGCACAAGCATGCCCCAAATGTCCATATGATCCTTAAATAGCCTCGCACAACCATCATATGCACACCCACACCCAACACATTCTGTGTTATAGCCTCATCATTTCTGGTTTAGATTCATATGTCACAAGAAGCCTATAGTATGACCACCTTCCTCCAGCAATGGACTTTTCACCTAATGTTTTTCATGCGGGGCAGTCTAATTAGTAAACTAAAAGCAAAGTAAAACTACAACACTCAGAATTCATTAGGTGATCACATGTAAGTCTGGGACTGGAAGAAACATCCATAATGATATTGAAGGCGGTAGGCCCACTAGCTGCTTCATAGGCACATTAAGAGCTATAATACAGGCAGATAATCCCTACCTTCACAGGCTCATCATGGATAGGTACAACCTCACATGTCCTGTGCCCTCTTGACATGAATAAGTGTGCACTCAGCTGCTGAGTGCATCCTCTCCATGTGTAGATATAGCCTGAATCATACAGTACAGCCTCCTCGTGTTAAGGTTTAGACTTCAATGCTCATTGTAGCTTCTCCGTGCAATATTACAGCTTCTAATGACTAATGCAGTATCTTCATGCAAAAAGTTGGGCTCTAATGCCCAGAGCAATCTCACCATGAGCAAAATCCGGGGAATTTAGTAGTAATTGTCAGGACGTCACAACAGCACTTTTCCAGACCTGGCTTTTCCAAATCATTGGGAGCTGCTGCAATTAGCTCATCAAAGTATGCCAAGACTACAACTACCAGAATGCACTCAGTTATATGAACGTCCAGGACTAGAAAAGAGGTGTCCTGCCATCATGAAATGATCCCGCAAGCTCTAGGCATTTTTTAATGTAGTGTGACACCAGGTAAAACAAGCATTGGCATAGCCAATAGGTCTCGCCTTTGGGACCTTATGTGTTTAACCATGCAACAGTTCATGGTGTTGCACCAAGGATATTGTGCTGCATAACTAAATACTTATAAGGTCCCAAAAGACAGGCAGGAACAAAGATAGAGTTGCCTTGAGTTTGATGACGGGGGTTGTTGCAGGTAGAGGAGGGGAGGAGAAACAGCCAGCAGAGAATGGAGGTACGTGAGAGGTAGGTACATGTAGAGGAAGGTATGAGGTAGGAGACATTTATAGTGAGGGAGAGACAGTGGGGACCAAGATTGGTTGTTTCCCATGAGACAAAGGCAAATAAGAAGTAAGACAGAAGAGATTAATGCATTCAGAAAAGAAATATGGGCAGTAAAGGTTACGTGCGGGGGTGACTAACTAACTACACAGAAAGGGGTGGCATGAAGGAAGAGGCGCAGGCAGACAGGCAGGGAGAGAGCCATAGCAACATAGTGTGAGAGAAAGCCTGGCAAGTAGGGGAGGGAGGGACAGATGTGGAGATGGGCTATGGCAGTCACAGAAATGGCAGGGACAGATTGGAGGAGAAGCGTGAGGGATGCCCTCAAGTTGGGGTGGGGTTGGAGTCAGATAGAGTGAGGGAGTGAGCCAGCAGAGACAAGGAGAAAGTGAAGGGCATGCTCATGGGAGGCAGACAGTGAACACTGACAGGCACAGATGCGATAGGCAGGAATGGAGAAACGTGCACAAATAGAGTGAGAGGGAGGGAGGGCTTGAAGAGAGGCATGTAGTTTTACAAGGTCAAAGAGAGACAGGCTAAAGTTAAAGAGAGGCACCGGCGCATGCTGATAGCAATGGGTTTGCAGACTGAGTGCGAACTGGCAAAAACAGACATGAACAGAGGGAAAGAGATACAGGCAGATTGAATGGAAGTGAATGGGGAGAGTTTTGACAGGGAGATTGCACAGAAGAGGGACACTGGTGAACAGGACATGGCAGAGAGGAGCAGTAGACATGCAGGGAGAAAGGCAAAACAAGCAGAAAGAAAAAAATATATATATATGTAGAGAGGCAGTTGCTGACTGGAGGGAGACTTAGAAAAAGACGGACATAGAAGAGAGAAAGGGATAATTGGGAAGAGAGCGGGACAATGGAGGAGATATAGGTTTTCCACTGATGGGCAGAAGACGTCGAGATGTGAGTGTGAGAGAAAGAGAGGAGAGAAAATGTGTAGAGAGGATACATACAAGTAAGGAAAGATGGTAGAGAGAGCAGGGTTAAAAGAGAAAGAGCAGATGGCAGAGACAAGGAGCGTTGAAAGAGATGGGGAGGACCGGCATGTGGGGAGTGAGAAAGAGAGGTGGATACTGAGCAAGATAGAGAGTGGATAGGTAGCTGGAGAGGAGTGGAGGAACAGAGCCAGGAACTGGAGAGGTGATCTGGAGGCGGAGAGCGCAAGAGGCTGGAAGGAAAGGGAGAGATGCAGTCAGAGGCCCTGTGTCCACAGTGAGCAGTCTGCTGGGGGTTGTGTCCAGAAAGTGTCGCGTGGAGGGGGCGGGGCTTGATTAGGTCGCAAGTGATGCGCGACGAGGACACGGAGCAAGTGCAGTACAGCGAGTGCCAGTTTGCCAGAGAAAATAAAAAATACAAATACTGAGTTAATAATTTTTAGATAGGTATTGCAGTGCACATCCTTGTAATAGTCTCTTTGACTGCCTTTAAATTATGCTTAAAAGCAGTGTGCATCCGCGTAATATTACTTGTCTGTAAGCTGTTGTGTCAAACGAACAGGGCTCAGATGAGCAGCTCACACGGGACAGCTCGGGTGAGACTGGATACAGAGCACAGACTTCAGAAGGACAACATTCAAAGTTGCATCAAAGGCTACTTAAATAACAAGCAGCAGCTGTTTTCAAGCACACTCATGCTTTGTGGCACCATCCACCTTGTGGGAGCGAACAACAGCCAATTAGCATGCGCGCCGCTCCTTGCTCCCGCAAGGTGGATGCCGCCACAAGCACGAGTGTATGCTTGAAAATGAGCAGAGCGGCGGCTAAAGGCCCTCCTATGCGTAGGCGAGACCTAAAAACACCAGTAATTCTGCACTATTGCAACTTTTTCTCTGAGGGAAAGGAATTACCACTGAAATTTGTGTTTTTGCTTTATGTTGCTTTGCTATCTACTGATATATTCCATCATGTTTTACTTGGCGAAATGTATCCATTGAAATCTCACCACGTGCATTCATAGCATTTGAGGTAATGCAAATTCACACTAACTCCAGTTTTCAGGCTAATAGTTACCACAACCAAGACAGCAATGAGTGCCACAAGCTTCATCTCAACAAAGCCCATATCACTCTAGTATTGCACGAGACAACTTGAAGGAGCATCAAAGCCTGAGGCTCTCAAACACTTAAGCTTTACAGCCCACTTTAATAACAAAACGAGGGCTCATCTGTCCAAGGCAGTGGGCCCATGGTTTGTGTTCCTGTATGCACAACTAAAAAAAATTTACATTGAGGCTTCTCTCTTTTGAAGAGACGCACAGCCAGGCTATTAATGGGAAGATTGGTGCACAAACGAGTGCAGCTTCCTCATGGTAGCCAGGAGCATCAAACAAAAATTCAAATTTTCATATGGGAACACCACCAGTGATGTTTACTGCCAAGCTCGCCAATCATGAGAACCCCACCCGAGCCGCTGTTGAACGAAAACCCTGCATTTGAAAGTAGAGTTCATAGGACAATCTCAGAACACAGACATGTGTTCTTGGCTCCCAGTGCCAGAAACTCTTTTGGAACTCCTAGAAACCAGTAAACAAGGCCCAACCCTTGTCCACGATTATCCATCACCTACAGAACTTCCACAAAAGACAAATATGAAAGCACTTGTCAAACAACCTTCCTTGCCTTAGGTTGGTAATGCTCTGTGATTAGACAAGTCAGCACTGTCTTTAGACAGAGTCTAATGGTCACAAGAAAACGCTGGAGTCTACAGTGCAGGTGTGAGATTCGAGAGCCATGGGGCACATCTACATTTGGGTATGGTAAAATTCTTCTCCCCTAAAATCTCCACAAAGAAAACGGAGAAACGATTTTTATTTATGCAAAATGCATAAGGTCACTAGATTGCCTGAAAACTGAAAGCAAGGGTATAGCAATAATATTAAATAAAGAGATAATCGCACGACTTGGAGGAGAAAATGTCTCAAAGTTGTGGCTCACATTGTTTTCGCTGTTCCACAAGATATTTTCTACTCAACCCAGTATCCAGAGAGAAAAATCATGGAAAGAGCATAACTGTAAATTCTGCTATTCCCGTATTCCAGAGAAGAGTTCATATTTAAGCCACAAAAGGCAAGTAACTCTTTATTTTCCCCATATTTCAGATCAACAATGCACTACCTATGGAGAGTTTCAAGGCACAGTTTTACTGTATTACGTGGGTGGATTTTGGCTTAAGGGAAACACTGCAACTCGTTAACATGCCTAGATATTGTCCACAATTTAGCATATGCAAAAAGCATAACTACTTCATGCGTATGACGCTGTAATTTAACTTCACCAAAGGCCACGAGCAGTGTGTGCAATGGATGAAAACGCCCACAAAATGCTGGCGAGACCCCATCTTACAGTTTGTGAAAGGCAGCTCAAGCCTGCATTGCTACGACGGCCAAGGCTAGCTTGAAGCATTTACAACATGTTGGTACACTGTCCGTGCTCGAGTATGTGTGAGGGCGACGTCAGATCTAGTGGGAACATGTTGTATGAGTAATGGTTGGTGTTAATAAAGCGATCCCTTCCACAACAGCAGGAATAAACCAAACGTAAAGCAGTCAGTTCACACACCCACAGGTGGGCACCCATGAACGCAAATGAACAGTAGCCTGGAAATCACGGGCACATAAATCGCCTATAAACCCACTTTGAATGATTAGGAAAAAAAGACTAATGAAACAAGAGCTAACGCTGAAGCCGGACGAAAGTGAAAGTGATCGCGATGCACTTAATGAGGCTGAAAGTGATCGCGATGCACTTAATGAGGCCAGCAGAGTGACGAGATCTGTGGTGGGGGAGGGGGAGGGAATTGAAGCGTGGAGAGAGGCACGCAAAGCGCGCGCCCGCGCACATGCACTCAGCCTCTAGGCCGGCCATGGCAGCATCTGGTAGCACTTTTTTTTACCCCTTTACAATAAGTCGAGCAAGCAGCTTGCGCTGCTCTAGGCTCGACCTAAAAAGGACAAGTGCCCAATTGACAAAGCTGACAAAAGGCAAATGAATGGGAATGACCAAATTATGGCCACAATACAACGAGGATCTATTTTCAAACTATGTTTAGGACAAGGAGGGATGCAAGTAAATTGGACACTAAAGCTTTCAATGTAGTACGCATAACAACATCTTTGTGCTTTACTTGCTGCATTTCTTTACACCCTAACCTTCGGCACACTATTGCTGAGGGAAACACAAATAGGTTCAGCATCATTCAGGAACGGCAACTCGTACTGTGAAGTGGTGGGATGTGGTGTGGGGGCAACACAAAAAAAGACAAATAAAAAATAAATAAAATTGCAATTACCTGCTCCAACGGCCGCCGACTTCCTCCCGATCCTCGCCAGGAAGCTGGTGCACACTGCACAGGCTTCCAGCGCCCAATCTCAGCGCTGCTCACATGCTTAGAATACTATTCCCAGCATTTGAGCAGCGCTGGGATTGGTCTGAGCACCTCGGTTTTGCACTCAGACATAGACTGGGAGCCTGTGTTGGTTCCTGCACAGCTAGGTGGAGAAAGGCTAAGTGCGCATGACGGTTTGGCCGTCCCTCTGGCATTTAGCAGTGCCCACCACTCCCCCCTCCTCCCTGGTGCCTCATTGTCACCGTGGCTGTCGCCGCCCCTTCCTCAGCTCGACTGGCAGGCAGCCTGCAGGACGCAAAATAAAATGATAATAAAAACGTTTTATTAGCATGTATGTCCTTGCCTCTCCTGCCTGCCTTTCAACAGCGTGGCGGGGGGCGACTCTCCTCGGCCATAAGGGAGGAGCCGCCACTGGCATCATTATGACAAATCCACATAGAAATCCACATTCCACTGGATGCGGATTTTCAAATAGCCAAGACTCTTCTTCTATAGTCACTCTCCAAATCAGACTTTCTATGCAGCCCTTATTCTGTGTACTGTTGCTGTACCAGGTGTTATGCCATTTGTAGCCCAATACTGGGCTATGCAAATTAATCTCTGGATTTTGCTGTACAATATCAGCAGACCTCATGCTTTTCTGTGCATAAATAACCTGCACAGAAAAGACTGCAAACTATACGCAGTCCTCTCGAGGCAGCACCAGATCTGTATCCCCAGTACTGCTGCCCAGCCCTACCTCAAACATAGGTGAAGAGCGAAAGAAGTGTCAGCCACTACAACTCACCTCACCTCTTTACGCATGCCTTTAGTGCGCTACAAGTAACTGCAGGTGGAGCAGCAGATATTTCTCCATTCCCATAGAGGACCTCAAACCGTGTTGGAATTCTGTTTGAAAAACCTCAAGCGAGTCCATTCTTTAGCCACAGCATTGTATCATGTGGGTGTCCACCCCCAGATGCTGTGCACTGGGGTAGCTGCAACCTGGAATTGAAACATGGCTATAGTCAGTTTCACATGGGCTTGTACTGGGGAGTGAATTACTGCAATTAAATATCACAATTCATGTAGTTAATTAGTAGCATAAAGGCAAGGACTCAAACACATTGTTATACAATGTTTTCCCAACATCTTTAAACAGGCCCACAGCTATGCTCTGAAATGAGGATGTGAAACACTGTGTCAAATGTTGCACAAAATAGCCCCTCTAACAGGGCAATGAAGGCAACGAACGACCTGCTTGGGGCCTGAGGGGGCTATAGAGGTGGGCTGCTAGGTCATCTGTTAAATTGGTGCAGTTTCACACTGCATGTGCTTATGTTGTATCCAACCACAGGCAGCTTCCTTTTAAAGACGCCAAATGGAAAACAACAGAATCTACTTTCTGTCACTGTCTTGACATCCACAGGGAGCAAGGGGTCGCAAGGGCACTGCCAGGAGGAACACGCTGGGGTCACAGGTGAGACCCCTGGTGACCCCAAAAATGTTCGTGGTGCCCACGGAAACCATTGAGAGCTCAAGGGGGGTTGAACCAGCAATGCAAGCACTTTGAACTATGTTGTCTACAAGTTTACTTTAATGTTGTTACCCTGATTTGCATATTTAGCGTGTACTGATCAATATGCGTCCAGTACTGCATAGTATTTGAATTGAACATGCACAGGCATACTTGTCTTGTTTTTGTTATTTCACTCAATTTATAAAATTTATACCTGAAAAGATACAATTGGTTACGCAGAAATGTGTTTTTAATTTTTACAGCCATACCAACTTCAAACATTGCTGTATTTTGTATTCATTTAATTACAGAATACTGCCTTTATGTGCATGATTTTTGTAATTTACTCTTAACGTAAAGATGTCTATTAAATATACCTTAAGTGTAGCCGTGTTATTCCTACCTGTTCTTAGTTGATTGTGATGGGATGAAGTCAACACAATAGGTAAATAACCCTTAAATAAATGTATACGTAGACATGTCTGAGCTCGTAATTTTGCTCCCTTTTGCTATTAGGAAATATGAATTACTATGATACTGAATTTTTTAATATAAATGCAGATACTTTTGTGAATTAGAATTCTTCCAGAATGCCTTGCCCCAACACATCACCAAGTTAGTAATATTGCAGTGGAAGCCTGATTTATGATCTCATTTAATCAGCTCATTTTGAGTTATTTGAGAACATATTTCTTAAAATGATCTAGGAACATCTGTATAGCACTAGAAATGCACCTTCATTGAAAAGGTGACATCTCAGTTAATTTACCAAGAGCTGCCTTCTTGCTGTTACCTGTAGTTGGAATGGGTTACTCTGGGTTTCTTCATAGTATGTATATGTGTTTCTTCAGTTGTGTACTGCAGTTTGTTCTTTGGACTTCTTGACTGCCTGAGGTGTGTCTTCAAGCAGGTTTGATCCGTTCCCGAGTCCGTGGTGCAGACGTGTCCCAGGCCGGGGTCCTGACCTTCCTAGACAGCCATTGTGAGGTGAACAAGGACTGGCTCCTTCCTCTGCTGCAAAGGATAAAAGAGGTATGTTCCAAAGGAGGTTTGGGTAAATAAACAGAAGGGTACAAGAAGGGCTCATGAAGAACTCAACCAGTCATAACAATTACAAAACTTAAATTTGGGTAGTTTGCGCAAAACTGTTACGAGGTCCCACTATAATCAGGATTTACTAAGCCCCAAATGTCTCAAGTGGGGTTGTTTACCTCTGGCATCCTGGGGTCTCCAGACACACAACAGAGGTCAGGTGCACGAATTTTAGCACTTGAACCTCAGGATGGTGAGGCAGAGAAGTTCAAGTCTTACCCCAAGGTGCTGTGGGCTGGATACTCTGAACTCAGCATCACAAACTAATACCACCCATTAACCCAATTTGCAGCCAGTGCTGTTACTTTGAAAAATAATACGTACTTTAATACATACACAGTTAAATACTGTGGATTAAATTTACAAATCTGTATATAAACAATCCGGACCTATAGAGTTAGTCATTTTCTGCATGACATTGCATCTCAGGCCTGATGTATTTGACATGGGTGTTTCATAATAATGGGGTTTACAGGATTTATCACAAAATGTTCATAATTTCAAAATCAAGCCTACAAACTTGGACACACATTTTTCAAACAAAACAACCACGTATACAACATTTGAAATTGGCTTTCCAGATTGTAAACATCAGGCTTGCTACTTTTGTCAATAATGTTTCATTATGTAAAAATGTAGGGCCTACTTTTCACAATGGGACTATGTCTGGCTATTACATTTGACCCACTCATTTAATTGTTCATCAGATCAGACCTCTGCTCTGGATCCAGGTGACCCATAATGTCAAATGCTACTCAAGCATGCCTCCTCGGTGGTGCTTGTTAGGAGTGTGCATACTCATGGAAGCGATGTTGCCAAATTACATGAAACGCTTCCACTTTGGATGTGAGGATGCATTTTGCACTAGAAAAAGCTTCACGAAAAAACGAAAATACCAGAAGCAATAGCTGCTCGCACTCTCTCATGTGCGTTGTTCCTGTGTGTTTGCTGTACATTTTTACCACAAACTGCTCGGAATTACGTGATGTGATAAGATAATATAATTTCGTGAATTTTATGTAAAAGGTAATGCAAAATTACCGAAATTGCACTTATCATGCCTGTGTAATGCAAATTTCACCCGGGCCTAGTACTCACAAGTACAGAGGTCAGTGATCCTGCTGACTTGTGTGCATTTCTCATTATTGTGCCAGCACCTGCCACTCTTCTCAGTGGCGTAGCTAGGCACCCTTGCCTTTGCCGCAGACGCATGTAGGAGCGGGGGGAGGGTAGAGCCGCCCTTAAAACCCGTACCGCCCGGCCCGCCCCCCCTTGCTACACCACTGACTCTTCTTCACTAGCAGTCTCACAGTTCCAAGGAGTGATGCAACCGCAAATGGGGTGAATCAAAAGTTAACACTTATTAAATGCAATGAGGCAAACCCATGCTATCCAATGGGAGAGGTAGGCCTCATAGTGGTAAAAATGAATGTGTGAGTTTCCCACTATCAGGACATGTCCAACCTTTTAATTCAATGGGGCGAATCAAAAGTTAACACTTATTAAATGCAATGAGGCAAACCCATGCTATCCAATGGGAGAGGTAGGCCTCATAGTGGTAAAAATGAATGTGTGAGTTTCTCACTATCAGGACATGTCCAACCTTTTAATTACAATGCACCCTGCCCTGTGGTCTGTGTAGGGCCTACTTAGGGGTGACATATAAGTAATACAAGGGGAGCTTAAGGCCTGGGAAGGGGGTTACTTTGCTAAGTTGAATTGGTAGTTTAATAATGCATACAGGCTGCAATGAGTGGGTGTCACAATAAGTGCTACAGGCCCACTAGTAGCATTTAATTCAATTGCCCTGGTATAAGGTATACCCCTTTGCTAGAGACTTATAAGTACATTAAATATGTCATCAGGTGTAAGCCAATTTTACCATGTTTCAGGCACCCCTAGCACTGCTTAGCAATGGCAAAGAGTCCTAAGGTCAGTGAAGACAAATCCAGAAAAATAGGAGGGTGAAGGCAAAAAGGTTGGAGGATGACTATCCTAAGGCTGACAGCCTAACACCTGTGAGGTGGGAGGTCATGCAGATTGTGTTGGTCTAGAACAGAAAAAATCAACAGGAAGAAACTCGTAATCCCATTTGAGACCCGGGTAATGTGGTAACAAACAATAACATCTCAACAGGTAATATTAATAGGACAATCTAAACAAATTTAAATAAATACATAAAGAAGGCAAAAAAAGAGAAAAACACCAACATTGGATATCAAGATCTGTATTAGATGTTGTAGCATAAAAAATCACACAGGTGCACACATGGTGCTCTTGAAAAGGTGAGTGGCATAGTGAGGCATGTGTTATAGTGACAGTGCCGAAGGCGTGATTAAAAATGGTACATAATATGAACACTGGGGTCAAAATCAATTTGAAACATGTCATGAACCAAAGATGCTGTAGGAACGCTGGGTTTTGTTGACAGTGTTTCAACCTAGGTGACTTCAGGTCATCATCAGGACGAGAGTACACAACTTATTTGGAGATTGCTGTGAGAAGGAAAAAGAAGGAGAAGGAAATCAGGATGCTTTTGGTCTGACATGCAGGCATCGTTAGTATAGAAGGGGAAATAACACTTGCGCAAGAAGGATTCACCTGCTCTTTACCTCAGCTGTGTATCAAGACTCTTACCCGAGACACCACAGAATCACCCTTCTTACTTTCCATAATCCAGTTGGTAATGGCAAGTAATGAAACCTGTATGCAGGAGAAAAAGCATTAGATAGTGATATTGTAAAGTCATAGCCTGTGATAATGAGGACCATAGCTTCTGCTTATCTCTGTTGGTGCCCGATCATCCTGCCCACATCTGAAGTGTTTCTGAAAATCAACCTTTGCAGCAGTCACAGTCTATTTGCTGCACCTCCTTAGCTGCAAAATTGCACCTTAGTGACAATGTGACTGGGTCAAGAAAAGTTAGTGCTTCCTCTTTTTGTACACTGCCACAGTGACTACGGAGGTTTGATGGTAAAATGGAGTAGGATATGAGGCTCCCTGACCACTGACCATTAAAGAATCTTGAACATGCATGTCTGTAAACAAGATTTTAGTCATAGATGTCTGCATGGTTATTCTGGCTGGTGCCTCCATTCTACCTAAAAGATTATCCGGAGATTTGAATACATCCAATATCATACATAGACCCTAATTACAATGAGACTCAGAAAGCCTTCAACCTGCCGTCGGAGGCTTTCCGAGTCTCATCGTGGGTTTCACTTTCGACCGCCGCATTATGATGCAGGTGGTCGAAGTGAAACCCCCTGGTCATTCCATCTGGATTCCAACAGGCTCAAGGAGCCCATCGGTCAGTCGGAAGCCTGCACGTAATCCCTATGGACGGCTTTTCCACCATAGGGGTAATGATGTCGGTTTCTGACAGACTTTCCGACATGAAAAGCCTGTTGGAAAACGACATTGGGGGCCCCTAGCAGGGCCCACTTCACCCTGTTAGCTCTGTGTGGAGGCCGAGGGGCACCTATAATGTCCTCCTGTCAATCCCTGGACCACTCTCTGTGTGGGGATGAACAGATTCTCTCTCATTTCTCTATGGGAGCTTGTGCTACAGCCAGTTTACGGCTGCAGCACAAGCTCCCATAGAGAAATGGGAGTATGTGACGGCACCTTGCGCGGTTGCATTGTAATGCTGCGGTTTGGACCGCCGACCGGAGGACAGACGGTCCCGATTCTGTAACGATTTCGGGCGGACGGAAGTCAGCCTGACATCATAATAAGGCCTATAATGTGCATAAAATACTTACAAATGAGTTAAAATAATACATATGTTTCCCAGTCAGGAGTAATAATAAGCAGAGCAAATAAAACTACCATTAAAATAGGCCTTTGTATAAATAGACTTATTTAAAGACATGTTCCTTTTAAAAGACATCAATAATTAACAGTTTCATGAAAATAACAAAGCAATATCAGAATAAGGTTAAATGAGCTACAGTGCTGGCTAAAGCTTAAAACTTAAAAAGATAGCAAATTCAAGTGTAAGAAATTGGGTTATTTGTTGAGGGGGTTAATGCCCCACTCAGGCAACAACCCCAACCCTTGTCAGGGTGAACCACAAATAGTTACAATATTAACCTGTGCTTTGTCCTCGTAGCTTGGCACAAAATCAGTCAGACTTAGCTTAGAGGCAAAATGTAACTCATATATGCAACACACAAACCGTACTAAAGTGAAAGAAAGCACAGCACAAAACAAATTCTAAACCAATTTAGAAAATTAGAGTACATTTCAATAAATAAAATGCGACAAGAACACAAAAAAATCAAATCAGTAGAACTGTAGATATCGAATTTCAAAGTTTAAGAAGCACTTATTGCCAATTCTGGACATCTGGTCATGCCGGACCAGAGCAAAGTCACATGTTCAGGCTGAATGCAATGGAACATAGGCTGGGCATAGGCTCGGGTTTGGCCTGCTAAGAGTTGTACCTTGTGTGCTTTGCGCAAGGACTGCGCAGCATTGCTTTGTGTCACTTCGTATCATTTGGTTCTGTTTCATTGAGACTTAAAGCTTTCCAGCGAGACTTCACATTGCTCAGTATCGGTTCCAATGAAACTTTCAGCTGTGCTGAGAGGCTTTCAGGGGCTTTGTTTCACTCAGTGTTGGTTCCGAGGAAGCTTTCAACTATGCGGCAAGACTTGGTGTTGCTCAACGTTGGTTCAGATAAAGCTTTCAGCAGTGGGGTGAGGCTTTGCGTCGGTACATTCTGGAGTTGATGGAACCTTCAGTTAAGCAAGAAGGAGAGCTTTCTAATGCCAGCTAAGGTTCTAGAACTTGAAGAGGCACCACTTGGGGATCAGGGACTCACTCCAGCAGAGGTCAAGAAAGTCTAGTGCGTTATGTCAGCTGGGCAGTTGCAGGGAGACCTCTGGAGCTTCTGTTCCTGTAGCTCAGAGAGGAGGTCAGCCAACAGACCCTTGGAGTCGCTCAGATTAGCCTGGAATCAAGAAAGAAGGTTCAGTCTTCCTTCTCAAAGAGCAAGGCATTGCTCAAACAGTAGGGCAGTCCTCTGGTAACAGCAGGGCAGTCCTTCCTCTGTAAATGTAAATGTAAATTTGATACGTGTATAGCGCACTACTCACCCGCAAGGGTCTCAAGGCACTTGTACGAATACCGCTGTGGAACCCATCCTGGCTTTCCCTGTGAGGCGTCCACTCCTGGGCACCCCCAAGGTGGAGGCCAGGCATCCTTAGCGTTGTGGGGGCTGTTGTGGAGATTAAGCAAGCTATTGCCCAGAGTTGCAGAGTGGGACTCCATGATTGGAATGGGCACCGAGGCGAGAATTATCAGGTCCGTGGAATTTTTGAGCCCAAGACCCGCCGAGGCGGGGAATGGAACCCTGGTCCCAGGCTAGACCTCTGCATCAGGGTCTGCCGCTCTAATCATTGAGCCACACTTCTCCAATGTAATGTCCACAGGTCCAGGAGTGTACTGAAGAGTGGGTCAGGAGGTCCAATATTCATTACTGGTGCCAGTCTATGGGGAGCGACATCCTGTCCTAACCCCACATCTGGTTGTAGAAGACTCTTCCCTTCTCCTGTCAATGCACCAAGAAGGTGGAGTGGCAAAAGGCTAGTGACAGGTTCCTTTGTGTGTGTTGGAGGCAAGCCCTTTGAAGTGCAAGTGGTGAAGGGCACAGCTCAGCCCCTACTCATCCAGGCTGCATGGCCCATCCTACACCTAGGCCCTTTTGGGAAGAATACACAAACCCCAACAGCAGAGCCATTCCTACTCATGTGACTCAGGACACTGGCAGAAGGCATACATGGTTAGGACATAAAAAGGCCAAACTTCTAAAAGTAACATCCCCAGAATTGTGAAAAAAATCTAACTTTGCCATTAAAGAGGATTTTAAATTACAATGTATTTGAGTCTAAAAAATATCTCGATCTTCTTCCAATCAAACGTTATCAACGAATATATGTAATAAGGTATCCCCGTGTTAGTCAAAGAGAGAGACATGCCTTGCAGCAGTGAAGAACAACTTTAGGAGTTTCCACTGCTAGGATATGTAAAACTTAAACCCACAAGTCTTACCTTTTAAATACAATGCACGCTGCCCTATCAGAATGTAGGGCCTACCTTAGAGGTGACTTATAAGTATTAAAAAAGGAAGGCTTAGGCCTGACAAAAGGTTTATTTTACCAGGTCTAAATGGCAGTTTAAAACAGAACTCTCTGCAGTGGCAGACCTTAGACATGTTAATAGAGTTAGCTTAAGCGGTGGCACAATGTGTGCTACAAGACCACTAGTATCATTTAACTTACATGCCATGGATCAGTGCTTAATTTGAGCCAGTGGTTTTCGTTCCTCAGCACAGACACCTAATTGCCAGCATCAGGGCTTTAGAAAGTATTCCACATGGTGGCGCTGTCTGGCTAATTTAGGTGTTAGCATAACAACAGCAGCTGTGTGTGATGGTTAGTAGCTGTGTTTTACTGTCATTGCAAGCTGGCAGGAGCAATGTGTGGTGCAAGCTGCAGCGGCCTCCCGACGAGAACTCCATCACTTACTTGTTTACATATTAAGCACTGCCATTGATACATGTAGTAGCCCTGTACTAGGGACTTAACTGTGCCAATAAGGTGTAAGCAAATGTTACCATGTTTAAAGGAGTGAGCACATGCATTTTTTAACTGATCAGCATTGGAGACATGTGCAGAGTCCTAAAGCCAACAAAAACGAATTCAGCAAAACAGTATGAGGAAGGCAAAACATTTGGGGTAGTACCACACCAAGGATGGCAGGCCGAACATTAAGGTACTACTTTAGCCTTAGCTCATTTGACTTTAGATCCAACATCTGTTCACTTGTGGAGGGTAAATTTGAGGTATGAACGAGAGACTAAATAAGTATGTAGATAACTGGGAATTGAAATGCTCATTACATGATTGTTTATTTGCGTATGAAGATATTGGTATTGTGTGAAGGCTGAGACCAAGGGCACTAACAGGAGGGCTCTTTTTATGGTTCTGAGTTGTAATGCTACATTGTAACATAGTCCTTATATTTTAGTATATGATAGTGCTTCGTGCCTTCTAAAGTGTTATTAAAGGTTTTTGTAAAGGTAAATGTGGACGTCCATGTGGTTGCATCATTGATTTACTTTGTTATAGGATAATGGACATATTAAAACATAGCATTGTCAGTGCGAAAACATATTTAATTCTAGAGGTACATTTCTCCACCCTACCTTTACTCAGGACATTGCAGATATTTCCACTCTACCTTCTTCACAGCTGTCAGTCAAGCACTTTTGCTTAATGAGATGTAAAAACTACCCTCAGAGAAGGGACAATGGCCTGGGAGTAGGGGGGTGTTTTTCCCTTGGCAGTAGAGGAGGGCCCTGGAACTTAATTAACTATAAAGGTGCCTGCCCTGTCTTAAGTAAATGTCAAGTGTTTGAAGGGAAAGAATGGAATAGTGCACCCACAAAGAGACTGATTAACACATTTTCAAGTCCATGTTTTAGAAAACGTATTCCTGTATTTAGTTTGATTTCAAAATGTAAGATCCAAAAACCAAAGCATCCAGCCAATGCATTTCTTTCAAATACAATTGAATTTCATTAGGGCTTTTTCTTATAACTTGTTTAGCATCAGTCAATAGTATCCATGTTTAGAGGGCTGTGTATGGTGTTTGATCATGCATTCCAATATGGCCTTCTGCATCTAATTTCGCATGTTCTTATGTTAAGTTCCAATAGCAGTAGGAGTATCAGTATCCCCCATCCAATACCAGGAACCGTATCGGGAACGCAGTGTCCGCATCCGGCTATCTGAATAAGAAGAAATGCGTTGGCTGAATGCTTTTGTTTTTGGATCTAACATTTTAAAATTGGATTTAAATTAAGAGGAAGTTTTCTAAAAAGTTTACTTGAAAGTTGATTAAACTGTCTCAAAGGTAAATTTACAACTGGTATCTTCACTAGTGCGGAGTCTCCCACATAAAAAGATAGGTAAGTGAGCACTCGTCAATATACTATTCATAAATCCATTTGTGAATAGTAAACAATCATAAAATTACACAAAAGTGTAGGTTTTCCTTAGTGAATCAGGCCCTCAGTAAGAGGAAAGCTATCTCTGAATCATGTTGAGTGACCATAGAGGAGGTGACTGCTCGTTACACAGGCCACATCTGTGGTTGGGCACACAAGCTCTGCACAAGGGGAGAAGGGTTTCCCTATCTTAAATGTTTAGAATAAGGTGCATTGTGGTATTGTTTGCCGTAGGCCAAAAAAGAATGGTGGCAAAAACTGGGTAGGGTTACTCCTGGGAACATTTACCCCATTGGTTAGGGAAAAGCAAGGAGTCATCCCAACCCACTAGCTGGTGTCAGGTATAAATGTGGCACCATTAGGCACCTTCCTCAAAACAGTTTCTGGACCTGTGGAAAAAAAGAAGAAGGATGCCACCTAGTGTTTGAAACTTGTGAGGAGATGTGTAGGGCTGGACCTGACCCACTTGTACCCAGGACAAAGAAGTGGACTTCAAGGGTCAGTTAGCTGACCTCTTATGTGGCTGTAGGGACACAACAAGTTGCAAGAGGCTTTTTTTCCATGAAGTGCCCCATAGATCAGAAGCAACTCAAACAGAACTGGATCTTGTTGTTGGCTTCTGCCTGACACCCTAAGAGTCTCTGAGTGCCACGCTTGAGGTGCTGGGGGCCTTAAAACTGTACTTTTGTGGTTGCTTGGGGCCTAGACGAAATTTTGGAAACTTTAAAAAACATTTCCCCCTGAGTTTCAAAGCTTCAGTGGGACCGGCTTAAAAAAGTATGCAACTGGCAGTTCCAGAGTGTTGGGTTGGATTTCGTCTTCGTCCCACTAAATGATCCCCACTCCTCTGAGTAAACTACTAAGTTCTACTTTGCATTTCTGGGATTTAGAACATTTCCAGCGCAAAATGTCCAAAGCTCCAGAGCACCATAGGGACCAACCTGCTTCAGGCATTTGGCCTTCATTCAATATCAGTGGCTACAGTTTCAGTGACAACCCGATTGAGAGGATTTTTCTTTTCAAAAAGTGAGAAAGTCCCATTCTGCATTGGTACTTAGAAGAAATGTCAATGCTTTTCTTTAAAGGTGTGACAAAGTCCCTTCTGATGTTGGTACTGAAACTTTGTCTAACTTTTTGACTTTCAGACTTTCAATGGTACTAATCCACTTTGTTTATCTGATCCTGGTCCCATCACAGTCAGCCTCAAATTGCCCCTAGATCTAGGTCTACCACAACCACTGACTACCTTTTGAGCTTTACAGCACTATCTTCACTTCAGTCTTTAAAAAATCATAACTTAGGTTCCTCTTATTGGATTTTTGTAATTTTACTTATGGAATTTAAAACTTTTTATGTGTGAAGACTCAGCACTTGTAAAGCTTCTACTCACAAACAATCTTAAACTTACACAAAAGAGTAGAGTTTACCTTTGTGAATCAGGCATTTTTTCTCTATTTTTCTTAATTGCAGTGGGAAATTTACTGTGTTTTGTGTTTGATATTGTAACTGTTTTGGTACTTATAATGCTTGATAGATTTTTTTTTAAAGTTAAGCCTCTCTCCTCTGTACAATAGCCACCAGGATTTGAGCGCAGGTTTAAATAATTAAAATCTTAAACACAACTTAAATGGTTAGCGACATTACTACTTGTGGCGTACTATTATCCACCACAATTAATAATTCACTTTCTTACAGTACCTCTGGTGTATCTCATTATTTACACATTAATGTTGTTCTGATTGGACAAGGATACTTATGCCATTAATATATACTCTTAAACACGCAATTTATATTGTTGTTTCTTTCATTTCAGAATCCATCACGTGTGGTTAGCCCTGTGATTGACATTATTAACTTGGATACATTTGCTTATATTGCAGCTTCATCAGACTTGAGGGGAGGTGAGTGTGGAGCCATGGAAGACAGGTGTCCTTTAACATGTGATTAGCTGGGAGTGCATCAAAAGCTTCAATGTGTTTCCATGCTTCATGAGTTTCTATGCTTGCAAAAACTGAAATGTTTAAATCCTATATCTAATGTATGGGAAACCCTGTATCTCTTGGCGAAAAGTATTTTCCTCTATCTAAGTATCATAAAATGTGCAATAGTATTTCTAGATTTCAGGTATTAAGATGTTAAGTATAGAACAATATCCCTTTAGATGTACACAGGATCGCTGAATTATACTAAGCATAGCTTTGACCGTGCACAGGAGAGGATGAATGCATGGTCTGACCTACGTCTAGGCCTTGCATCCAATCTCCCCATGCCTAGCCCACCTCTTGCCATGCTAAGCCAAAGGCCATGCATGCTAGACCGCAGCCAGATCCTGCAGGTAACCCTTACCCTGTCCACCTGGGGCAGCCAACCCCACCACGCACAGCCAAAGCTTCTGCACAGTGGCAGGGTTGGCCACCTGTGGAGGGTTACGTGCTGGGTCTAAATGCCAATAGGCCGTGCATCCAATACCCCCCTTAGGACAGCCAGATTCTATGCTCCGTGACAGTGCTTTGAGCATAGGATAAAAACTCCCCCCAAATTCACTGAAAAAAAGCAAAGGTTAAAGTGACATTAATGTTAGGTATGATAAGAAGATCTTACTTTACATTAAAAAAATGCCACCTTTCTGCCCCCTTGCCCACCCCCCTTTGGTTATGCAACCCCTGCACAGACACCCACATTTTCAATGTAATTTAAATACTGCAGAACCACTTCACAAGTGGCACTCCAAGCTACAGAGGGACCATGCAAGTTTCACTTTTTAACAGTTGCACGGTACTGCAGTACTCCTGGGATACTAAATGAGAGGCCTTAAGACCTCATGGAAAGCCTTTTTTTGGGCCCTAGGAGTACAATGGGACCAGTGGCACAAAGTTTTAATTTTTATTTTGACAGCTGGCTTTTCAGTATCGCTTTTCAGGATTTCTATAAGAATTTACATTGGAAAATGCATTTTGGGACTCCCCCAGCCCTTTGTTCTAGGTTCCAACTTGACAGATCCCCCCACAACCTTTCAGGATAGAGCTGAAGTGGATGAACATTTTGTTTGAAAAGTCCTGTGAAGTTTTGTCAAATGGTGGCAAATTTATTAGCAGTATATATATATATATATATATATATATATATATATATATATATATATATATATATATATATATATATATATATATATTATCTACTGGCGGTCGCCAGTAGATAGTTATATTTAGGACCGTGTTTCCATTGAAATTCTGAAAATTCTATTTTGAATAACTTTGGCGCCGGTTGACGGATCCTCGCGAAATTTTCAAAACTAATTGGGCGCTCCGCTCAGCTCCTACCCTGGAAGTCTCGGGGTGATTCGTTAAGCGGGGGCTGAGAAAAAAGTGGGGGTGCCAAAATGCGTTTTCCCCATGCATTTTCCCATAGGACCTTTAGTCGAAGGTACAGCCCGAACGGCTGAACAGAATTACTTGAAATTTGGCAAAGAGGTAGTCCTCAGGTCAGGGATGTGCCTTTTGCATATATGGTGTCAATCTGTTCAGTAGTTCCTGAGAAAATTGCAGTTAAAAGTACATAAATATCTATAAGCGCGCACCTTAACGTGCGCGAGCGTAATTGTGATTGGTGGTTACATGTCAGTCAACATTCGAATCGGTCGAAATCAGGAAGTGTCGGCTGCCATTTTGTGTGTGACAGTGAAAAAGAAAGGTGGAGAACGTGAAAAGGGGGCAGGGTACAGAGTTCCTGACCCCATAGCTTTTGCAGGGTGTCCCTGAAGGACCCTGAAGGGTGAAAAAAACATTTTTTAATTTTTTTTTAAATCGCGGGGTGCGCGCACAGTGCGCCCACCATGCGCGCACCGTCGCGAGGTGCGCACACGGCGGAAAAAAAATCATAAAAAAAATAGAATTAAAAATCAAATTTAAGTGTTTAGATGTTAGGTGGCTCTAAAAAGAGCCGTTGTGTTAATTGAGGAACAGAGGAACAAAAAAATGAAAAAAATTATAGGGTGCCGCATGTGTGCTGCTGTATCTTGCTCTCTATTAGGAGAATGCTGGTGTCCCCATAAGAGAGAAGAGCATTGCACGCATTGCACCGTATATGCACCCTCTTGAACAGAGGGTGTATATCCAGAGGAACAGAAGCAGGTGAAGCTGCCGCCGCAGATGAAGTGCTCGGCTGAGCTGCCGATGATGTGCTCGGCTGAGCTGCTGCGGATGTGCTCGGCTGAGCTGCTGGAGGGTTGTCTCTAGCAGCTCGAGCAAAAGCCACAGGATGTACTCCTTTAACATGCCTGATCAGAGTGAGAATACTAAAAGAGTATTTCTTTTTAGGATCTCCTCTTGATAAGACAACACCACAAATAGTGCAGGTGACTTTTGGAGCATTCACCTTCTTCTGCCCCTCTGGAAATCTAAAAAATTGCCAGATAAAAGAGTCTTTCAGTTTCCCCTGTCTCTGTCTCACAAGGGTCTCCTGCTCACTCCCAGAAGATGACTGCTACTCTGCCATTCTCAAGTACTGGAGTACTGGAAAAGCTGCTCAGCTCCTTCTCCCAGGGAATCAGAAGAAATAATGAGGGGAGTGGGTGTGGTGTTGGAAGTTTCTGGAACTGAAACTACTATAACCAATGAAAAGTGTTGTTTCTTAATCACATGACCTGAAACTACTATAAACCAATGAAAAGTGTGGTTTCCTAATCACATGACTTGCCGTGCGCGCACGCATGTGCGTACGGAGCACGCGCGCAAGTGCGTACGGAGCATGCGCGTACGGAGCATGCGCGCATGCGCGTACGGAGCAAGCGCGCATGCACGTACGGAGCACGCGCGTACGGAGGACGCGTGCATGCGCATACGGAGCACGCGCGTATGGAGCACGCACGATGTACGCATGCGCACGTGGAGCACGTACGCATGCGCACACGGAGCACGTACGTAAAAAAATGTTTTTAAAGTGTTTATAAGTTTATAGAAGATATTAACTATGCTGTTCAACTTTATCCAAATAAAAAAAAAAAAAAGAGCTGAGCCATTCCATATTACAGGAAAAAGTCAATCTATAACTATATACATAGGTAGCTTATTGTAAAATAAATATTTAAAAAATATAATAATACATTCATAAATTAGCATTTAAAAAACCTTGCAAATTCACTTAAAAAACCATAGGTTTCACAAACGTTATAGTTAGGAATTAGCATTTATTTAACAACCTTGCAAATTCACTGAAAAAACCATAGGTTTCACACACGTTATAGTTAGGAATTAGCATTTAAAAAACCTTGCAAATTGACTGAAAAAACCATAGGTTATAGTTAGCTGGACATTTCACTCGTAAAAAACCAATGAAATTCCCCGGTTATAGTTAGTTCAACTAACTATAACTCGCGCGCCCACAATCCACTGCTGATGACGTCACATATTACATCACTCATTACATGGTCAGTGACATCACTCATGACATCACTGATGACATCTCAAATTACATCACTGATGACATCACTGATGACATCATCCATGTGATAAATTACCACATCTTCTCACACCCTAATATAACCTTTGATACACCGACTCAAAATTTCAGAGTTCCATTCTCAAAACCATACATATTCCAATACCAATAACTACATACCCACTTATTAACTCTTAGATCTACATACACCTCCATTCATTCACCTGTACAGTCACTCATACTTACAGTCACTCCATACAAGACTATCATATGCATGTATACACCTATATAGACACTCACACACCACCAATCATCCATAGAGGTACTCTCACACCTAGTCAGTCATGCAAATAATCACACTCCCATTTACTCACCTATGCGGTTATACACACTCAAGTTCACTTACTCATAAAAATAGTACCACATTCTTACGCTCTTATAGAATCATTGATACAAGCACACACTCATCCATACAGTCACTCTCACAATCACACACTCTCACATCTACCCACTTATATACTCTTACACGCATATATACTGCCTTTCACATATGTAGTTAGTCACAAATGTACCACTGAGATATACATTCAATCCCTAACACAGCCATACATACACTCACTCAACCATACAGTCCATCACAGATGCACTCTTAAAACCATGCACCCATAGAATCACCCACTCACACATCTATGCATAGAGTCACACACACCCTACCCACACAAACACTCAGGAACCCATACAGATACTGAGACAAGCAATCAATAACTCATATAGACACTCATATAGCTATTTACAAAACCATGCAGCCACTTATACACCAACATACAGACACATACAGACATTTACACAGTTTAGTCACTAGTCTGCAGTAAGATACATTTAATGACTCACTTATAGAGTCAGTTACGCACCACAGAAAATCATCCATTTACACACTTCTACACCCACTCATTCTTCAACAGGCCTTTCCCTATATATATTAAACATATTAAAATTGTTCAGAAACACATGCTCAATGGATGATGTCATCAGTGATGTCATCAGTGATGTAATTTGAGATGTCATGAGTGATGTCATGAGTGATGTCACTGACCATGTCATGAGTGATGTAATATGTGACGTCATCAGCAGTCAACAGACAGCTGGCCGCCTTCCTCGAGACGAATGGCTCCCTCGACCTCTCGCAGTCCGGTTTCCGAGCCAACCACAGCACCGAGACCACCCTCCTCGCAGCCACTGACGACATCCGAGCCCTGCTCGACAACGGGGAAACAGCGGCCCTCATCCTCCTGGACCTCTACACGGCATTCGACACTGTCTGCCACCGCACCCTAGTGCAGCGCCTCAGCAATGTCGGAATCCAAGAGAAGGCACTGGAGTGGATCATCTCCTTCCTCACCGGAAGGACACAGAGAGTCCGCCTCCCCCCGTTCAGATCCGAGGCCAACGAAGTCATCTGCGGCGTACCACAGGGATCATCGCTCAGCCCCACCCTCTTCAATGTCTACATGAGCCCCCTCGCAGCCATCGCACGCCAACACAACCTCAACATCATCTCCTATGCCGACGACACCCACCTGATCCTCTCACTCACCAACGACCCCGCCACCGCCAGGGCCAACCTACACGAAGGGATGAAAGACGTAGCCGAGTGGATGATGAACAGCCGCCTGAAACTGAACTCAGATAAGACGGAAGTCCTCATCCTGGGATCGTCGCCCTCTGCCTGGGACGACTCCTGGTGGTCCCCTGCCCTGGGCAACGCACCCAAACCAACGGACCACGCACGCAACCTGGGCTTTATCCTGGACTCCTCCCTCTCCATGACCAGACAAGTCAACGGCGTCTCCTCGTCATGCTTCAACATCTACGCATGCTACGGAAGATCTTCCGGTGGATCCCCACCAAAACCAGAAAGACGGTCACCCAGGCCCTCGTCACCAGCCGATTGGACTACGGCAACTCCCTCTACGCCGGAACCACTGCAAAACTCCAGAAAAGACTCCAGCGGATTCAGAACACCTCAGCTCGACTCATCCTAGACATCCCCCGACACAGCCACATCTCCGCGCACCTAAGAAACCTGCACTGGCTCCCCGTCAACAAGAGAATCACGTTCCGACTCCTCACCCACGCTCACAAAGCCCTCCACAACCAAGGCCCAAGATACCTCAATGACCGCCTCAACTTCTACACTCCCACACGCCAGCTCCGATCGACCAGTCACGCCCTCGCCGCCGTCCCCCGCATCCGAAGAGCCACAACGGGAGGAAGATCCTTCTCCTACCTGGCTGCCAAGACGTGGAACTCCCTGCCCACCCACCTCCGCCTGACCCAAGACCACCTCGCCTTCAGGAAGCAACTCAAGACCTGGCTGTTCGAGCAGTAGCGGACCCCCCCTCCCCAAGCGCCTTGAGACGCTCCGGGTGAGTAGCGCGCTATACAAATGCCTTGATTGATTGATTGATTGATTGCGGGCGCGCGATTTATAGTTAGCTGAACTAACTATAAAGGGGGAATTTCATTGGTTTTTTCCGAGTGAAATGTCCAGCTAACTACAACATGTGTGAAACCTATGGTTTTTTTCAGTGAATTTGCAAGGTTTTTTAAATTCTAATTCCTAACTATAACGTGTGTGAAACCTATGGTTTTTTCAGTGAATATATATGTTTATATATATATATAAACTTATATATATATATATAAGCTCACAAACCCTTACATCCTCAGGGTCGCATTAGTACTTGATCGCTTTGTTTTGACATATGTATATATGTCAAAACAAAGCGGTCCTGTACCAATGTGACCCCGAGAATGTAAGGGTTTCTAAGCTTCGTATGAACTGTGTCTGACAGAATAAAACAATTATGAACTGCCTGATCATAGTACTGGTAACTTTAAAATAGTTTGAAGCAATGCTCGTTTAATAACTATAATTAAATGCGAATTGTGTTTTTATTTAACAATGATAGAAACTCAAAATTGCTTCGAGGCCTAAAGTTGCTAACACTACAAGTACCAGCACCCCACCTAAGGTATAAAAGGAAAAGCAATTAACAACATAATTTATTATACCTTTTTTGAAGAAGGAAACATACAAATGGAAATGGAATTACCCAAAAGTAATGCTTTCATTATCAGGTGTAAAACACAAGAAATATAAAAATACTCATCATGTAAAAAAGCTCAACATGTTGAAACTAGCCCACTTCTAAGTCTTGAAAAAACTAATTTTCAAAAGAGAGTTTTACACAAAGTGTACTACAAATTACATTCTTACCAGACCTGTCTTACGATGTCAAAAGCAGAAACAAGTACTGTATGCCTTTGTTGACCCTAGTTGCCATTGGATAATTGACAGATTTTATAGCCAATCTTTAGAAGATTTTAATTGCATTACTGTAGGAGTAAATGGTGCTTATCTGAGAGGGGCACGCACCTGGCTCGCTTTTTCTCAAAGTGGTATTGGAGATGTGTTGCGTAAACTGAGTCTCTAATTCAGATCTACAAGGTTAGCTTTCCCACCTACAGGCGACACGAGTGACCTTAGTTCTATGCACCAATGCTTGAATGTGAAAGACAGGTTTCTGTATCCCCACAGAACCCGCACCCATTGCATATTTAAATAGAGTGAATGCTTGTGGGTTACTAACAGTCCCTAAACAGGGATCCATGGACATTATGGTGATCAAAAGCAAACCTTTTCATTCTCTTCAATCATACACACACAAGATGTGCTAAGCAAAAAGACACTTAAACTAAAAAGGGTGTTTAATTCAACAGGTGCACCCTGTTGCTTAACACACCTAAAATCACCAAACATAATGTGACTAAAACAGCACAAATGCACATTGTAAACAATGAAAAATTAAAATTTCTAGCATGTTTAAAATGCCAAACCTAACACCTTAAAACCTACTTCTATGCGCTATACTCGGGAAGCATGGAAGATAGAATAACTCTGATCCAGATTTTCTTGGGGGGGATGAGTGCACTGCATACCTTAATTACAGTGAAACACTTTAATTATCAGGAGTGAAGGAGGCCATGTTCTCCACAAAAGGCAAACCCACACTCAGCATCATCAGCTCCTCCCAGGCTGAGGCATGATACCAGCTTTCAGTTGAAAGTGTAATATGGCAGCAGCATCTCTGGCAGGCAGGATCACCTTCTGGTCTGGTAGTATCTTGCTTGCGATAATCTGGGGCGAAGGTCCTCTCCTCACAGGTAGTCAAGTAGCAGTCCTTTTATAAAGTATCTTATCTAAGATTGAATTCCCAACACCACTGTAGAAATGAGCGTCAAGTTGCTGGTCTAAGACACATTCCTTTAAACACTTAAGGTAAAAATATGACTATTCGGACTACTCTGATTTGGCTATTCTTTTTCGACCTTGAAATTGAGATGCCAAGTTACTTGTTCTAGAATTATGTTGCAGTTGGTGTTTTGTTTATGTCTATATCTAAATTACATGATACTTTCACGGTTATTGGAAATATAAGGACAGATGACATCTACATCAAAGGCACACATGTTGATGACTCTGCAAACACCCACAAAATGGAGTCAATGGAGTAAAATGGTGTCTGGCCTTGTGTCTTTATGTCAGATGGAAGAAGAGCTATATCATGAAGTGTTCAAGGCTGTGAAATTAGGATCATTTTCTGAAGTTGTCTCCTTTATAGCCACCATTAATGGGGTTTTATACTCAAGATTTTGTGAACTCGTACTGGACGTTTTGTTTGTTACTTATAGTATGTTTCGGTAGCTGTGATGCAGTTATTTCAGCTGCTGGGAATTGGCATTGATGTCAGTGCTAACCTATCGATTAGCTGAGATTTGCTGTGCACGCAGCTGTGTTGAGACATAACACCTGTGTGCAATTGTATCTTCTGGTATGAAGTAGTGCTGTAAAAGATTTAAAGCATTTCTTTCTGAACGCCATGAGGTTATCATGTCATGCCTCAAGTCATGTTAAAATTAAGGTGGCCAGCATGCCTCATTTCCACAATGCTGTGGCAATTTGTTTGCTTTTGTTCTTTGCACAGTTTGACTGTCATGTTTTGTACTTGGGCTTTCAGTCACTCATGGCAGTGGGTAGTTGCAGGTCACATGTCTTTTTTTGTGTCAACAGTGGCAGCTGCTATCATTGCTTAGTGATGGGGCAGGGGGAGGGGAAGAAATACAATCAAAACTAAACACATAATTAAAAGTACACTTACCTGCTGCTACGACGGCCGCCGCCTCACTCCTCTCTCCCAATCTTCGACTCCAGCTTCACACTATTCAAGCTCCCAGTTTTCAATGGCAGTGCTTCTCTCATGCTGGGAATGCTATTCCCAACATGAGAAAAGCACTAAAATTGGTCAGTGCCTCTCAGACAGTGCCTGGGAGCCTGTGGTGTTTCTCCAAACCGACTGTGCAACGCAGCCTGTTTGGAGAAACCTAAATGCGTATCTCTGATTGCCCAGCCTTGAGCGGCTGGCCAAAGAGACATGCGCACTTAAATGTGCCCACCACTCCTACCCCTGCCTGTCAAACAGGATTGGCTGGCCCCACCCCACTGAAGATTGCCGTCGTCAGCTGTTAGGCAAAAATAAAATGATAATAAAATGATTTTATTCTCATTTTATTTTTCCTCTTTTAGCAGGGGGGTAGTGTTCCTCCACCATTATGGAGGAGCAGCATCCGGTCATCAAATGTATTCTGTTGAGCAGTTTCCTTAATTCAGTAAGTTACTGAGGCAGTATCATGTTACATTTCCACATTTGGGGGGTTGAATGTGTTTAATAGGTTCTACTGCATGGGGTCACCCACCAAATACCACTTTTGGTAGCTGTGGTTTGTAGTTGTGTGTTGGTGTTTTCTGTTGTATCCAGAGTCTACCATTAGTTGCCTTGGCAGGGTAACATCTGGCCTGCAAAACTCGCTCTTCTCTGCCTGTTGGTTTGGTAATGTATCCTATAAAGGGATAGTGACATGTTATCTTATTATTACAGTACAATTAGTTTGCAGTGGGTATCACCCAGACCCTAATTATTATTGGGGTATATTCGTTTTTTGTTTTTCTTTGTGGTTTTGGGCCTTTTGGTGAATTCTTTGTAGGCCTTTGTGGTGTTGTATTTGTTCCTGTGTTTCTTAGGTGTTGTTTTGCAAGTTCATGCTCCCTGCCATGCACCTGTATGAGTTTGCTTCTGAATTGATACATTTCTGTAGTAGGTTATGTAAGAAATTGGAGTATTGTTTGGGGAATGCGACTGCCCATCTCAAAGAATGCTCACATCTCTTGTTAGGGTGACCCCTCAAAGTCACTAAATTATCATGAGCTCAACTCCCTGGTAGCTATGGCACAGAGCAGACAAGAGTACCTTAGAGAAATGTGTAAAGTACTTACTCAGTGCCAAAACAGTAATAAAGTCAAACCGCCAAATAATAAAAATCCAAATCAATTAGCAAAAATGGAGAAACAATACGATACCGAAGAGCGCGTCTCTATGGAAAAGGATGGTAGACCACTACACTGGCCCACTCTTCTCCCAACACTAACTTGGGGTGACTACTCTTCTTGGGATTAAACCTCCGGATATTTATGGAGGATAAGAGGCTGTAATATTGATCCAACTACTTACAAATATAGGCTGGGGTGATTTGAACAAACCTCAGTTATCTGATTGAAATATCTTATGAGTCTCAGTGCAGAAAGGTACTTTGTTAATTTTCTGGTGGTAAAGAGCTCTCTGTCCTGGGCAAAGCTAAAATGCAATCTAATACTGTGAAACTGCCTGGCAAATACTTATGTGGTGGGTACCTCTGAGTCTTTGGAGCTCTGGAGCAAAAGTGTTCCAGAGTTTCCAAACTTTTTCTGTTTCCCAAACAATCACAGGAGTATACTTTTAAGGCCCCCAGGACCTCAGGTGAGGACACGTAGAGACTCTCAGGGTATCAGGCAGAGGCAAATAGAAAAGTCCAGCCCAAGGCCAGTGGCCAGTAATCAGCTGGGCACTTTGGAAAAAAAGGTTTTTGAGGCCGGTTGTATTCCTGGAGCTAGAGAGGAGGTCAGTTAGCAGACCCCTGAAGTCCACTTCTTTGTCTTGGGTTTCAGGGGGAGTAAGTCCAGTCCTTTTGGCTCCTCTCAGGTCACAGACAGCAGGCCCAGTCTTCTTCTCTTCTTCCACAGGTCCATAAAGTGTTCTATTTGAGTGCCTTGGACTGCCACATTGATGCCTGGTACTAGCTAATGTATTGAGGATGACGCCTGGATACTCTCCAACCAATTAAGTAAAAGTTTCCAGGGGCAACCCTTCCCTGGTTTTCATTAGTTCCTGTCTGCCTTAATCTAAACATGCCCAAAATGGCATATGTCAGGGAATTTTCAAGATGGCGAAAGTCTTCTGCCACACTAAACTTGGGCTCTGACTGTCGTGGGTGTGTAGGGGAGTGCACTTTGGTAATCACTAGTGTCCTCTCATACCTAACACTAAAATTCAGTTTGATGCAGGCACTGCACCCACAACAAACTAGAAAACAGAAGTCTGGTAGGACAAAGGCAGGGTCCTACAGCACCCAAACAGAGGATACCCAAGAATTGTCCTGCCATCCTGTTTTTTTACTTTCAAGTGTGTCAAAGTGGCTCAAACAGACCTGTCAGGCAGGATTTGCCGTGGTGGTGTCAACAGGATGCTCAGAGTCCCTACCTTGATGATTCTGCAGATTGTGTAGCTCCTGGAATGAATGTCACAACTCATTCACACTTTATTTGATGCTAAGCTCATGCTGGAAGTTTGCAGAGGCTCATGCTAATTAGCCGTCTGAAAGTTCAGGTAAGTAAAGGGTAACTTTCTAAAAGTTTGTTTTCCTTAATATTCATTATAGATCTGACTTTTTTTTTTTTATAACTATAACTATTATAAATATAGGTCACCTCTTTCTTGAGCTACCAATTTTAGTATTTTAATCTATACCCTAGTTTTCTGCATAGGACTGCCAAAGTGAAATTAGTTTGTGGGCCTTGTGAATTAGACTCATAGTAATATTACCTCTCTATCTGTCCTACTTTTAAATACAATACCAAATAAAATAAAATGTAAATTCAGTTTCACCAACAGTAGGAAAAGTGTTGGACTTCAGAGTGGTTAAATTTACTATAGCCTACCCAGTCAAAGCTACAGTATTGAAAATTTTGGACTATGAAGTGATTAGATTTACCTCTCTCACTCGAGTCTAAGCAACAGTAACAAAAGTGTTGGACTTCGGAGGGGTTAGATTTACTATTCACACTCCAATCTAAGCAACACTAAGAAACATATTGAACGTCAAAGGCATTACATATGACATTACAAGCCCTAATCATTTACTAAAAATATTTGAATACCTATGTTAAAAAATACTTACATTTTATTACATGGAAAAAAGAAATACTATAATATTTAAGAAGAATACAAAAAAAGTTTAAAAAATACAATTATTTGTAATCACATTCAATTGACTAACAACAATTATTTTTAAAAAGTATCATATTATTTACTTTACATTAATAGATATAAAACAAATAAAATGTTAGAACAAAAATCATTCCACAGACAAAGTTTTAACAACACTTCCCATTAAATTAATTAAGAAATAAAATCAAATAATTAACATAATAGGTGCAACAGTAAAATTATATTTAATTATCTGATAAATAGAATTTAGTAGAAAACATTGTATAACTTTAATGTATTCCCACCTGGTTCGCCTACAACATTTAGTAATATAAACGAATACATGCATGTTAAACATAGTTACATTAAAAAACAAATTAGAAGAAATAAAACACTTCAAAAATTTTATAATAATTTTAGAATTAACTAATTACAAAATTAATATTTAATTAACATTAAAAAAATTGATAATTAAATTAGAAATATCAGTTACAATTAACACATTCAACTAAAATATATCATGACAACTAAAGCAAACTTATTATTTTTTGTTATTCAAAGAAATAATCAATTTACAGTTAAATTGTAATTTATAGTTGAATTAACTTCCCTTCCTATTCCCCTAAAAATCCAACAAGCTGCTACTACAATATATATTGGAAACTATATTTTAAGAAATTTCTAATCATTATACTAAACATGCTAACACGTAAAATTAATATATTGACTAAAACACATTCAATTAATTTAAAATGCCATATTTTTTACAACTATATTAAAAATGATATTAAAACAACAATATTCTTGAAGTTTTGTACCAAAAAAAAACAGTGTTCTTCTATAATGACGTTATTTCCCACAATATTTTGGCAGTAACAATATTTTAATTAACAATAGTTATGTCCCACAGTATTTAAAACTCAATATTTGGTCAAGACACCATATTATTAACATTTGCCTACTAACATAGTGGAGTAAATTATATTTATCAGTAAGCTTTCTTTGCACTTGTAAGTTGTACATTGTGCTTTGCAAGTGCAACAGTGAGCCTTAATGGCGGAGTACAATGCTCCATTTTGGACTGGAAAGACAGCAGGCGTTTTCTGTTACAGGAATCCAGTTTGTGTTTCAGACAGACTGGGTAAAAAATCTAGGTGAAAGCAGATTGGGAAGGCTATCTTCAAAATAGTCGACTCATTCATGTGCCCGATGGTCACCTCGAGAGCTTGTCCCCCCTCGATGCAATGGTGCAATGAGCTCGATCAAATTTTCCATGAGAAGATCATGACACAAAAAAAAAATCGGGACTGCTGCTCCTGGGACACTGCATCTGGAGTGTAAGTCTACTCCCTCCCCACTTACGTATGCCACCCTAGAAGCTTATACCCTGATTCCATTGATTCAGTCCTTAGCAGCATTAAAAAGTCTGAAATTGGGCTCCCCTCTTGACCCTTGCCCTCTGTCAGTTTTAAACATGGTGGCACCTACAATTAACCCGTCACTAAACCATATTTTTAACTCTTCTCTGGCATCAGGGATGGTTCCCTGTCTGTGGAAAAAAGCGAAAGTCCTGGCACTGCTGAAATAACCTACTGCTGACTCTTAGTTAGTTATCAACTATAGGCCCATTTCGCTGCTCCCAGCCTTCTCCAAAATTTTTGAGAAGGAAGTAAACCGCCAATTGTCCGTTTACCTGGAGACCAATGGCATCCTTTATGCCACACAATCTGGATTCCGCCCTCAATTTAGCCCTGAGACCGCACTGTTGGAGGTGACGGAGTTCATTCGTAGCGTTCTGGACAGAGGAGGAAAGGCAATGCTGACACTGCTCGACCTTACAGCAGCATTTGACACCGTTCCTCACCATAAGCTGCTGGAACGACTACATGAAATATTAATCAGACATCAGGCCCATAATTGGTTGGCATCTTTTCTGGACGGATGGTTCATTGAAGTGTGGGTGCCTCTGTTTACAGCGCAGGCTAGGCCACTGGGGGTGGGAGTGCCACAGGGATCGGCACTCAGCCCCACGCTGTTTAACGTTTATTTGACCCCTCTTGCAACTTTAGCCGAGTCTCTTGCCGCTAAAGTCGTCTCATCTGCAGACGACACTCAGCTACTGCTCTCATGTGATAAACGCAAGGATTTAGGCGAGAAATAGCCAAGTGCCTCAACGGAGTTTTCCAGTGGATGGAATTGCATGACCTTAGATGTAACCCCGAGAAAACGGAAATTGTGACCTTTGAAGATGTCCCACACAATGCTGTGGTGGACTTTTGGCCCAGCAATTGCCCTCACCCAGGTTCTGCCAAAAACTGGGTGAAGAACTTAGGAATTTAAAATCGACAGCTCTCTATCCTTCCTTCCAAAGATACTAGCCTTGGCGGGGATCTGCTTTAACGTACTTCGCATGTTGAAAACATTTCTACCTCTCCTCTCCGAGGCAGCAGGCAGAAAGGTGGTACAGGCCATAATTACATCAAGACTGGACTACAGTAATGCACTGTACCAGGGCCTGCCGGACTACCTTTTTATCAGACTCCAGGTGGAGCAGAACGCCGCAGCTAGCTTTCTGCTTTCTCTCCCCTCGAGATCCCACATGACTCCACACTTAAGGGCCCTTCATTGGCTTCCCATGAAACAGAGGGTGATGTTTAAAGCCATGGTCCTAATGCATAAAGCCCTGAAAGGGATGGGTCCTCCCTATCTTAAGGAGAGAATCACCCCTTCATCCCTGCCCGCACTCTTCGCTCCTCCTCAACTCATATTGAAAAGGTCCCTCGATGTAATTGTCTTCGGATGAATGGGAGATCCTTTGCTTACCTGGGTCCCCACGCGTGGAGCAGTCTTCCCATGTCCCTGAGGCTGATAGACAATCTGGAACTTTTTAAGAAGAAACTTAAAACACATCTTTTTAATGATTAGCCTCGTCCTAGCATCCTGTCTTCCCTTTGCCAGCGCCGGGACACTCTGTTGAGTAGCAGCGCTTTACAAATTCAAATTTAAAAAAGAAAAAGTAGTTGGGGAGAAAAGAAACAGCTAAGGAGATGTAGCAGCAGGGAGCCACAGTTTGGAAGGGCTCTAACAGGAAACTGTGTAGCATAGCTCAGGAAGTCACTGGTGACTGTAGACATAGAATATATCATTCTGTCTAAAATTGAGTATCTGTCAGTGTATTGCAGATCAATGAAAATCTTGCTGTCACCTACCTTTGACTGGGAATTGGGTGATCATTTTGTGTTTATCCCTCATTCATTTCAAGTGGTCATCTTGGGTGGAACCCATTGGCCGCTGAGCTTTACATGAAGTGCAGGATAAAGCAAAAGACCATTCATCTTGCCTTGGACCCTGTCTAAAAACTCCTCTTTGCGGCTGTTGTGAAGGGCTTACTCCACAACCCTGAGCTGAATAGAAGTGTGGTGCATTTGACTCCACAACAAGAGTGTAGTCATCCCAAGTCGGCCAAGATGCATCTGACTTGATCTAGAATGCGCCCAATCAAAAGAAATATAGAACATAAGTAAACATCCTAGCTCCAATGGTAAGACTCAGGATAACAAAGGCCTTGTACATACCATGATGAAACTTACTCATCAGTCTAGAAGCATTAGCTACAGAAAGCCAATCTTGTCCCACGGTCCAACAAAGATCTGAATCCAATGCAGCAAATTGTGAATAGGTAAATAGCAGCCAACCAGATATACCTCATCTAAGATCAAACTTTTTAGCATTTCTGAAAATATATTCAGTACTAATCCTGTATCCATCAGCGGTGGCCAGCACTGGTACGCGCAGTGGGGCGCGCCCGGGTGTGGCGGGGGAAGCCAACAGACGATGGAATAGCTGTTATTTATTTAATTATACCTATTCTGTCGTCTGTCGACTTCCCCCCGCTCCCATGCCAACCCGCTCACCCCGCTTACCTGTGCCGGCCGCCGCTGGTGTCCATCACTCCATCATTCTAATAGGCTGGTACCATTTGTAATCAGTATGGTATCTGCAAGTAGCACTGGATCTTTTCTTATTTTACCATACGTGGTGAAGGCCAGTGACAGAGACCTTGTACCATACATAGAAGGACAACAAATGACACTACATTAAATGAAAGTGCTCGTCTTTTAACCACTAAGCCAGTTAATTGATGAGTTGTATAATGTTGGGAAGGCATGCCCAAAAGTTACATTCTATTCAAGTGGCAGCTAAATGCCACGTTACTTCTTTTCTTCAGTTTTTTTTATATTTTTTTTTATCTATGTTTTATTTTAATTTTGTTTTATTTTAAGGCTGTTAACATAGTCTTTTCTAATGGCTCTTTAGTTTATCACTTTGGTGAGACCTGTCTTGTTACTTTAGCAAAGTGCCTTTGTGCTCCTAGCTTCCATGGATGAAAAACACTTACAATGTATTTTGCATTACATTGTACCCATGCGGTATAATTTCATATCACACAGCTGATGACTTCATCAATAAGAATGTCTGTTTTTTAAAATGATGTCAGCTTTAGGCATACCATAGTGGGCCCTGAAACTCAAAAACCTATTAACAAAAACTGCCTGAATGTAATCTCTGGTAATATGGAACCAGCAAATATTGTTGCTTCATATTTGTCTTTTTTTCTTTAATGATAGGCTTTGATTGGAGTCTTCATTTCAAATGGGAACAGCTCTCACTGGAGCAAAAAGCCATGCGAACAGATCCCACCCAGCCCATTAGGTGAGCTAAGAAACCAAGCACATGAATGAAAAATATGAACTATAAATATGCATGAGGCCTTTTATTGAACTCATTTTTGCATGTTTTTCTAACTCAGCGCGAGGTGTAAAACCGTTTGATATTTTTACAACATGCGCACTAAAAATGCATATGTGTTGGGGAGCACAGATGGATAGGGATGTGTCATATTTCACTCATGCTCAAAGCAGATCACAGCTGCTTCTTTTCAGCATGTCTTTCAATGGGCAATTGAGCCTGCAGGTTTCTCCTAACAGATTTGTGTACAATAAATGCAGTTCTATTAAAGCTTGCTTTAATGTGGGCCTTAAAATGAAATATCTGCTTTTACTACTGTAGCTTATAATGACCAGGGAAAACCTACTTGCCAATGTGCAGTGTTGTTGTGTGTGTTTCGATTGCATGTAAGCACTAACTATACTTAGGAATGTAAGTAAGTCTGTTAATAGATGGGTCTCTGTAGCCATCTGTTGGTGTATATATGTAATAGGTGTTTCCATTCATTCATCCATCCACCCCACCCACCCACCCACCAAGATAGGTGACATTCATCCCAGACAGCTTGACATCACCAGTTTGAAACCCAAAAAAGACCACTCAGCTGTTGAGACTTCAGTGTTTCATAAAATGAGTGCAGTTCACTTGTGGAGAACAGTCAGGTTTATACATATTTTGCAGGTCTGAAGAAAGAAAAGGTGGGAAGGAATCCAAATCAAGAGCATCAACCCACCAAGCACTCAATAAAGTTGCTGTCTCAAAAGCCTGTTCTGTCAAAGTCGTTTAGCTTTGGATTAGGGAAATGCCATAGACAGTGAGTCTTGTGATCTAACTTTTAAAAAACCTATTAAAAATATTCAGTCATTCTCAGGTCTTTTTGTTAAATGAGGTGCAGAAACTATAAGTAGTGTAAACCTTGAAGACCCACAGAGGAAGAGACACCGCTCCATTGCAGTGCCTCGGCAACTGTCCTCCTTAGAGTCTTAACATTCAAACTCACATAGCAGATAGATTTCGGTATTAGCATATTGCATATGGCCGGAGACAGTAGTCCAAGGAACCTACCAGAGGCTTGAGAGGTTCAACCAAATTGTGCACAATGGGCAGAAAAGCAAAACTCAACAAAGATTAGTCTGAGCCACAACGCAAACATCATATCAATAACAGCACAAGCTTGTGAGCAGACAAATAACCAGCACATAAATAGTCCTCAAAATTCGGTGCCAAAAAAACGACAGCAAGTTGGAAAATCAGGCCAAGTATTTCAGCCATAGTGTGTGTTTTCTTTTCATGAGAAGGCTTAGGTATACTCTCAACGTCACACAATGCACTCTAAATATCTAAAGGCAGAACCATAATCGTAATGCGTTTCTCCCTTTATTACTCAAGCCTCCTGAAAGGAAACCTCAGCTGCTCTATTCTTATTCCACCTCTTACCCCAGACAGACAGACATACAGCTTACTTGGACACCTTCTCAACCCTAACCCAAAATTTGGAAATGCCTTTTCTCCCTCCACAAGGCCACCTAACTCACCATACCCTCTAACTGTCCGCCCTTTTTATTTGCAAAATGCAAAGCATCATATTGAGACTTTTGTCAGCCTACTTACCTTACACCCTGGTGTCAATAATTCTTTTACATTATTGACTGCAATTTCTATTCCCAGCATGCTGATTAATTCAACACGATTCCACAATAGTATTACCCTTGTGTTCTTTCAACCCTTTGAAGGGAGAGATCCCTGTCATAGAAAGATGAGTAAACTGAAAGCACCACAACACCTCCTTTATGATTTCATCTACCACCAGCCACACTGCCAGAGTCAGCCTGATGCTTTCTTCAACAAACCTGTTAATACTTTCAAGAAATCTGTTCCCTTGTGGATGATAGAGACGGATGTTCTAATTCACAATACCAGTTTCCTTTAAAAATGTCATCATTTCATTTGAGATGTACTGCACCCCATTGTCCATGCCATTTACTTGTACTTGTAGTGGACTTCATGTGCAAAATTCTCTCTCAAAAACTCAATCACAACATTTGAATTTGGCTGTCTCTCAAACGTCACCTCAATTCACTTACACCTGTAATCAATCAACTCCAGAGCAAACTGGCACATTGCAATCTATGAAATGGTCTTTGAAGATCAATGGCTACCCTTTTCCAGATATTTTCTGGAAGTTTAGCAGGTACCATTGAAAAAACGTTTGTGACCAAAATGTTATCTTCATCTATGTAATTTGTACATAATGGGGGCAAGAGTCAGAACCAGATTTCAGCAGTTGCTGCATCTCTGCAGTTGTACATGGGTTTGTAACATGTGTGGATTGGCACTCATTGCTAATGTTGTAAAAACACTGAGACAGCGAGTATAGTAAATGTGCCTTTAATCTAACCCATGAAGGAATGGAAAGTAATTGTTCCACTGCAGCTCCTCTGCTGCCCCTCTGCTGTTCTGTCCTTTAGAATCTTGACATTCAAGCTCACATAGAATTCTGTATTCGCATATTGAATATTACAGATGGCTCCAGACTCTAGCACAAACAACATACCATAGGTGGGAGACAACACACTAAGATCCAGCACGTTTCCTCCTGAGTAGCAATGTGTCATATTAGTGTTATAGGAAATCAAACTTAAATAAACAAATACTGTGAAAAATATCTTTGGCCCTATCAGGGTCAAACAAAATATAGCTTGCCACTTATAACCATTACACTCGCAAGAACTTCCTTATTATGTTATACAACACTGCATGTAACCCATCTACTCACAGATGACAATGTATCTTTCAGTTTCTGATAATGACGTACCACTATTTCATACTATCAAGTTATTCCATTAAACAGGTGCCATACATTGGTTACCGATAAGACGCATTATGTTGGTAATGGCCCTACATATTATTCAAAACAAATTATACCACATATTTATGGGTTCTCTTATATATTTCCGTACATCCAGTTTTTCTTGCAAAATAAATAGAATATACTGAAATTAAAGGTGCACATCTTTTCCACTTTCACACAGCCCCACTGACCCCATGTCAAAATGTGGAAATGCCTTTTCTCTCTCCACAAGGCCACCTAACTCACCATGCCCTCTAACTGTCCGCCCTTTTTATTTGCAAAATGCAAAGCAACATATTGAGACTTTTGTCAGCCTACTTACCTTACACCCTGGTGTCAATAATTATTTTACATTATTGACTGCACTTTCTATTCCCAGCATGCTGATTAACTCAACACGATTCCACAATAGTATTACCCTTGTGTCCTTTCAACCCTTTGAAGGGACAGATCCCTGTCATAGAAAGATGAGTAAACTGAAAGCACCACAACACCTCCTTTATGATTTCATCTACCACCAGCCACACTGCCAGAGTCAGCCTGATGCATTCTTCAACAAACCTGTTAATACTTTCACGAAATCTGTTCCCTTGTGGAGGATAGAAACTGATCTTCTAATTTAGAATACCAGTCTCCTTTAGAAATGTCATCATTTCATTTGAGATGTACTGCACCCTATTGTCCATGCCATTTACTTGTAGTGGACTTCATGTGCAAAATTCTCTCTCAAAAACTCAATCATAACATTTGAATTTGGCTGTCACTCAAACGTCACCTCAATTCACTTTCACCTGTAATCAATCAACTCCAGGACAAACTGGCACACTGCAATCCATGAAATGGTCTTTGAAAATCAATGGCTACCCTTTTCCAGATATTTTCTGGAAGTTTAGCAGGTACCACTATTTCATACTATCAAGTTACTATGCTATCAAGTTATTCCATTAAACAGGTGCCATACATGGATCACTGATAAGACGCATTATGTTGGTAATGGCCCTACATATTATTCAAAACAAATTATACCACATATTTATGGGTTCTCTTATATATTTCCGTACATCGAGTTTATCTTGCAAAATAAATAGAATATTCTGAAATTAAAGATGCACATCTTTTCCACTTTCACACAGCCCCACTAATTGGAAATGCCTTTTTATGGAGGTATTTTTCAGGGAAACACATTGTATTTGTTTGTTGTATCATTGTAACATCATCCAATTACAGCATAGGTAGTGTAGTGTACTGCTCTGTAATTTTGGTTGAATTGAGGGTATGTTTTTAAATATCTCTCCATTTATTTCAGTAGTTGCAGGAAAACATGGGAAATATCTCAATGTTCTAAGAGAACTTTCATTTCATATTTTAAATAGAATTAATGTTGGTGCAACTTTGCTCGGGCTTTATCTAAATGAGCATGTTACGCATTTTCTAATTGAAGGGTCACAGTTAGAGTGCAGTACTTATCGAATAACCCTTACTGTGAGATTAATTAATATTCTGGTGGGCAGCATCCCATTATAATTTCTGTTACATCTGAGCTGACAGTAAGGATGAATAACTAGGTGTCATGCCATTAAACTACATGGCTGTCCTCACTGTGAGCCGCTGGGGTGAAGAAGTCTTCTCAAGCTTTACTTTACAAAGAGGGAGATAGGTGCAGACAATATATCAGCACATATCTTGACAGTTGTCTAGTTATACATTTAGTGCTAACTAACTGTTATTTGGAAGTCCATTATTCCTCCATTTGTCAATTCTTAAAAAACATCTGTTTTTTTCAAGTATATTTCTTAAACAATGTCCATTGACAGGCGTGGTAATGTATAATCGTGTATTTTAATGAGTGGCATGAGATGTCATGTACAGTGATTATAGAATGTTCAGTAGGAGCTCAAACTCACATCCAAATAGATTTCGAGTGATTTGCGGAGAAAGAGATTTATAAAATGATATACTTCAGAGTTGTGGAAAACAGGCATTGACTGCCTGATATTTCCCTCTTTCTGTGGAAGATGCTTGCCTATCACAACTTGAAGACGTCTCTAGATGTGCTAATTGACTTCAGTGTTTTAAGGTGAAAGAAATGTCTTTTCTTTCAAATGGTTTGATTGATACATTTTTGATAGAAAATGTACCTTTTACGTTACTTGTACTTGGTTGATTATTTTCTTTGGAAAGATTAAGGGGCTTACTGTGGGTTTGGCAGATGAGATATTCCATCAAGATTTGGCAACATATATCCCATCTGCAGTATTACAATTACCTTAGAAAATGTAATATAGTGGATGTGGTACCAGCCAAGTCTATGACAGAGTATTTCATCTACCAAACTCAAAATAAGGCCCTCAATTTGAAATCTTTCTAATATTTCTGCACCAGTATTCTGAGACTAGCACATTGTTATTCTGATTTTAGTGCTAGAATATTTGTGCAAGTCCCATGCCCCAGATCTTGCACACTGTTCATTATACTATTAACTTTATTTAAATAGTATGTTAATGTTATTATGTCTGTGATATTCGTAATATGAATATATAAATGGCATTTCTAACTCTACAAATGTAATGACAAGGTGAGTATCAGAGATCATAGCAATTTTAATCTTTACTAAGCTGTGATATTATAGTATATTACCTATTCATTTTGTGATTGTTTTCACATCATTTACTTAAAGTGTTTTCGCAATTGATATTACATTTTTTGCCCACGTGTCTCAGTTTTATACCAAGGATCTAATCCACTGTAATGTGTTAGGAACCATGATTTGATAATGATTGTATCATGACTTTTGATTTTGAACCCAATACTATATCTCAATATATAACAGAATATTCTGAGTGCATGCATAACTGATCAAAAAATATAATGCCTTATAGGCCACTCTTGTACCTGTTCGTTGTTAGCCTTGATCCTAGCCACGATAAGTTAAAAGTTAGAGGAGAAGTTTAACCAACTAGGCAACACTTTGCAATTTCAATATAGTTCCTGCAGGATTTTATTAAAGCTAGAATTATGTTTCAATGTGTTTTGGATTTATTTGGTTTTGTTTTAGGACACCTATCATTGCAGGAGGACTCTTTGTTATTGACAAAACATGGTTTATTCATCTGGGGAAGTATGACACTGCCATGGACATCTGGGGCGGGGAGAACTTTGGTAAGTTGCACACTTGTTTTACTTTATAAGGCACAATTGATTTCAACTGTTTCGCTGCTATATGAAATATGTATCTTTCAACTGATTGTTTTAATGTGTTAATCACACTGTATTACTTTTTTAAGTTAATTCATCGCTCCACTTTATTTGGCATGTTGAAATTATCTCAATCAAAATATTTTGTAATTCAGCCTGCTCTTTTCATATGAAGTAAACTTAAATTATGTAGTGGAACTATAATACAAAAAGAGGAAACTTCCTAAACCCAAGTAAAAGCATCACACTAAGGATTAGGAACAGTGGATGGTGTTAGAATCTTCTGCCATCTAATTTTGGTAAAAATTAAAGAGGTGGCTAACAATTTAACAGATTAAAGTATCTTGACGTGCACACCTATAAATTGACCTGCTTTTAAGTCTGTGCAGTTTGATCACTGATATATAACACAATTGATCATTATTGGAACACCACACAGATTGGTTCGAAAAACATTGGTGATGCTCTTTGTGGCTCTGTGAGCCAGGAATTATATATTAGAAATGAACAATGACATACATTTGCCATTAGATAATGTTCTGTTTTCTGATCCCACTGAAACGTTTTCACTACAGAAGGTATCCTTCAAGTACTACCTATTAAGGATACATTTCTTTCTCATGCTCAGAATGACATTATTTGACAAAGCAGATATATAGCTCTGTATTACTTTTGGGTGATTTTATTGCACAAATTAAGTAGTATAATCTAGGGGTTCGGGTGAATTATACAACAGCAGTCTTGGGCCTCATGGTTTCTGATTCACCAGAGCACCTTGATTGCACATCAGACCATATTTCATGGGTACCCATTATGGATTCCAAATCTATAACACTGTGTTAGATGGTTGCATGGGATTTTGCTTCAGAAATAATAGAAGAGGAACTAAAATTAATAAAATCAGGTAGGAAAACAATGCAATGTATTGCACTGAATTCTACAATCGTAATGATCAATCTGGTCTTGGTTAGCCGATATTGTAAGCTGGTGAGCCTTTCATTATAAGCTGTTTTTACCACTCCACTAAAAGAAGCTCTGTAATGTATTAATAACAGCAAATATTATTGGTTGGATTTGACGCTTTTTTATATATAATTTGTTTGCTTTAAAGACATTTCACTAACTTTGAACAATAAGTAAATTGACTAAAACAGAACTACTTTTTATTTCCTTTATTGCAAAGTATCCAAACACGAAAAATCATATTTTGGATCTAGACTTTAGAAAATTACCTTTATAAATAGAGGAGGGTGATTGAAAAATGTATTGTTGGGAGGTCATGATTCATTAAATGTATTGATTAAATGATTAGACATTTAAATTCACCTTACTAGCTTGTTTATCCCCCTTCCCCTGCTCCTGCTCCTTGTGTTTCCCCTTTCTACCCTCACCTTTTCAGTGCCTTATTCTTGCTGGTTGAGAGCTCATACATGTAATTTGGCATCAATGGTGTCATTAGCTGTATATCTGGTCTGACTTTCATGGATAACCTCCTTTCATATTATTTTGCAAATGATGGCTGTTATGTAAATGTTTTTGATATAGCTTGTTAAAGTGTATTTTTCCTGACTTATGTTAACTAGGCCTCAGCTAGGCCTCAAAACCATCTTGTCACATGCACTGTTTATTGCTTCTGCAGCACATAGTCAAACAAGTTATGTTTGTTATTTCCATATGGCGTTGTTCTCAAAGAAGACTGTCTAGCATGGGCTCATTAATGTTGCATTTCTACAAAGTTCTTCTGCCTGCTCGCAGTATTGCATTCATTCATAATTGTTCACTCATGTTTGTGTGACTTGTTTATTCTGACACCTTCAGATGACATTACCTCAGTGGGGGCTGAATCAATATTCATGTAGTGGGATAGGTGCTGAGGCTGTATGGCGCTTTTTAATTCAATTTTCTAATTTGTTGAAAATGTAATTCCTTTACTCACACCATGATGAATCTACACTTTCTATGCTTCTCTATGGGAGAATTCCCTATATAAATCTTCAATTTTGAGGGTGAGTCAGGTTACTTTCCCGTCCCTTTGGGACTTAGAATATTTTAGATTTTGCCTATTATTCTGTATTGCTGTATTACTAAGAGCATTCATGGTAATGAATGTATGCATCTGCATTTTACAATTTCTGTACTGTGCCTTTTGAATTTTGTAATAAAATTGTATACATTTTCTAATTCTGCCCTAGAACGTACTTATTGAGTCTATCCTCAAATAATTGACTGTATTTTGATATGCTGATTTTGCACTTTGTTTGGGGACACGTTCCCTCATGAAATTTAGTTAAAACACTGTCACAATGCACCCACCTATAGGTATGCTATTAAAGTGTTTCTTGGGGTGAAAGAATTTAGGGTTGCTCTGCGCCAACACTAGATTGATGGTTTACAATGAGTTTGGATTTTGCTTTATTTCCTATCTATAGTCTTTCCATATGGCAACAGACCAATTTAGTTTCAGATCGTTTGAATTTTATTACAACCATGGTATTTTGATTTGCTTTAATGGATTTCTGAATTGCTGTAGACGTCTGCATCTGCCTGATGTTCAAACAATACATATAAGAGTGCTGCTTTAAGTTATTCCCAAGAACAGATGCCTCCTCTTTTGTTTTCTGCTGTCAGATCAATGGGCCACATGCTTTGAATTTTTGTTTGCTTTTTTGATGTCAAACATTTTTGCTGTTGGTTATGAGCACCATGGTGGCCGATTGGCATTTCTTGTTAAGTGCTTGGAACTAAAATCCATGTTTATTAATGTAACTTCTAAATTGTTGAAGCAAAGCATACACATAATTATACAAAGGAGATCCAAAACAAAGAAAAATTGTGTAAAGTTCAGATTTTTTTCCAGTCGCGAGCTGCGTTGTACTGCTTTGATAGCAGTACTGAAGGGTTAAACACGTTTAGTGGTGTATTTACTTCTCTTTGTACATATTAGCATGTTAAAGTTTTTTAAGTTACTCAAGTATCTGTTTAATTTTTCTCATACCGGCCACATTATAGTAGTAGAGAGCATTTGTGTATTTATTACCCGTACTGGATCTCTTACCCAAGCAGTCTGATTTCCACCGCATATAGGGGTATATTCACAAGAACGTGTGATAACTACTGAAAGAGTAGCTTAACGCAACTCTCAACATCGCACCCTATCACGGGAAAATTACGCTGTGCCAACCACGTATTCACAACGCGGTGGTAGCATGGAATAGTCACCAGATAACACATCAAATGGCTGCACAAAAACAAACGCCACAACGCAAAAATGCAAAACGCGAACACAAAAAATAATGCGATGAGGCCAATTGCGGTACAAAAAGTAGCGAAAACCAGCCACTGGCTTGCTAATCACGCGTCTGGCAGGAAAATGCACCATAAAAACCACAGAAAAAACACACCAGAAACAAGCCAAAGCACGTAGCAACATGGATGCACGCTGACCCAGCGCAGAGGCCAACGCGAACCCCACAACCCCCACAGACCACCAGCAAGGAACAATGGGGACAGGGATGGCTGAGGAGAAGAGGGAGAGGAAGACAGGGTGCAGTCCGTAGCAAAACCAGATCAGCGTCACGGAGGTGACAGAACACTACCAGCAACTGACCCACAAGAAGACCACCTGGAATGCAGTCGGAGTGCCGAAGAGGCCAATCAAGGAGGCCAAGAGGCGCTGGCATGATGTGACAACCTAAACCAGGCACAAACCCACTGCCAACAGGAAGGCTGGAACAGCGACAGGAGGTGGCAGTCCTGCGCCACAGGAGGAGCTGGAGGAAACTGAGGCCACGGTCATCAGTGTGGAGATGGTGCAAGGAGTAGGGAGTACACACACAGCTCGAGAGGACCTGACACAACATCAACAGGGTGTGTAACGACCAGGGAATGGGGGCACGGGGGAGATGGGCACAATGGCACATATGCACGACCAGGTGTAGCACACTGCACACCCACAATCACCCAAGGTCATGTCCCTCGTCCCCTTGGCACACTGCAGCACACACACATAGCAAGAACAGCACACCCACATTGACGACAACTTGGTACAATGCGCAAAGCCGACACCGCAGAACAGGGGACACAACTGGCTCCGCACATGCACAGAAGCATGCCTACTACATCTGACAGAGCTGGAAACTGCAAAATGGAAATGTATGCATACGACCTCACATCCGTCATGTAGTCCAAATGTATACTGCCCCACAGAAGAATCCAGCCCTCCCAAACAGTCACAATGTACATTGTCATACAGTCTGCATGTAAACCAGTTCAATGCGCCAACATACATGTCAACACAATGTCAACACGCATCTCCCCTTCACATTGCCGAGGGGCACACAACACCTCCAGCAGAGCACAGAAGACAACACATCTGTGATGCCGGAGAGGACCACCACACCTTCGACAGCGACGCCCTACAACAGCCCAAGGATATCCCACGCAACCCACCACCAGGACACGGGCAGCCAAGCTACTTAGAGGAGAACACAGAGCCTACAACAGACCACACAGCAGGAAGCACCCGCAAGCACAGCTGGCTCACAACACTTCACCCACCCACACATGGCACACCAATGCGTCAGCACGCCAAAAGGAGGTGGCCCAACAGGTGTGGGTGGGCTCTGAACCCATGGAAGGCAAACTAGATCACATATGTTGGTGTCTGTTACCCTTCTGGGAACACCCACAGAGGAGAGCCACACTGCCATAGAGACACATGCAGATGTACATTCACAGTACACAACCATGCCCAGGGGCCCGCACATATCAGTCACACACCCACATTGGCTCTGCGTACTACGGCCCAGGCCACTTCCCTTACGAATTGAGTGGGTGACGACAAAGCTACAAGTCCAAACTCAACCCCGATGCCTGCGGTGACATGCCTGCATCCGCTGTACAGAGCACAAGGTAATGTCGTAGGGACCTGGGCCCCCATGCATACAAGACCAAAGGGACACACGCAGACATGATGTTGAACTGGCTACAGGCATGCGAGCCCGGCCCCTTTACTGGCATGGCCACATGTACAGTGACGCCTGTGCTGGATGTGTGTGGGGTGGGAGCAAGCCAGCCCTCAGGGAGATGTTGGTGCTGGCAACAAATACAACAGTTAACACAATGAATACGTAAACAGACAACACCAGCATCACACGGACAACTGCGGAGCATCATGGAGGTAGCCTGAGCAAGTCCAGCGGGTACACAATGAGCAAACAGAAGTGTCAGTGAGTTGCAGCGTACTGAGGTCTGGGCACTACAGCTGAGCACGCCCATGTGAAGAAAAAGTCTCGGATTGTGTCCCTTCTAGATATTCCTGATGCAGATGCAGTGGTGTGTGTACCACCTGCATCATCATCCTCATCAACGTTCCAGGTCTCCCACACTGCTTGAGGTGAAATCGCTGCGCAACCTCTCCACAGCACAAAAATCAAACAGTAACGGACAATGGCTTGCGGTGCACTGAGTCATTTGCACCTGGAGTGCCTAGCAGGGTATAAGTGTGATGATGGCATCCACGACAGGTGTGAGCAACTCTGTAAGTCTATCAGGACCACCGTTTTGACTCTGGCAGATGGCAGTTGTAGGTGGTCCTGGCGGTGGTTGCATGTGCCTCCTGCGGTAATGCGACATCCAGGCTGGTCCGGACTTGATTTGGTTCAGACAGCCCAGGGCCACGGACTCCTGGCGTTGATGACCCTAAGGCCATCGCCTCAGAGGCCATCCAATACCTCAGAAGAAGGGGCCCGGGCCTGACCAGCACAGAGTTAGTGGCCCCGGATGCACAGCGGCCGGCACAGGCACCCTGCCACGGGACGGTGACTTCCGGTGCACTGAGGTAGGTCCACGCGCAATGAGCGGGTCCTCATCGATGTCGAAGGTGAATGTGGCAGAGTCTTGTGGGGAACAGAGGAAGGTGTCCTCCAGGGAAGGTCTGATGTTATCCGGAAGCAGCAAATGGTGGAGTGGCAAGCGACAGCCTCGTTTTCACCTCCAATTGGGTATCAGCTACATGAGAATGAAAACTAGGCCCTAGTCCATAGCCTCAGACACCACAAATGTACGACCAGAGAGTGTCCATGAATGTCGGGTGTTAGACCTGGCACCTTGGCGTGAGTCTCCCTTCCACTTTTTGTCGCTGTGCCTCATGTGTTTTGCTGGTGTTAGCTGCTCAGAGCACTGTGCCACTGCCAACCAGTGCCACAGTGCAAGTGCTCCCTATTTAAAATGTATATGTTGGTTGGATTCCATGATTGGCTTATTTGGTTTACTGTCAGACCCCAGTAAAGTGCACCAGGAGTGCCCAGTGCTTGTAAATGCAAATGCTGCTGGTGGGCTTGCAGCACTGGTTGTGCCACCCACAGAAGCGGCCTAGTAAAATGTGTCTAAGGTCTGCCATTGCAGAACCTGCGTGCAGTCTGGTACTGTCATGCTGACTGGGCAAGTGCACCCACTTCCCAGTCCCTAAACCTTCCCTTAACTTCAGATTAGTCACCCCTATGGTAGGCCCAAGGGCAGGGTGCATTGTAAGCATAAGGTGGGACAAGCCCTGATGTGTGTGGCATGTCCTAATAGTGAATTACAGCCATTTTCGTTTTTCACTATTGCAAGGCTACCTGTTCCCATAGGCCAGAATGGGCTGTCAGAATTGTTACATCCTATGATCCTAACAGACCCAGGGAACATGGTAGAAATTCGAGTTTAGTATGCCTGAACTCAGAATACTAAAATACATCTTTTAGTAAAGTTTATTTTAATATTCTGTGTTTGCAAATACCACTTTTAGAAAGTTGATATTTGCTTGCCTAACCATTTCAGCCCGCCTCTGCTATGATGTGTATCTGCCTGTCTGGTTTGTGTGACTGACAGGGCTGGGAAAACCCAGAGGGGCAGGGCTAGTTAGCCTGGTGGTGAATAGAGAGATGGACATCCAGATGGGGGGGAGGAGTGCACCTGGACTCTGAATATGGCTGTGCTCTGCCACCGCAATGCTGTCTCCACCTCCTGTGGAGCGGCTGATGTCTCTGCCCTGCACCCTGAATAGAAAGTCAGTCATGTCAACAAAGTGCTCAGGAACTGGTTTGGACTGGGCAAAGGCCCCTCTACCCCAGAGGAACAAAGGAATTAGGGGATAAGTATTGGGACCCTGCTCCCAAGAAATTAGATCCTGCTTGACAAGAAGGACCTCTGCCTGAGGAGAAGGAACTGGGAAATCTGTAAAGAGGAGTACTGTCCCTGACCTGGGGGATTGGCCTGCTGTGGTTGCCTTGCTGCTGAAGGAGAGGAGAAAGACTACAAAGACTTTATTTCAACTTGTGCTTAAAAAGATCTCCAAATGCTTGGAATAGAGCTTGCCTCCTGCTGAAGTCTCAGGAACAACAGACTTCACCCCCCAGCTCCCCAAAGTTCTTTGGAAGTGCCTGCTGCTGTTGTTGGGCTTTCTGAGGGACTGCGTGTCGCAAGGAGCTGGAAGTGCAACTCAAGGAGGAGAAGCGTGCCGCCGTCGGAGCTGCTCTCATCGCACCTCGTAAAGTGTGTCGCCGCTGCAGCATTGCATCGAGCGGAAGCGTCTTGCATCATCCAAGAAGTGTCTCGCAACGCCGAAGAAGCGTGTCTCCATCGCAGCCATCATAGCTGACGCATCGCACCGCATCAAGAGAAGAGTCTCGCATCGAGGAATAAGCGTGTCGCCATCACAGCCATCGCAGCCATCGTAGCTGTCGCATTGCACCGCATCAAGAAAAGCGCCTCGCATCCACGGAGAAGCGTGCCGCCGTTGGAGCTGCTGTCGTCGCATTGCGTAAAGGGGGGACGCAGCTGCAGCATCGCATCGAGCGGAAGCGTCTCGCAAACGTCGGAGAAGAGTGCCACTGCCAAGGCTGCTGTCGTCGCATCGCTGTAGCTGACGCATCGAGTCGAGTCTTCTCGCAACATCGGAGAAGCGTAACGCATCTGGAAGATCTTCACGTCTTTATTTCATTGCACCAAAAACGTCATCGCGTCAACATCGTTGCAACACTTTTGTTGCCCTGCGTGTCGCATCTAAAAGGTACATTGACTTAAAGTGTCGCATTTAAGAACTTAAGAGAACTAAGCAAAATTCTACCATCTAAAGTAACAGTATTGTGTATTTTTTTCGTTTAATGGTCTTGTGGTAACTCTATATAAAGAATCCTTATTTTTAATATAAAACCTGTGTGGTGTCCATTTGTAGTGTTGTCACTGGGTTACTGTATGTGTTCACAAATGCTTAACATATAACGCTCTGAGATAAGCCTTGTCTGCTTGCGCCAAGCTACCTAGAGGGTGAGCAGGGGTTATTTTAGGAGTGTACCCCCTTACCCTGACTAGAGGAAAGGTTCCCTGCTTGACACAAGTACCTACCTGTGCCAACCAGAGAACCCGGATTCTAACATCGGGGAACAGACTTAGTGGCACCGGTGCTGAGAGGGGATGCAGTCTGTGATGATGCCAGTACACTGATATGAACTCCGCCATTGCTAAATCAAGACTCTGTGAACTACTGGACCGCAGTGTAGGCAGCGGTCAGCAGTGGCCTACACCCACCTGTCGTTGGCTCGCAATGCACAGAGTTAGTGACACCAGGGCAGTTGTCGGTAGTGTTCGATCACCTCCGTAAAGATGATCCAATTCTCTCCGGACTGCAACAGTTCATCCTCTTACGCCTTGCCTTGCGTGCGATGATATGTATTCTGTTCAGGCCCAAATCTGTGACCAACTCTTGCGCAGCATTGATCGAGGGCAGTAGTCCACGTAGGCCCACAGACACGTGTGGTTGTAATGCTATGCACAGACTTGGTGGCACCACATCGAAGGGAGTATAGTGACATGAACTCTGCCTTAAATAATGTTCACTGCCATGGTGTAATCAAGACTCAGTTCCAAATGTGTGACCTACTTGACCGTGGTGTAATCTGGAGTCGGCAGTAGAGTACATCAATGAGAAAGGAGTAAAGCGGGCGTGTGTCGTGGAGGCTGTGATGGTCTGAGAGGCTGTCAAGGTTGCGGGCCTCTGGCTTGGAGCCTGCGCCGGCACGTGATGGGCCCTTCTTGACACATGCCGGTGTCGGAAGGTGATCAGTGTGGTCTGGCTGCGCAGGGGCGGGCTGGGTTACGGCAGGTGCAGAGGATCGCAGGCAACTCCGCTCAGGAGGACGGTGTCTGCCTCGTGGCGTGGTGAGAGGTGCCGCCATGGCAAAGACGTTGGGTTTACTGGAAGAGGACCACGCCCAGGGCTACGTGCTTTTTATTCACATCCCTATGCTGGCGTATGCCGGGCCATCCCACTCCGCTCACGCTTGCGGGGTACGTAACAGGCAACTTTTCCGCGAACTCCCCCACTGGCTGGGGTGACATGGTTGCGTCCACTGTCCACTACAGTCCATACACTAGAGGTGTATGTCACCATGGATATGGGTGTGTTCAGAATACTGCGGTCTGTCCAGCACATCTCCGCCACTCTTGGCATTGTGTACTTTCCCAATCATGGTTCTCCTGCATCCTTTACACAAGCCTGGTTGCCACCTCTCCCCACATTGGGCTAGTGTGTGGCTGGGGTGCGATGCCGTTAATAGCTCATGTTCACGGCTTGCCCAGGTTGCCATTGTGAGTTGTTCTGTCGTGTCTGGTGGGTGGGCATGTTGTTTTGCATGTTGGTTGTGATTTTGTGACGTGTGCATTGCCAGGGTTGTGAGTTGCATGGTTGTGGAGTTGAGGTGAGTGGGGTGTTCATTTGGAACTTGCCAAGGGGCTGTGCATTTCCCCTGGTGCCATCCTGGGAACGCTGGTTGCTGCTGGACTGTCAGAGGATGAAGGGTCCATGCACAGTGGCTGGGTATTTGGAGGTGACATTGGTGGAGATTCCATGGTGTTCGGATGTTGCCTGCACTTTGATGTGAGACGTGTGCTTTCTGTTGTGGTAATTGCGTGTTGTGTCACCAGGGGGCACAGGTATGACATGTGTGCTGTGAATTGCCCCAACACGTGCGTGCATCCAGCTATGGCGTATGGTCCTTGCTTGGTCTCCAGCGGATCCTCCGCATTGTGTTGGACATATAGTGACTGGGGTACCAGGCTGATGGTGTTGTTCAGGACAGGTGTGAGGGACTTGGATGTGACTGGCTGTGAGACTCCTCCGACTCTGGCGGGTGTTGGTTGGGGGGTACCAGGGGCCAACAGGTGCAGCACAGCCAGTAGCTTTGTGTGGGGTGGGTTGTTGGTTGTCCGCTGTGTTATTGCCATCGGCCTGTTGGGCGTTGTTGGTCAGGATGCATAGGATGGTTGTCCTTTTGTGCCTTTAGTGGGCAATAACATTGTCAGGTGTTGGGTCTGTGTGGCTGGTGCGTTTCCTGAGGTCCGCTGTCTTTCTCTGCACAGCTTGTGTGGTGATCCGGGGGGGGGGGGGGGTTCCGGGTGGGTGTTGGGGTCCTGGGGTGGTGGCGGTGGGTGTTGTGGATCTTTTGGGTGTCCGGGCCGCATGTTCAGTGGCTCCGTGGCATCTGTTGCCCTTCCAATGTGGCTGTGGGCTGGACTTCCTTTTGTGGTGCAGGCTGTGGACCGACTTTGCACCAGGTCAGAGCAGGTGTTATTTTCCTGCTTCTAACGCGCCTTATCAACTGTTTTGTGTTCTTATCGCAGTTCTGGCTTGTTGTTGTGAAAGTTGTGGAGTGGTGTTGACGCGGCTTTTTGCACGGGAACGCCTACTCTGCATCTCATTAGCGATAGTTGCGGGGGTCATCTGTGGCGATGTTTTTTGTGGCTGCTATTGTGAGTAAACTGGTGCTGTGTGCTGTTAACACCAGCTTGTGATTGGGGCGATAAGTTTATTGCAACTTTGGCTGCGATAAAGTGCCGTTAACTCGGCGAAAGATCCTTGTGAATATCACCCACAGTGTTCTAAGACCTCTTAAAACACATACTTGGTTTGAAAGACATAACATTCTCATTGTTAGTTTCACACCTTCAATGAGTGCAAGAGAAGAGTTAAATCGCTCTGATGAGCCAAGCAACATGTTTTGCCAAGGCAGTTTGTCCTGAATTAGAACATGTGAAGCAGAATCCTGAAATAGACTGGGTCAAAGGCCTGTACACTTTAGTGTGCTACACCCAATTCTATCTGTGACATTTCTTTTTTACAAAATACAGCATTGAAAGACATAAAAACTACTCAGATTTCTGCACAAAGTGCTAAATATAGAGAACCATTTACTAGTGGAATTTCTTCCATGAAAGGACTACTATGGAGGAGGATTTACCACAACCACACAACACATATCAGGCCATGAAGACATGGAACTCAGGCAGTTAATCGTCTCTCTTAAGATGGTATTCCTACATCCTGTCTTGCCATGGGAGGATTTGAAGGGGTCGATTGAGATCTATTTGGAGCCAGCGGGTCAAGATGTGTTTGATGCCAAATGTAAGTTGGCCACACTAAGGCATAACTAGGAGTCAAGGGAAAAAAGGTGTTGAAAACTCTGCCTATTCCCATAAACCAAAAGGCTAATAATGATAAAGCTTTGGATACAGATGAAATGCTTGAAGATGAGTATACAGATGCTATAAGGGGTTTGGAGGAACATTTTGGGAAGAAAGTGAGCATTGTAGAAGAAAGGCATAAATGTTTTCCTGTGCTCAGTTGCTGGAGGAAAGTGTAAAACAATATGGATCTGTTCTTAGAACTTTGGCAGTAACATTTAAATTCAAAGATCTACACAGATAAATTATAAGATACTAAGTTATTAAAATTACTAATAAAATGAGTATTCAAGAGAAAATATTAGAATTAAAAGATCCTTCTCTTGAAAAAACTATTACTATTGCACTACGCATGGAGAACACATCTAGGAACTTAATGAAGGTCAGCGTAAAGAAAATGTAACTCTGATAATGTTCATGTAGTGCAAAAGACGCAGAAGGATTTTAATACTAAAATGTCTGTCAAGGGGCAGTTTACAAAGCGAGTGTTATCGTTGTGGGACTGTAAAGAATTTAGTTGAATCGGACTTTTGTCCTGCTACAGAAACTAAATATTTTAAATGCAATACAATAGGCAATTTTTCCTGAGTGTGTAAATATGAAGCATGTAGTGGGAACAAACAAGAAGTTAATGTAGTACCAGAGATGTCACATGATTATGGCGAGGATGAGGATTTGCCTGACGATGACAGACTGGATGTGTTGTTTGTGAATGAAAATAGTTACCTGGACCCAAAATGAGTCATAGCCAATATCAAGGAAGAATAGCGTACCCCAAAATGTGAGATAAGAATTAATCACAGCAAGATCTTTGCATGGGCTGACTCGTGCTCACCATACATTTTGATTGTTCAAACTGTCTGGAAAGTACTCACAAATTGTGATTTGCTTTCTACGGATGTGGAGCTTGAAGGTGAGTGTGGGGTGACGTTACCTAAACTTGGGTATTTTATTGGCACACTGAAGTATAAGGTCAGGTCAGAATATGGCGGGGAGTATGTGGCTGAAAAATATAAACGCATTGGGATGCAAAAAGCAGAGGTATTGGCAATACTTTTTAATACTATTCACCCTGTTCAGGTGTTGCTCAACAATGTTATTTTATGTTATGTTGTTAGAGCTTTTAAAGCACACTTTTATCCAAGGGTGTCCTGGCACTGAGCACTGTCTAACTGGTTTCCATGGATGTGGCGGCTTATTCAGAGAACAGCCACGTCTTCAACGCCTTCCTAAAGGAAAGGAGCTCAGTAGAATTCCTGAGGTGCACTGGTAGGTTGTTCCAAGCTTTGGCGGCACAAAAGATGAAGCTGCTGCCGCCCCAGTTAGCTTTTGTCCCTCGAGGAACGATCACTTGTTTTCCTTCCGAGGAGCGCATCATTCTTCCGGGGACATACCATTGGAGGCGTCTACTCAGATATTCAGGACCACTGCCCATCAAAGACTTTAAAAACATGCACAGTGCTTTGAATTGTGCAAGTTTTATTACTGGGAGCCAGTGCAGGTGTCGGAGTCCATTTCTGACTGAGACGAACCTTGGTGTGCCCGTTAGCAGCCTAGCTGCTGCATTTTGCACCAGCTGGAGTCTGTACAGATGTTTTTTTTTAATGTTCAGGTACAGACTATTGCAATAATCCAGCCGTGACAAAATGAGGGCTGAGATTGCTGTCCTAAAGCTGTCCTCTGGTAGGAAACATTTTATTTTCCTCAAAATTCTGAGGAGGAAAAAGCTCGTCGAGACAACCCTACTGACCTGATCGCCAAAGGTTTATTGTCCATAATCACCCCCAGGTTCTTGGCTTTCACAGTGGGGGCTGGGGGCTTACCCATTTCTTCAGGCCAGGTGTCCAGAGGTTGGGGTTATTCCCAAATATAATGACCTCTGTTTTGCCTGCATTAAGTTTCCAGCAATTGGCGGACATCCAGCCAGATATGGCTTTCAGGCAATCATGCCACCTTGAGACAGTTTCAGCTTCTTTGCCTCACTGTAGAGATGGCACAATATGTGTGTCGTCCGCATAGGATGTTAATTGGAGCCCAAAAGTTCTTAACAGGGCTGCCAGCGGGCTAACATATATATTAAAAAGAGTGGGGCTAAGGGAGGACCTCTGTGGCACCCCACACGGAAGGGAAAAAGGCTTAAACCTCTCCCTTCCCAGATCCACCGTTTGCATTCTGTCGGCCAAAAAAGATTTCAGGAGGTTCCAGGCCCTGCCCTGAACCCCCGCCATGACACAGTTAAATAATTTTGGAGCAATAAATATCCCAAAATGTTTGTTAATCAATTAGGGTGTCTTATGAAATGCCAGCATCGCATCGCATCATTTTAAAAGATGGAAGTCGTGCCAATGTACACTAGGTGAGGAATGTTCCTTTAGCCTTGCGGGGTCAGTTGAGGGAAGGACTGGACTGACTGTCTTTCAGGTGTTCTCGAACCAATTGAGTCAAGTGAGAGGATTTGTGCAATTGTGTTGGTGACTGAGTCCAATGGAAAATTGAGGATGTTTGTGGATTTCCGAAATTTGAATGAGGGCATTTGTGTGGACGGTCATCCTCTTCATGCATTAATTAGATGCTCATGAACATCAGAGATGCAAAATAATTCTTGTCTTTGGACTTGTCAAGTGCATATCATCAAGTGCGTTTGCATTCTGAATTGAAACAACTTATGTCATTTATAACACACAAAGGTCCTTTTCAGTTTGTACACATTTCATTTGGTTTGGCACCCGCATCAGCGGTGTTCCTAAGGGTAATGCAAAGCATATTAAAAGGCCTTACTAATGTATTGTTCTTCCAGGATGATATTTTAGTGTGTGGTTCTAATAAATAGCAACATAATTGAGTCTTGAATGTTGTGCCGGAAGGGTTAGAATGTGCTCGATTTACAAAAAGCTTGGAGAAATTCAGATTTGGAGTATATGAAGGGGAGTATTTGAGACACACATTATCTTGGGATGCAACCAAACCCAAAATGAAATTAGTAGAGGCCATTGAGAAGGTGCCCTCACCTGTGGACAAGGAACAACTTCTTTCCTTTCTGGGTTTAGCTGAATTCTATTCTAAGTTTGGGGAACATTTCTCTGACAAAGTTTACATGCTGTGTCAATTGATGAAAAGTTGAACGAAATATGAATGGACCAGGCAATGTCAGTTTGCGTTTGAGCTTGTTAAGGAAGCCATTACCAAGGCTGTGGTTTTGAATACATTTGACCCTCAAGGCAGGACCATAGTAGTTGTGGATGCTAGTGCTTATGGTCTAGGAGCCAAACTGATGCAAAGAAAGAGTGATCAAGAAAGAGTGGTTGCATTTGTATCATGGACTTTAAAGAGAGCTGAAGGGGCGTACTCTCCAATAGAAAAGGAGGCATTAGCATGTTGGTGGGGTGTGCAGGTTGTGTGGGGAACTCTTTTTGAACTGCACACGGACCACAAACCTCTCATAGATTTATTCTCTACCAAAGGGGCAAAAAGTGCGACTCCTAGAATAGCCAAGTTATTGTATCAATTGCAGGGGTACAATTTTGAAATCAAGTATGATCCGGGCACCAAAAATGTGAATGTGTATTGTTTTGTCCCCTCTGCATATCCAGAATTAGGATGGAGGGGAGGATGATGAATGGGTAGTGGCCAATGTGGGAGAGTTATGTAGATATTCTGTTTCTGAAAATGAGTATAGGCAGGCATAAATGGCCGTTTAAGACTCTGCAATTACTTATGTCTTGATTATCCCAGACCAGAGGGTGAAATAAGGTGGAAAGGCTGGAATTGTATGATTATAAAATGGGTGGAAGTCCCCGGGGCTGCAGGGGAGGCCAGATGGACCTCCCACTCCTATTTAATAAATAGCCCCGGGGAGTGGCAGTCCCCTGGGCGCCCCCTGCATCACTTTACTGTTCTTTACCCCATGGAGGTGGCGATACCTAGGGGGCAGATGGTGCTACATGGCCCCCCCCCCGCATAATTAAAAACATGCCCCTGGGATTTGGCCCCACTGGGGCTTCTTATAAAAGATGCTCAGGAGACCGTGCATCAATTTATATTTGTATTTTGACGTGGATCTGTGGGTCCACTTGCAAATTTGCTTCAATATTTTAAAAAAATTCTTTTAACCCCTGGTAAGATCCGCGAGTCCACTGCAAGGACTCATATCCACAGCTATCTATATTTTTAAAACTTAAATATCTCTGAAACTACTGAACGGATTTACACCAAAACAAAAAGCATGCTTTCTGGACCAACATCTAGCATTCTGCCAAATTTGATGTAATTCCGTTCGGTCTGTGGTCGTGTTCAAAAAAGGGAAAATCCCCATAGACATAACATAGGGAAAAAGTGATTTGGGACCTCCGTTGTTTCTCGGCCTCTGCTTGACAAATCACCCCCAAAACTTTCAACACAGCAGCTGAACCAAAAAGGGAACGTTTTTCGACAATGTCATGAAGATTCATCAAGCAGCACCAAAGTTATTGACAAAACAAATAAACGCTTTTCCAATGGAAACTTTGTTCCTAACCACAACTACTTACTGGCTATCACCAGTAGATAATATATATATATATATATATATATATATATATATATATATATATATATATATATATATATATATATATATATATATATATATATAAATTCACTTAAAAAACCATAGGTTTCACACGTTATAGTTAGGTGGATATTTCACTCGTAAAAAACCAATGAAATTCCCCCGTTATAGTTAGTTCAGATAACTATAACTCGCGCGCCCGCAATGCACTGCTGATGACGTCACATATTACATCACTCATGACATGGTCAGTGACATCACTCATGACATCACTGATGACATCATCCTTGTGATAGAGTGGCGGTCGCGCGAGTTATAGTGCTTCATCTCTTCAGACCAAGGAAGACTAATGACAGGGAAAAAGCATTCACAGCGCTGTCCGAACCACGTGTGCCATTACTACGAAAGCATTACCACGCATATTCCTTTACCACGCAATGGCATATACGTGGTAAAGGAAGTGAGCGCTTTAGATTCTGAGTGAATGGGCGGCGGTGGTGGGTGTTTGAGACTTGGAGGGACCTCTGCCTGCCCGAACGAGAATTGAAGCAACAGGACGGATCAGGATGCAGCGTGGTGAGTAGTTTTCTGTTTTCAGGGCTGGGAGCCGGGTTTTAGGGCTCAGGGCAGGAGGGCGGGTATTTCTTAGGGCTCAGGGCTGGTTTTAGGGCTCAGGACAAGGGTTTGGGGTGTTTTTAGGGCTAAGGTCGGGGTTGTTTTCAAGGCTGGGGGCCAGTTTCAGGGCTCATGGCGGAGGGCTGTGGTGTTTTTAGGGCTGTGGTTGGGGTCATTTTCAGGGGTGTGCTCCAGGTTTTACGGGTCAAGATGGGAGGCTGGGGTGAAATCTTTACCAAGCATATGTCTTTACCATGCATGCCTTTACAACAAAATTCATTGTAAAGGCATGCATGGTAAAGGCATGCGTGGTAAAGACGCCGTCGTGGTGAAGACTGCGTTATTAAGGCATGAGATGTAATTGCATGCGTGGTCCTGTCAAGCAAACCCATCTGACATGGCTGTGACTTTGCTTTCTCTGTGTAGCTGGCTTGACCACCACCAAAGGGAAGTGCTTACAATCAAGGCGCAGAAAGACACAACTACTGACACCAGCCCACTAATCGTGTGTCTCACTCACAGCAAACAAGTGGAACTTTTCCCCATACCAAGAAAACTAGTGCAAGGTTCATTTCAGTTGTATCGTGAGCTCTGGAAGCTTAGCTCCAATCCCTGACTGAACAGAACCCATCTACACAACCGACAACTTTAGCAACAGGAAAGTGACCTACATTTCAAGAGCAGACTTGGAATTTAATACGTCAGAACATTTTATTTTCCTTTTACCGTATAAATGAAGAAAACTACTGCCATATGCGTCCTTATTTTTTCATTGTATGCCGTGTAATGAAATGTATTTGTTAATTGCTGCATCATTTCTTGCATAAAAGGAGCGGCTGGCAAAGCTAGTAAAATAAAGCGAAACATGGTTACATGCAACATTATTTCAAACATACCTTCGCATTGCGTCTTTTTCATCTCATTCTGCTATGTTTGTCCCCATTCGATGCTGTATCTGAAAATTATCATTTACAGTGGCTGTAAAACTATTTAATATTGATTAGAATGCGTGTGGTACATAAATATAAGATGCTATCTACTATGCTCTCCGCTGTATCGTCATTTTCTGTATTGCATTTTATTTTTGAGAGATCCTATTTGCCCTCTGTGTATTAGTCAGTAACTCATTTGTGGCTTATCGCCTCGTTATCGGCTGTAAGCATCTATTGGTTTCCAGTGTTAGTTACATCCCTGTCCTCGTAGTACCGCATCCAGTTACAATGATGCTATCGCGGCTGTATATTTCCCCTAGCAGATGCACCGTGCGAATTTATCTCTCATGGAGCACCGTACAGCAGTGCATTGCTTCAAACTGCCTGCTCCGTGCATGCCATCTTCTTAACCTGGCAACATGTCTGTGCAGAGCTCACTGGCAGGTGATCGCTTCATCTTCCCAATGTCCCTATTTTATATTCCAATAGAATGAAAATACATCTGGACTTTAACTCTGTTTTCTTTCTTGACACTGTTATGGTTGGAAAGCTAGGGTTTCATTTTCAGAAAGGCTGCAATGAAACCAGTAGTACCGAATTAAGCTTTAAATAACTGTCCATAAATGCTAGCACTATATTAGATAGGAGGTGGTTTAAGCCCTAACAAAATTATAAATATTTTCAATAATGTTGGCCTATAGGCAAAGCCGCAGTAGCACTTGCAGGCAGTTCTGAAGTGAAACGTGTAAACTATTGCAAAACCTCAGCTCGTTTAGCTCATGCAGTGCTAGTATAAAAAATGCAAATCTTAAATGAATTGTCTCCAGATATTGCTCTTGCTTTAAATTGTCTGCCAAGCAATATAATATAATGTATACAAAGTTCAAGAGATTCACCATTGTCAGGTTGTGCACATATTGCTGAACTTGTGATGACACTGCTTTGTGGGCCATTTTCCACTTTGTCAAGCCAGAGGCACGTGGTCACAAGAAATAGCCATTCCAGGTCCTCTCGGCCATGGGCCTCCTAAGGGGTTATGATTTTTCTGACAGTTATGGAGTGATCTCTGTATACAAGGATTTGTGCCTTATAATGATATTTTGAGTGGGTCAAGATTTAATAGCGGGTCAGTGCAGCTATCCTGTGGTCCAGGAGCTGGATTTCTAATAAGTTAAGGTCACAATAGACCCTGTGGGCCAGATACATAAAGTTGAAATACATAGAATTATAGTTGGATACTTGTCAATAACGGCCCCATTTTCCACGAATGGTGCACAGTGACATAAGGCATCAAGAGAGTTGTCTATGACTTCACTTGGAGCCACAAGGATCAAAACCTTGCCTTATTGAAAACAAGCCAGCTACAATTTTAGACTGTGTATGACTGCTACATTCTGGGAAGAATTAAGCTAAATGTCCTACTGCTCAGATATCAGAGCAGTGAATCCTCGTGTTTCAATACCTACTTAACATACATAACCATACATACCAATGAGCTTTTTTGTAACACAACAAGAATTGTGGTGGCCATTGTGTGATGGGTGGCGAGCAAGACCAATCAGCTAAGAGAGGCAGAAGACCGGGCTTTAACGTCTCCTGTGTCATGGGCACATGGGACGTGGCTGTGGAAACTTCTACTGGAGATGTTTCTTGTGTTCTAAAGTATGGATGCGATCAAATCAGTGAGAGAAATTCCCACCGTGCTCTATTTCTGGTTGGGCATCAAAGTGTATCTCTAGCCATGTATCAACGGCAAAGTAAACAAGCATCAGCAAATTCAGGAGCACTTCAAGTAAAGCTAGATCTATTGGCTTTGTCAATGCTGGCTATTGCACATAAACAACTTTGAGATGTGTCCTAATATCCCTTACTTGTCAATTTTAAAAATTTTGTTAAGCTGTTATTTAGTAGGAATAAAGAATCTTCTTTATAACATCTGTTAAAGAAAAAGTATTATCTGAAGAATACTTAAACAAGCATTGGCAAACCCAATAGATCTTGGCTACGAGAGAGCTATTGACTTTGTCAATGAATTTTAGCCATGTTGTACATAAGCAGCTTGACAGCTGTGCAGCACTGCTGAATGTAAAAAATGAAACACGCAATCAGTGCTGGATGCGTCACAGTGTTTTTTTGCTTTTTTTTTACTTTCTGACATGCAGCACAACAACTGGGCGGCTGTACACATGGCTAAAATAAGTTTAACAAAGCCAATATCTCTTGCACAGTCGTGACCGATTAGCTTTGCCGGCCTTATGGTGTGGCCAATGTTTATTTTTTGTTGTGGTGGGCGGGGACAGGGCTAATACGGACAGCAGAAGGGGACAAGCAACAAGGATGGAAGAAGGGGGCAAGGTTCACAATGGAGAGTAGGAGGAGGAAAGGAGGTGGCAAGCAACATGATGGATAGTAGGAGGAGGGCAGGTATAAAGGGGGGCAAATAATCTAATGGACCCGAGGAGAAAGATAGGAGGAGAACAGAATGGGGCAAGCTACATGAGCCTCTGCATCAGACATTGGGTAAGGTGTAGGAAGGGGCAAGCAACAAGATGGACATCCAGAGGTGGCAAGCCACTCAACAGCCAGCAGCAGGAGGGATGGACGTAGTGTTCAACAATAGCTGTTGACCTATCCTGGTCCTATCTTGCATCTGTAAATTCCAAATATTTATTTTTTTCCAGATTTTGATGGGTCCCTTTTACTAGAAGGCAGGACACAACACCAGGTCAGTGCATCAGACTACCTTTGAAAACCCCACCTATGTATTAGGTAAATATAGGAATCTGTATAGTTCAAATCTAGCTACAGAGCAAGCGTGCCAAACAGCTGTGGCGAGGACACTAAAGGAAGGGGAGGGCGATGCATGGTCAAGGATAAGAAGAAGAAATGGTAAGGAAATCATAGGAAAGATTACAGAGTGGAGGGAAGTAGGAGTGGGGAGGAGCAGAAAATGGGCCTTGAGCCATGTTAGAGTGTGGAAAGGCAGTCAGGGTTTCACACTGTTTATTCTAAACATTTGCTATTCAATGCATTTAATGTGAGTAGCATAGTAGGTGTAGTAACCATTTGTCTCTGAGCATCTTTACATGCTGCAACAGCACAGCACCTCTGATATAAAAATACGTGATTATCAAGAAAATTCCCAGAAGGTGCTAGACAGGACAAGGTAGTGAGTGTTTGTCCAGGGATAGCTCCAATAAGGAGAAAGGGCCCTCACACACCCCAAGGGGTGTCATGCTTCATCATAGGGCAGCTCCTCGTTGGGCTGGCGCTGCAATGCCCAATGGGCCCTGCAGAGGGGCTCTTTGCCGGAGGTCTTCTTTCTCGGTTTGCCGTCGCGAAGCTCAATGATGTTATGTGAGGGTGCCTATGTGCAGTGAGTAGAAGTGGGATTGTGTGAGTGTGATTTGAAAATGACTCCTGGATTCTCCAAAAACAGTTTAGTCAAGGATAACCTGGGCCATGAGTAAAAACAGACTAAGAAGTCATGAACTGAGAGGGGGAAATTAAACCTGTATCTGTTCCAGTGAATTGTGCAGGGGGTCAAAATGTTTCATGCCTATAATAAGTCTGTAAGGATCGGGGCAGCTCTTCAGGACCTATTATCCTCATCTACTCAGTGGGGGCGGCAAGTGATGTTAAGCCAAAGAGAGCTAGGAGTCACGTCCCCTCAAATCAGGATTCCGTAGTCATCCTAATGGGTAAAAAAATAATAATAAAAATAACAATAATAAATGAGGTACACTTATACCTTCTGGAAAGTACTGCACCAGAGAAATGGGATTGTGATGCCCCAACAGAGACAAGCCGGGATGCTCGCAGGAGTTGCTAGAAAGACCAATTTTAGTCCACGAGGTTCCTAGTGGGGGACCTACCCATGGCCAGCTGTCCCCTGAAATATAATAAACCATTTTGTCAGATATAAACCTTCCTTTTTATTACTAATAAGTTACCCACGTATATGCCCATAGGGCAGGGTGCAAGGTTCTTAGATTTTACTGTCCTAACAGTGAAAAATCTCCAAAGTCATTTTTCACTGTGGCAAGGCTGGTTTAGCATTGAAAAACACTGTGTTACATTTATAATGCATTACTTCAATTTGGGAATAGCTAGAACCATGGTTCAAGGATGAAATTAATAGTAATTTAAAATCCAATCTGATGGTCAAGTCGGATTTTAAATTATTATTTTGAAAATGCCAATTGTAGATAGTTGGCATTCCCCTGCCCAAAGCCTCTATTAGACTTTTCAGAGTTGATCCCCAAGTGTCTACTGGCAGAATGCAGAGAGGTGTGAATGGCACCCAAAAGTGAACAAAAGAATTTGACTGGGAGGAGGTGTGACTTCCACCCTAGCAAGATGGCCTGGAGGATGTTTCCAAAAGCTTCAAAGGAGCACTCCCTGTCACAAACAGATGCAACTCACAACTTGGCATATCCCGCCATCGTCCTAGTAGCCAGAGTGGCACCAATCCCAGAGGTGTAAAACCTTTTCCAGAATTGATTTGAAGGGTGAGTTCCTTCAAATCCTTAGGCACACCTCAGGGATGTGCCCAGAGCTCTAACTAAGGGGAGAAAGATTCTGCCATGCTGGATTTTGGCATTGTGGGGCTGGTTAGGGCCAAACCCCAAGAAATGATGTCAACATATGTAGGGTAGCCCCTGGTAATTTTTTTCCTATTGGTAAAGGAGTTATCGCCACCCGCAAGCTAGTACCATGCGTAAACGTGGCAGCCCTGAGTGCCTGCTTCAGAACTTGCTGGACCCGAAGAAGTCAGAAGAAGGACTGCACTTGCTGAACCCTTTGGATTTCAGAAAGAGGACTGCACCTACTGTAACCTGTGGAGAAAACCTCCAAGGGCTGGACCTACACTCACTTGAATCCAAGACAGAGAGTGAACTTCAAGGGCTAGTTGGGTGTCCTCCTGTTAAGCTACAGGGACACTAAGGCTGTATGACACCCACCTTTCTAAAGACCCCAGCTGACCAGTTCCAACTGGACCAGCTCTGGACTCCCCTGGTGGCTTTCCCTGGAGTGAGTCCTGACCCCATGTGGTGTCTCTAAGGTTTTGGGGCACTTCAGTAAGTGGCAGAGTGTGCTCCTCCGGCCACACCCTAAAAGCTGTGAGTTAGAAAAGAACCAGATGCTACCACCGGACTGTCACTGAGCCACAGCTAATGGCAAACTGACGGTGGATTCAACTTGCTGGTTCGCACTGACTTCGCCCGCAGTTTTAACACCACCAACATTGAAAGTGGCAACCTTCCCACCCATGCCGAGGGTAGTTCTTTGTGTGGCTAGAAACATCTAAAACTTTGAAAAATCATATCTCTGGTTCCCTCCGTCATTTTTTTTGTTTGCTTTGTATCTATTTAATCATTAAAATGTTCAATCTTTTTATAAATTGGGTGGGAGGTTGTGTGGTTTTTTCTACATTTTTACTGTTTTCGTACTGATGAATACCTTGCATATTTCTCCTACATTTAGCCTGTCTGCTCCGTGCTACAGCTACCAAGGGGAGCTGAGGTTTGACCTACGTGGACCTTGTAAGGAATAGCACCAGTACTTTGCAGTCTGGGAGGAGGCTCAGTCTCGTGGCGCAACTAAGGGCGCCCCTCCTCTAGGCGCGGGGTGCGCCTGCTCAGGACTACCATCATCTTCAACTAATGATGCACTTTCTCACAATAACACACTAAATAAGATGGGAACATGGTTGGAGAACCAGGTAATGCGAGCAGAAGTGCTCATTGCAAATATTAGGTGCACTTATGAACACCTACCACGCAGGAGCTTTCAACTTTGAAATGCATTAGATGTAATGTAGCAGTTCACACTTCTACTGAACAGGCAATGTCAGGTATGAATGTTCGTGTTGAATTATTTTCCTCTGTTGTAGGTGTTTCCAGGCCTTAAATCTCTGTAATGTGTTATAAGACACTTCTTAACTCATCAAGCAAATCTTCAATAAGTGAAAAGTCTGCCAGTACCCAGGTGAAAGTTTCCGGTGTGTTTAGTGAAGTTGACAGCTCGGAACTTTGACGTTCAGAGGGAAGTGCTCATTTCAAATGTTGAGGAAACAAACACAGTGACGCATTACCCGCACAATTTCCGTATATGTTGGAAGGCGGACCCCGAGGAGTCGGTGCGACCACCAAGGGGGGGGGCCTCACACTGCACGAAGTAGCCGAGCGCTGCCGAGAAGTCTCCTGAGAGATCCTTCTCCTATCACGTCCTAGCACAGTAACACCACCACACAGGACTCAAGGAGGTTGTCTTGTGACAAGCAATTCTTTATCAGCAATAAAAAGGTTACGAGGTCAATATTTACACGACGGGATCGAGGGATCCACCAAAAGTCTCAGTGTCTCTTTGGAAGGGTCGGGGTAGCGGGACAGTCTTTGGCAGGAATGCGGTACGAGGGTACCTGGGGCCCAGTTCTTATCCTCAAGCTGGAGGACCTCCGGATCTCGGAGGGGTTGAGCCGCGACGGCGTCAGCAGGGCTCTGGCGTACAGTTCGTGGAGAGCCGCGATCCAATCAGCAGGGCTCTCAAGATGGTTTCTGCTCAGCTCGAGCCGCGACGTCGTCAGCAGGGCTCCGAGGGAGGTTTCAGCGAGGTTGGGCCGCGACGGCGTCAGCAGGGCTCCGATGTTCCAGGTGGTTCAGAAAGGGTTCACAGGAAGGAGCCGCGACGCAGTCAGCAGGGCTCGTGATGGTTCCGACAAGAGTTCTTCTCCGTAGGGTCAGCCGCGATTCAATCAGCAGGGCTCTCGACTCCGGGATACAACTGCCGAGCTGTGGTGGGGTCGCCCCAGATATAGGTCTGGAGCACTTTGATGTCCGGACCTATGCGCCCAAGGGGGCGGAGTGGCCGGGTGGAGGTGGCCAGACGCCCAGCAGGAGAGGCGCCAGGCCCATGGGAGTTGCAGGGCGATCACACCTCGAGAGGGGAGGACAGTTGGGGGTCCCATCGATACTGTCCTCCGCCGGGGGCGATGAATGGTTCCTGCGGCACCCCCTGGCTAGTTCGTGGTGCCTCGATGTCGGGGCTTCGCTGGGGTCGAGGCCGGGTTGAGCGGGGTCGCGCCGGCTGGTGCACGGTGTGACGTGGATGCCAACAAGATGGCGGAGCCACGAGGAGTATGCGTCCACGTGCAGCTCCGGGTGAAGGGCCTTGGTGCAGTTCAGACGGGTGGCCCGTGACGGCCGGGGCGGGGAACGGGCACAATCCAGGGGGTTAAGGACCACGCCACGAGGCCGGGTCCAACAGGCGTCCCCCCCAGCCGAAGGCATGGAGAGTCACCCATCTCCTTGGGGATTCTCCTCGTCAAGGCGGAAGAAGCGGGACAGGCCGTCGGCGTTGGCGTGGTCATTGCCGGGCCGGTGTTCGACGTCAAAGTCCATCCCTTGTAGCGAGATGGACCACCGCAGCAGCTTGGGGTTCTCGCCCCGCATTTGCATTAGCCATTGCAAGGGCCGGTGGTCGGTCTGGACCCGGAAGTGGGTGCCAAAGAGGTAGGGCCGGAGCTTCTTGAGGGCCCACACCACAGCGAAGGCCTCACGCTCAATAGTGCTCCAGCGTTGCTCTCGGGGCAGTAGTCGTCGGCTGATGAAGGCCACTGGTCGGTCGAGCCCCTTTTCGTCGGCTTGGGATAGGACGGCCCCGATCCCATACTCGGAGGCGTCCGTCTGTACCACGAACTCCTTCTGGTAGTCCGGGGCCTGCAGCACCGGAGCAGTACACATGGCTGTCTTTAGGGTGTCGAAGGCTGTTTGGCAGCGGGGTGTCCAGTGTACCTTCTTGGGCTGCTTTTTGGACGTTAACTCTGTGAGGGGGCCAACAATGCTCCCATAGTCCCGGATAAACCGCCGGTAGTATCCGGTGAGGCCCAGGAAGGCCCGGACAGCGGTCTGGGTAGTGGGGGGTTCCCAGGTCTGGATGGCATCTATCTTTGCTTGGAGGGGGGCCACCTGCCCGCTCCCCACTTGATGGCCCAGGTAGGTCACGGATCCGTGGCCGATTTGGCATTTGCTGGCCTTGATTGTGAGCCCGGCCCGCTGAAGGGCGGCCAGGACGGCCTTCAGGTGGAGAAGGTGCTCGGCCCAGTGGTTGCTGTACACGGCAATGTCATCTAAGTAGGCCGCGCTGAAGGCCTCAAGCCCGGCCAAAACCTTGTTCACCAGTCTTTGGAAGGTGGCCGGGGCGTTCTTCATTCCGAAGGGCATCACCCGAAAGTGGTAATGCCCATCCGGGGTCGAAAAGGCGGATCTTTCTTGGGCGCCGGGGGTGAGCTGGATTTGCCAGTACCCGGCGGTGAGGTCCAGCGTGCTCAAGTAGCGAGCGGCCCCTAGGCGGTCGATGAGTTCGTCGGCCCGGGGTATCGGGTGTGCGTCTGTCTTGGTTACTGCATTCAGGGCTCGGTAGTCCACGCAGAATCGCAACTCCGGGGGGTGACCAGGAGCTGCGGCCTTGGGCACCAGGACGACAGGGCTGGCCCACGGGCTGTCGGAAGGCTCGATGACCCCCAGGGCCAGCATCTTCGCTACTTCGGCCTGGATGCAGGCCCGCACTCGGTCAGGCACCCGGTAGGCTCTGTGTCGTATGGGGGGGCTCTCCCCGGTGTCGACATCGTGGACGCACCAGTGGGTCACCCCCGGGGTGAGAGAGAAGAGGGCTGCGTAGTCCCGCAGTAATTGCTGGCAGTCGTTGCGCTGTTCCGGGGTCAGGGACGAGGCGAGTTGGACCCCTTCGATCGATCCATCGTGAATGTCGGATTGCAAGAGGTCGGGCAAGGGCTCGGAGTCGTCCTCGCCCCCTTCGTCAGTCGCCAGCAGCAGGCTCAGTTCGGTCCGGGCGAAGTGGGGTTTTAGCCGGTTGGCATGTAGGACCCGGAGGGGGTTCCGGGGGGACTCCAGATCGACCAGGTAGGTGACGGGACTTTTCTTCTCCACCACCTTGAAGGGCCCGGTCCACTTGTCCTGGAGGGCGCCGGGTTCGACCGGGGCCATGACCCATACTTTCTGTCCTGGCTCGAATTCTATAGTAGAGGTGTTGCGATCGTACCACCGCTTCATGTCCTCCTGGCTGGCCTCGAGGTTGGCTTCGGCCATGGCTCGGAACCTGCGGGTCTGGTTTCGGAGGGTCAGGAGGTATCGGTAGACGTCAGGAGGGGCTCCTCGGGGCTTCATCTCCCAGCCCTCCTTGACCAGGCTGAGCGGTCCGCGGACCGGGTGTCCATACAATAGTTCAAACGGGCTGAACCCCAGGGACTTCTGCGGGACCGCCCGATAGGCAAACAGGAGGCAGGGCAGCAGGACATCCCATTTCCGCCTGAGGGGTTCTTCCAGGCCCTGGATCATCCCTTTTAATGTTCGGTTGAACCGCTCAACCAGTCCGTTCCCCTGAGGGTGATAGGGGGTCGTGAACTTGTATGTGACCCCGCACTGTTGCCACAGAGACCGCATGTACCTGGAGATAAAGTTCGTGCCGCGGTCGCTCACCACTTCGCTGGGGAATCCCACTCGGGAGAAGATCCCCATCAAGGCCCGGCCTACCACAGGGGCCGTTATAGTTCTTAGCGGGACCGCCTCCGGGTACCTGGTGGCGTGGTCCACGAGGACCAGGATGAAGCGGTGGCCCAGGGCGGTTTGGGGGTCCAGGGGTCCCACAATATCGATCCCGACCCGTTCGAACGGGGTGCTGACGGCTGGAAAGGGCTGGAGGGGGGCCTTGACCCGACCCCCCGTCTTTCCGCTGGCTTGGCAGGTCTGGCAGGACCGGCAGTGGTTGTCCACATCTCTCCGCATCCGGGGCCAGTAGAAGTGGGTCACCAGACGACTGTACGTTTTGTCTTGCCCCAAGTGTCCGGCGAGGGGCACATCATGGGCCAGGTGGAGAAGGAACTCCCGGAAGCGGAGGAGGACCACCAACACGCGGCTGGCCCCGAGTTCTGCTACTTTCTGTTCACTGTACAACAGGCCCTCGGTCCAGTAGATCCAGTGGGTGCCGGTCTGGTCACCGTTGGCTTGCGCGGTCGCCTGTTGTCGGACCCCTTCGAGAGAGGGACAGGACTGTTGTTCTTGCTGGAACTGCTCTCGGGTGGGGCCCCCTTCGTGTCGCCATTGTGTCAGCTCTGGGAGGGCGCTCGGAGAAGCCATCTCTTCGGGGGAGGATTCGCTGGGTCCAGGGTCGGTGTCCGCCTCCTCCTCGCTGCTGGTGGGAGGGGGTGTGAGCCCCTCGGGCTGGGCGGTCCCGGAGGTCGAGGATGAGCGGGGGGCCTGGGTGGTCATGGACCGGGTGATGGCGCAGGCCCAATCAGCCAGTCCCAACATTCGGAGGTGCTCTCATCGCTCTACTTGAGCCCAGGGGGAACTTTCCAAGTCGTTCCCCAGGAGGCAGTCGACCGGGGCGTCGTCGCGCACTGTCACCTTCAGCAGGCCCGTCACCCCTCCCCACTCGAAGGGGACCAGGGCCATCTGGCATAGGCTTTCACTGTTGTCGGCCGTCCGTACGGGGCACAGCACATTCGGTAGAATCTGCCCAGGGGTCACCAGGTGGCAGCGGACAGCGGTGATACTGGCGCCTGTGTCACGAAGGGCTTCGGCCCGTTGTCCATTGACCGTGACCTGCTGCCGGTACTTCTGGGTGTTGGTTGGGATGGGGGTGCAGGGTACCATCTCTCGGCTACCCAGGCAGACCAGGGACATGGCTGCCGGCTCCCACTCAGTGTTCTCTCGGTCGAGGGCCTCCTCTTCCTCTTCTCCTCCCCCCAAGGCGGCGGCTGTCAGCTGCCGGGGCGGGTGCCCGCCGGCCCCGTTTCTTCGGTTCAGAGGGCAGGCCGGATCGCTGGCAAAGTGTCCTGTTTGTTGGCAGCCGTAGCAGGTCACTGGCGGCCGTGGTCCGGGTCGGGCCGGGCCCACCTTTCGGGCTAGGCTCGGGGAGAGATGTGGCTGCGGTGGCCCTCGAGGGGGGCTCCTGGGGGCCCCGGCGGGAGGGTCTCGGTTCCTGTTCGGCCCTCCCCCCCCACTGCGCTGGCGGGGGGGTCCGTTGGGGTTCCTCTGGTACTCCCCCATTGAGTTCCGGGGGACCCGGGAGTTGACCCATCGATCGGCCTCGACGGCAAGTTTTCGCGGGTCGGTCATTTTGCTGTCGAGGAGGTGCTGTCTCAGTTCCACGAAGCAATTGTTGGAAAGGTGTTCCCACACGATGAGGTCGACCAGCTGCCCGTAGGTGGTTACTTTGCTCCCTTTGATCCACCCTTCTAGGGCCCGACTGAAAAAGTCCACATATTCCACCCATGTGGTACCCGGGATTTTCTTGCAGTCTCTGAACCGCTGGCGGTACATTTCCGCTGTTAGCCCGTAGCGGGTGAGCAGGGCCTCCTTCATGTGATCGTAGGAGGTCATCACCTCCTCCGGTAGCTGGAGCAGCGTGTCCCGCCCCTCACTCAGGAACCGCCCCCACAGGCCCGCGCCCCAGTCCTTTCGGGGCACCCGATGAGAGGTCATGGCCACCTCGTAGGCCTTGAACCATTGTTGGATGTCGTCATTCTTGTAATACTCCTTGACGACTTCTTTCGGGATATGTACCTTGGCCTCGGAAGGCGGTAGAGTGTCTCTAGTACTGGGGGTGTCAGTCCCTCCGTTCTTGGCCTTGATCTCGAGCTCCTTGAGACTGCGCTCGTGCTCAAGAGTTAGTTTCTTTTCCTCCAACTCCCGGTGTCGTCTCTTCTCCTCTATCTCTTCTTGAAGGCGCAGCTGCTCTAGGGCCAGTTTCTTTTCTGCCAGCTGGAGTTCACCGTCCAGCCGCAGTCGGGCGAGCTCTAGCTCGTGGCTCCGGACCTTTTCCCGCTCTCGTATTTCTTCTTCGGAGAGGCCGGTTTCTAGGCTCTTTCTTCCTCCGGTTGCCGGAGTCCGTGCGGTTGCTGCGGTCTCAGTAAGGGGCAAGGGCCCTTCTTCCTGGGAGGGGCCTGCCCCGGCCTCCAACCATGCCCTCAGAGCTTTCTGCATCTCCTCTTTGGTACCTAGGCTGGTGGTTGCAATGCCTTTGTCTTTGCAGAACTGTTTCAATTCTTTGTGCGTATATTCTTCCAGCCGTTCGGGCTGGAACTCCATTGTCGCGTTGTTTTCCTGGCTGCTCATGATGCTGTTCGTTTGGATGGGTAGCTAGTGGGTACTGGCTGGTACGTACTGCGTTCGGCTCGGATCCCGTCGCTGGCCACCAAATGTTGGAAGGCGGACCCCGAGGAGTCGGTGCGACCACCAAGGGGGGGGCCCTCACACTGCACGAAGTAGCCGAGCGCTGCCGAGAAGTCTCCTGAGAGATCCTTCTCCTATCACGTCCTAGCACAGTAACACCACCACACAGGACTCAAGGAGGTTGTCTTGTGACAAGCAATTCTTTATCAGCAATAAAAAGGTTACGAGGTCAATATTTACACGACGGGATCGAGGGATCCACCAAAAGTCTCAGTGTCTCTTTGGAAGGGTCGGGGTAGCGGGACAGTCTTTGGCAGGAATGCGGTACGAGGGTACCTGGGGCCCAGTTCTTATCCTCAAGCTGGAGGACCTCCGGATCTCGGAGGGGTTGAGCCGCGACGGCGTCAGCAGGGCTCTGGCGTACAGTTCGTGGAGAGCCGCGATCCAATCAGCAGGGCTCTCAAGATGGTTTCTGCTCAGCTCGAGCCGCGACGTCGTCAGCAGGGCTCCGAGGGAGGTTTCAGCGAGGTTGGGCCGCGACGGCGTCAGCAGGGCTCCGATGTTCCAGGTGGTTCAGAAAGGGTTCACAGGAAGGAGCCGCGACGCAGTCAGCAGGGCTCGTGATGGTTCCGACAAGAGTTCTTCTCCGTAGGGTCAGCCGCGATTCAATCAGCAGGGCTCTCGACTCCGGGATACAACTGCCGAGCTGTGGTGGGGTCGCCCCAGATATAGGTCTGGAGCACTTTGATGTCCGGACCTATGCGCCCAAGGGGGCGGAGTGGCCGGGTGGAGGTGGCCAGACGCCCACTGCACGAAGTAGCCGAGCGCTGCCGAGAAGTCTCCTGAGAGATCCTTCTCCTATCACGTCCTAGCACAGTAACACCACCACACAGGACTCAAGGAGGTTGTCTTGTGACAAGCAATTCTTTATCAGCAATAAAAAGGTTACGAGGTCAATATTTACACGACGGGATCGAGGGATCCACCAAAAGTCTCAGTGTCTCTTTGGAAGGGTCGGGGTAGCGGGACAGTCTTTGGCAGGAATGCGGTACGAGGGTACCTGGGGCCCAGTTCTTATCCTCAAGCTGGAGGACCTCCGGATCTCGGAGGGGTTGAGCCGCGACGGCGTCAGCAGGGCTCTGGCGTACAGTTCGTGGAGAGCCGCGATCCAATCAGCAGGGCTCTCAAGATGGTTTCTGCTCAGCTCGAGCCGCGACGTCGTCAGCAGGGCTCCGAGGGAGGTTTCAGCGAGGTTGGGCCGCGACGGCGTCAGCAGGGCTCCGATGTTCCAGGTGGTTCAGAAAGGGTTCACAGGAAGGAGCCGCGACGCAGTCAGCAGGGCTCGTGATGGTTCCGACAAGAGTTCTTCTCCGTAGGGTCAGCCGCGATTCAATCAGCAGGGCTCTCGACTCCGGGATACAACTGCCGAGCTGTGGTGGGGTCGCCCCAGATATAGGTCTGGAGCACTTTGATGTCCGGACCTATGCGCCCAAGGGGGCGGAGTGGCCGGGTGGAGGTGGCCAGACGCCCAGCAGGAGAGGCGCCAGGCCCATGGGAGTTGCAGGGCGATCACACCTCGAGAGGGGAGGACAGTTGGGGGTCCCATCGATACTGTCCTCCGCCGGGGGCGATGAATGGTTCCTGCGGCACCCCCTGGCTAGTTCGTGGTGCCTCGATGTCGGGGCTTCGCTGGGGTCGAGGCCGGGTTGAGCGGGGTCGCGCCGGCTGGTGCACGGTGTGACGTGGATGCCAACAAGATGGCGGAGCCACGAGGAGTATGCGTCCACGTGCAGCTCCGGGTGAAGGGCCTTGGTGCAGTTCAGACGGGTGGCCCGTGACGGCCGGGGCGGGGAACGGGCACAATCCAGGGGGTTAAGGACCACGCCACGAGGCCGGGTCCAACAGTATACATGTAAATATGTGCCTAAAAAATGTAGGGGTGGGAAGTACTGTTATAGTGGAAACATTCTCATATATTGTTGGGCTGAATATCGGAATGGAGTCTTCCTCATCGGAAAATGTTAACAACATGTGCATTTGGAGATATATACTACATTTAGGACTGCAGATTTTGCAAACTGTTCACAGGGCAGGTACGTGGATTTTTGTGCGTCCTATACCAAGTGCTGGCTTCCTGGTAACCCCAGTGGCATCCAGTCACCCCTGTGATGAAGGCAGCATAGCCCTCTTCCTTGCAGGGGTTGGAACCCATCCAGAACACCGCACGTGTCAGCAGCCAGCGTTGAGCTCAGTGAGTCATGTAATGTAACGTGAGGTGGATTCATAGAGTGCTGCTTGTCCCCCGAGAAGGTATCTAGGCGCCATTCTGCGTCTTTATCAATTGGTCTGCCTGTCTCTTGCCTTTCCCTGCCATGATTCTCCTCCAACCGCATTATAAATATGAATTTCCCGTTTTGAATGTGGCCATACTTGAATCTGAATCTTGTTTTGTGCGTCAAGAATAATAAACAGGCAGATCCGTTGACTGAACTGGAATCGCGCACACAACGCACGCCGTGCTCAGACTCCTTCGTTAACCTCTTCTCGGGAATACATTTCTTAAACAGCTCAAGGTGAATTGAAAAATGCATTCTAATTAGATCTCTTTCCCATTACAATACTTATTTCCCAGAACTCATAAAAGCATTACCTGCGCCCGCCTCCCCGGCTCTCGCAGGCAGAGGCTTGCTTGTGCGCGCGCGCCTGTGTCTGCCGCGAGCTGCCCTGTCAGCACATCTCGAAGCCAGAGCGCCTGACGGGGAAATTGTTTTGTTCTCAATACAGGAGCTCTGTGACCCAGATAACTATAAGAAGCAAGAATCAGCGAATGTGAGATAAACACATTTAAGAGCTCTCGCACGTGCATTTATGCCCGATGTGTTACTCTTCAATTCACGTTTGCCTAATAGCTGTTCTACAGCTGCTTTGTGTTTTAAATGACATATGTATTAGTAGCGATGGCTGCATTGTGGCAATAGGCTATTCAGCTACTTCTGGTGCTGACTGGGCTAAAACAGAGCAGTGCTGCCCACGCAATCTCGAAACTGAGCTATTTCCACCCTCCACATCACATTTCTATTCAATCTATTAGTAATTGCCAATATGAGCGAATCTTCGAAATCTCACTTGCTCGGTGGCGTTTTTTAATAATCACTACAGAGATGCCCTCAGGATTAGCAATCACTTAAGTCAGTTACTTCATGACTTATCTTCAAAAAGTGTAATCATTTAGGGCGATCCACATAATATTTTCAGACTCTGGGTGTCAAATATACCAGGAAATGTTGAATATAAGATCTGAAAGAGCAGAACGAGCACACGTCCCTATTCACGTCCCAGGATTTAAGGAATTCTCCAAAATCAAATAACATGTATTACTCGGCATGTGAAAGGAGATTGGAAGGCTGTAATTTTAGACGTGGTGGGAGTTTGGGCAGTGGGTATTGGTAATAATAGGTTTTCATTTAGGGTGGGAAAGCAAATCATACCTCTTTGATTTTTGAGGAAGTTAATAGGAAGCGTTATTCCACACAGAAAAAAACACAACTAAAGAAAAACTGTCAAATGCCACATTTCCCGGATAGAGCTGCGTTCATTACCCACCTGTGAGACAGGGAGAACATTCTTTCCTACTTGCACTGGGGCCGTTGCACCCTTTCTACCGATAGATAGACAGACAGACAGACAGACAGACAGACAGACAGACAGACAGATAGATAGATAGATAGATAGATAGATAGATAGATAGATAGATAGATAGATAGATAGATAGATAGATAGATAGATAGATAGATAGATAGATAGATAGATAGATAGATAGATAGATAGATAGATATGGATTGACTTTTAGAAATGACTGTACTCTCCCTTTCTCTCTCTCTCTTCCCCTCTTTTTGTGTTTCCCTACCATGCCATGTCTCTCTGCCTCACATTGTCTTTCTACCTCACGCTGTCTTTCTTACGCAATCAATCAATCAAACAGGACTTATAAAGCATGGTTAATCAATCACCCATGACAGTATCCAGGCACTGGGAGCCTTGCTGCCTCAGGAGTGTTCAATTGCACACACAGGTCTTGAGTTCTTTCCTGAATTCCAGCTGAGAGGATGAGGTCCAGAGGGGAGGTGGGAGGCTGTTCCAGGACTTCACAGCAAGGTAGGAGAAAGAGCGTCCTCCATTGTTGCTTTGGTGGATGTGGGGGTTGTGAACGAGGGGGAGGGAGGCAGGGCGCAGGTGTCTGAAGGGTTGGTGGAAGTTCAGGCAGTTGTTGATGTATGTTGGTCCTTGGTTGTCCAGGGCTTTGTTGGTGTGGATCAGCATCTTGAATTGACATCTTTTCTGAATGGGGAGCCAGTGGAGTTTCTTGAAGTGGGGGTGATGAGGGTCCACTTTGGGAGGTCGAGCATGAGTACAGCCATAGCCTATATAGTCTGCAGTCTCTTCAGGTGGTGTGAGGTGATTCCTACATAGAGTGCATTGCCGCAGTCCAGCCGGCTGGTGACTATGGCTACATTGATTTGGCTTTTCATGGTGAGTTTGCTGTCCAGGATGATGCCAATGTTGTGGCCATGGTCTGTCCGAGTGGGTGAGGGTCCTAGTCCTAGACCTTTGTGCCTGTGTTTAGTTTTGGGCAGTTGTCTTTCATTCAGTCGGCGATGCTCATCATGCACCTGCGGAAGTTGGCCATTGTGGTGGAGAGGTCTTCTGATAGCGAGAGGATGAGCTGGGTGTCGTCGGTGTAGGAAATGATGTTAAGTCCATGGGTTCCAACGATGTTCAACAAGGGGGTCATGAAAGTGTTGAACAGTGTAGGGCTGAGGGATGAGCCTTGAGGACGCCGCAGATGATGTTCTTATGTTCCGAGGTGAAAGGTGTTGGGCATATTCTCTGGGTTCTTCCGGTGAGGAAGGAAGCAATGCATTTGAGGGCGTCTCTTTGGATTCCAAATGTGGTGAAGCCTCTTGATAAGGGTATGGTGGGATACAGTGTTGAACTCTGCTTCGAGGTTGAGAAGGATCACGGCCATCGTGTCTTTCCGGTCAAGGAGGGTTCTGATGCGTTAGGAGCAGTGATCAGGGCGGTTTTGTTGCTGAGGTTGGTGCGGAATCTAGATTGGGAGGTGTCCAGAAGATTGTTGTCCTCCAAGTGTTCCATGAGTTGATGGTTGATGGCCTTTTCTAGCACTTTGGTGGGAAAGGGGAGCTGAGAGATGGGACTGCAGTTCTTGAGTTCGCTGGGGTCGGTGGACGGTTTCTTGAGAAAGGGTTTGACATCTGCATGTTTCCATTCTTCGGGTACGGTTGTCATGGTGATGGATGTATTGATGATGGCAGTGAGCTAGTTGCTGATCATCATGCTCTGGAGGTTGAGGATGTGGTGGAGACAGAGGTCCATGGATACTCCTGAGAGGACGGAGTTCATGATGACTGTGGTGTTTTTGTGATGAGCTGGTCCCAGGTGGCGAGCATGTGGTGGGAGTTTGCATCTGTGGGAGCAAGGAGACTGCTGATGTCGGCAGTGGTGGGTAAGAGTTAAAAGTTTTTGTATATGGTGAATATCTGGTTGCTGAAGAATCTTGTTGAAGAGTTCTTTGCTGTGGTTAGAACTAGCTTCGATGCGAATGGCAAAGACGCCAGTTTTCATCACTTTCAGGAGTTGGTGGTATTGGTTGGATGTCTTGAGTGTGGCTCAGTCTGTGGGCTCCTTGCTGGATTGCCATCTCCTTTTAAGCAGCTTAAAGCTGCATTTTGTGGTTCTCAGTTCCGTGGTGTATCGACTGGCCTGTTTGAAAGATCTCTTTAGTTTGATGAGACTGATGGATGCAACTCTGTCGGTGCAATCCGTAATCCAGGTGGAGGAGTTCTTGACAACCTGTTCTAGGTTGGTTGCGGTGTCAGGGTGGGAGGTGTTGAGGGCATCATTCCACTGGCTCTCTGATACATTGTTCCAGCTGTGGTGTGAGGTGCTGGGCAGTTTAGTGGTGGTGCCCAGGGGTTCTGTGATGGTGAAGTAGATGATGGCATGGTCTGTCCAGGTGAGCTTGGTGACATGGTGGTACTTGACTCTGTCCCTAGCTGTGTGTGGGTTCCTGCGATGTGTGTGGGGTTAGTGATTAGGTGGGTGAGACCGATGTTGTTCATGCTTTTGATGAGTTTGGCGGTGTTGGTGTCATTAAGGTTGTCAAGGTGAAAATTGAAGTCTCTGAGCGGTGGAATTCAACAGGAGGAACAGGCAAGTTACAGACACAGAAATTCACTAAACAGTAGTGGAATAAACTAAGCGATAACTAAACAATACAATAATAAAATGATAATGAACTAAGTGGGGGCTAAACAAATACAATTATTACAGGCAAGTCAGTGAGGACACAGTAAATAAGGACTACACAGAGGGGAGACAGTACAAGTTAAACGGAATATAACAAAAGCAAAATGTAACAATTTAACAAATCAGCTAGAGTGGAACAAGCAAGACTGCAGCAGAAAGGGGGCACTGGCATGAAGGACCTGCTCAATGGGTTCATGCGGCGCACTCCATTAAGTAGATCCTGGGAGGAGGAAGGGGTACTGGGTGGCAGTGGGCGGGGCTGGCAAGAGGCAGGGAGCAAGAGGAAAAATATGGCAGCAAGAGGGCAGTGGGGGAGCAGGGGAATATAACAGGAGGAACCAGGCAAGCCACTCAGAGCGCCCTACTCTTGAAGGCCTGTGATGACAGACCAAGGACCACGCAGCTGACTACACTACTGATGATCACCTCATTTACTGGGAGAATAGTCTGCTGTATAGTGAGCCTAAGGAAACTGGAGCAACTGACTCATTGGTGGTTCCTCAGTCTAAAAAGCCTTCCTACTAGAGATGGTTGGAGATAACCCCTGGTAAGACATTTGGGGCAGGCCAAAACCTTTGACCGACTGGTTACACACTTTTTTGGGCCCTGGATGAGGATGCAGTCTGATGCCTTTGGCAAATCTTGCATGACGTACTAGGACAGTGGGAAGTCAGAGGTAAATCACAAGGTCCCCTTGCTTCAAAACCCCCTAGTCATAACACTCTTTGAGAGGGTAGGTATAGACATTGTTGGGCCTCTGGATCCCAAGACTGCCCCAGGCAACAGATCAATCCTGGTGGAGTATGTCACACAGTAACCTGTGGCCATTCCTCTGAGGTCAGTAGCTGCACCCGCAGTGGCCATGGAACTGGTGGGGATATTTACCGGTGTTGGTTTCACCAAGGAGATTGTATCTGACAGGGGCACCAACCTCATGTCTACCTGCATGAAGTCAATGTGGGATCAGTGTGGGGTAACCTATAAGTTCTCCACACCATACCACCCCCAGACCAATGGGCTTGTTGAAAGGTTCAACAAGACACTAAAAGGCATGATTATAGTCCCACCAGAACCAATGAGCTGTACGTGGGAAGTCCTGTTGCCATGCCTGCTCTTTCCATAAAGGGCAGTGCCTCTGAAGGCAGTGAGGTTTAGTTCCTTTTAACTTTTGCTTGGCCCTGTATACGTGGGCCTCTCAGTCTTATAAAGGAGGCATGGGAGCAAGATGAAGAGCTTCATAAAAGAGGACACTGATAATCTGGAGGCCAACCAGGAAGTTATGAAATACTGGTACACCCAAAAAGCCACTCTGGTGGCATATCAGCCTCGCCAAAAGATGTGGGTGACGGAGCCTGTGGTGCCCCATGACTAAAAGACCAGTTGACTGGGCACTTTGAAATGATGGAAGGAAAAGAGGTCACCTACCTTGTGGACCTCAAAACATCTAAGAACCCTTTAAGGGTCCTACAGCTGAATCACTTCAAGCCCCATTTTGAGAGATCCAAAGTCACAATGCTCTGAGTGACAGATGATAGTAGGAGGATAAGAGTGAGCTCTCACAGACCTCCTGTCTTCCAAGGAGCTCCCCTACCCTTACCCCTGAGCAACAGGGGGTCTGTTGCCACTAGTTGGGGCAGTTCACCTCAGGGCTCAGTGATTGGTGTATCCCCAGTATTAACATGGGGGACAGCATGTCTGTCAAGAGCAAAATGTACAGGCTGTCTGACAAGGTGAGTGCCAGCATTAATGATGAGATGTCCAGGATGCTGGATTTGAAGGTGATGGAGCCCTCGTGTAGTCCCTGGTCCCATCCAGTAGTACTGGTAGCCAAGGCTGCCACACTAGACACCACCCCAGAACATAGATTCTGTGTGGAATACAGGGGTCTCAATTCAGTCACCAAGACTGATGCTTACCCCATCCCCTGAGCAGATGAGCTCATTGATCAATTGGGAGCTGCCAAGTTCCTGTGTACCTTTGATCTGACATCCAGTTTCTGGTAGATTGCCTTAACCGAGGGGGCAAAGAAGAGTTTGGCATTTTCTGACCTCTCCTTGATCAGCATTCTCCACCCCAGAGGGCCACTCTTAATGTAAAGTGATGTCCTTTGGATTAAAGAATGCCCCTGCCACCTTCTAGAGGTTTGTCTACCGGGTCCTGTCCAGGCTGGAGAACTTCAGTGATGCTTACCTAGATAAAATTGCTGTCTTCAGCTCCAGCTGTGATGACCACTGCAACACCTTTGGGAAGTGCTTCAGGCTCTGTAATGGGCAGGCCCGACTGTCAAGGCCAGTACCTACCAGATAGGACAGGGATAAGTTGTGTACTTCAACCACCACCCAAGTATGTGGGGTCAAGGTGGAGCCCCTCCAACCCAAGATGCAGACCATCCTTGCTTTTGAGACACCTAAGACCCAGACTGAGGTGAGACCCTTCTTTTGTCTTTTTGGATAATGCAAGAGTTTCTTTAAGGGATAATGCACCATTGTTGACACCTTGTGAAAAATTAAACTGTTGCTTGAGTGGGATGAAACCCTGCTCTAGCAACAGCTGCAATCTTTGTCAGGGGGAACCACAAAAAGCCATTATGTTTAACCTGTGCCTATCCCTCTGGTAACTTGGCACAAAAGTAGTCAGGCATAACTTAGATGCAAAGTTTAAAGTATTTATGCAGCACTCAAACAACAATAAAGTGAAACACAACACAAGAAACATCCCACATAGCTAGGAAAGCCAGCATCTGATAAAACGGCATACAGACTGCTTTCCATGCTCATTTTTGATTATAAGATCCTGAGTAAAATCTTAAACACGCAATTTCTCCCACACATGAAGGACCTCATTCATCTGGACCAAGCGGATTTATACCAAGCCACAATACGGCAATGAATGTCAGGAGATTGCCGCACATATTAGAAGTGAATTCCTACTGCAAGGAAGAGGCTGTCATATTCGGAGTGGCTGTATCTCTTCCGGATGATGCAGAGATGTGGACTTGGTTTGGGCTTTGTGGAGTGGACGACTTTCCTATATACGGAATCCAGGGCCAGAGTTCAGACAGGGAACTGATTTCAGACAGCTACCGAGTGGGCAGGGGAACGCGACAGGGTTGTTCCGTCTCTGCTCTTTTATTTGCCTTGGCTATGGATCCACTAGCTGCTCGGGCCAGAATGGAGATTCCTTACCAGGGTGTAGAGGTACTGGGTAGACATCACCATATTGCGCTATACGCTAATGACCTCTTACTGTTTCTCTGGAATGTGAGAGAAGATTTTGACGGAGCTAGGGAGTTGCTTGTAACTCTTGGGAGGGTATCAGACCTCCTAATCAACTGGAGGAAATCTTGTCTGCTTTCCCACTAAGGCAGGAAGAGAGAGATCAATGGTAGTGAACAAAGTGATATGGGAAAACAGGTGCCTCCCATACTTGGGGGTCAACGTCTACCACAAATAGGCAGATCTATTAGAAGGTAACATTAGGGAAAGCTATTAGGGGAGTGACATTTAGCATGGAATTTTGAGCGACCCTTCCTATCAGTGATAGGTAGCCCTGTTGAAAATGGTGACACTTTGCTATATCTATTTGGGGTACTGCCAGTCTGGTTTGTGACAGGGATTTTCTGCAACTTGCAGTCCCTAGTAATGTCCTCTATTTGGGGTGCTAGCAGATGCAGAATTGCTCTGACCACCCTCCAGAGACCTAAGGCAGCAGGGGGCCTGGCACTCTCGGATTTTGAATACTACTATCTGGCTGTGCAGTTACAATGGCTCACAAGTTGGGTACCTGGAAGAGTGCGGAGGAATTGGACCCCACTGTACCCAGCCTATGTTTATTATCCTGCATAGTGCTGTGTTTGCCCGCCTTGGTGGAGGGGACAATACTGCACTAAGAGTATTTCGTAAGTGCTGGGCTAGAAGCTTGCAGAAGTCAAAAACTAGGCATCCACATGCCCCAGACATCCCACTGGAATTTTGTAAGGAACTGCCACACAGGGAGACTGGCACTGGTTGGAGCCATGGATAACTGGCGGAGGATCCACTATCGGTATGCTATATGAAGACGGATCCCTATTACCATTTGAAGACTTCCAGGAATGATACGATGTGTCACAGGGCAATTTCTTGTGACACAGAGCCCTCACTGTAGCGATACTTAAACACTTTCTGAGCCACCAACATCAGGCGAGTGCCAATAAGTAGTAACCGCCTCAATCAATCAATCAATTAGGGAATTGTAAGCGTGCTACTCACCCGTGAGGGTCTCAAGGCGCTGGGGGGGGGGGGGGGATCTGCAGATCTGTTTAGCTGAAGAGCCAGGTCTTGAGGGTCTTCCTGGAGGTGTTCAGGGAGGGGGCGCGTCTGATGTCTGCCGGTAGCTCATTCCAGGTCTTGGCTGCAATGTGAGAGAAGGATCTTCTGCCTGCTCTGGCTCTGTGGATGAACGGGGTTTGGGCCAGTGCGAGTTTGGAAGATAGGAGGTTCTTTTGGGTACGTGGAAGTTGATTCTGTCATTGAGGTATTTGGGTCCGTTGTTGTGTAGGCATTTGTAGGCATGAGTGAGGATTTTGAAAGTGACTCTTTTCTCCACTGGGAGCCAGTGGAGACTTCGTAGGCGTTGACTGTGGTCTTGTCAGAGGATGCCGAGGATGAGCCTGGTGGCGGTGTTCTGCATTGTCTGGAGTTTGCGGAGTAGGGACTTGTTGATGCCGGCATAGATTGTGTTTCCATAGTCCAGTCTGCTGGTGATGAGTGCGTGGGTGACTGTCTTCCTTGACTCAGGGGGGATCCACTTGAAGGTCTTGCGGAGGATGCAGAGGGTGTTGAAGCAGCTGGAGGTGACGGCGTTGACCTGTCGGTTCATGGTGAGTGATGAGTCAAGTACGATGCCGAGGTTCTTGGCATGGTGTGAGGGGGTAGGTAGGCTTCCGAGGGCTGTCGGCCACCAAGTGCTGTCCCATGAAGAAGGGGTGGTACCGAGGACGAGGACTTCTGTCTTCTTGGCGTTGATCTTCAGGCAGCTGCTGGTCATCCAGACTGCGACATCTTGCATTCCTTTCTGGAAGTTGACTTTGGCAGTGGTGGGGTCATTGGTGAGGGAGAGGATGAGCTGGGTGTTGTCGGCATAGGATACGATGTTGAGGCCGTGTTGTCAGACGATGGCTGCGAGGGGGGCCATGTAGATGTTGAAGAGGGTGGGGTTCAGGGATAAACCCTGTGGGACTCTACAGGTGATTTGTTCGTGGGGTTGGAGAGGAAGGTTGGGAGTCTGGTCCTTTGGCTTCTTCCGGTGAGGAATGATCGGATCCAGCCCAGGGCTGTTCCTTGTATGCCTGCGTCATGTAGTCTGGTGACTAGTGTGCGGTGGAAGACGGTGTTGAAGGCCGCTGATTGGTCGAGTAGGATGAGGGCTGTGGAGTGGCCTTGGTCCAGTAGGGTGCGGACGTCATCTGTGGCGGCGACTAGGGCAGACTCTGTGCTGTGGTTGCTTCAGAATCCGGATTGGGACAGGTCGAGGATGGCGTTCCCTTCAATGAATTGTGCCTCTGGAACATTCAAAGCAGTCACCTGCTTATACCGACGGCTCCAGAATGAGGCACTACCCGCACTCAATAATTTACGACTGCAATGGGAGGAAGATCTGGGGGTACCTATAGTAGAGAAACTATGGGATGGTCTAGTTGAACACATCCCTAGAATTTCTAGAAACGCCCAGCTCAAATTCATACATTTTTATGTACTCCACAGAGCATACCTCACACCGGCACGCATAAATAGATACTTTGGGATAGAAACAGCTGCATGCCCAGAATATGAAGAGGTTGGACCTGAATTCTTACATACGTTTTGGAGCTGCCCAAAGTTGGAGAGCTTCTGGAGGGCGGTGGCAGTCACACTAGCTGAGGTGACGGAAAGGGAGGTAAACTATACGCTAGGGCACTGTTTATTGCATTGGTTTCCTCATACTTCCAAAACTAAAGTAACAAGTAAATCTCAATACCTGGCACTCTAATTGGCCAAGAGAGAGATTGCCAGACACTGGAAGTCCCAGGTGGGAACATTGGCAAAGGGGTGAAGGAGAGAGGTCTTACGATGGGCGGACTAGAAAGGGGCAGTGCAACTGGGCCATGGATCCTTGGAGGCTGCCAGGGCATGGGAGGCACTGATGACACTCCTGAGACATCCTGAATCCCCGTCTGATGAGGAGGCGCCAGATACTCAATGAGGTCTTGAGTCATACCTGTTACGGGGCCTCCTGATATCCCAACAAGTAATATCCCCTCAGTATGCAACACTGGAGAGATGTGGGTAAGACTAGAGTACACAAGTCAAAACCGATCATTGCCTCACACTATTAGTGTGTTGCATCCTATATGAGGTCATTAACTTCAGTCATGGTACTCCCAGTGGGAGGGGGGAGGAAATGTGGGAGGAGTTGCTTAGTTTGTTTTAGTTGGCATTATGATGGAGACTTTAGTACATATCTCTCTGAGATTGAAGGACAGATTACATGTTAGATAACTAAAACATATTGTGGAAACAATGTAATCTCACACAGTTTAATGTTTACAGAAACATTGCTCAGTCTGAAGGGCAGACACCGGATCCATGTGAAAATTGAAGCACCAAATGTAACATTGAATGTACTCATACGGTCACATTTGTAATATGCCATGGGTTAATGCTCAATAAAATTTGTTTAAAAAGAAGAGAAATACCCCACATTAATTTAGAATAAATAGAGTAAATTGTAATAAATTATTTGACACCAACATGATAACAATGTAATTAGTAGAACCAGAGATATACAATTACAATGATTTAAGGTAAGTATACTTTTTTACATGTCCTGGTAGTTAAAAACTCCTGCGTTTGTGTTCTACTACTATCAAGACTACTTCTCCCATAGAACAACATTGGGTGTACTTATTACACTTAATAAGTGATAACTTTCAAGCAGATGGAAATGTCAGGTTTGGTGTCTGAGAAATTGTAATTAAAAATCTTCTTTAATGATAAAGTCGGATTTTAAGTTACAATTTCAAAAATGCCACATTTAGAAAGTTAGTATAAGAATGTGGTGAAACCCAATATACCCTTGGAGGCTTGGGCAATTAAGTCAATAGGGAGTTAGAGGTGCCTACAAGGGATTTTGTTTAAGAGTTATTACTTTTAGTGTACTAAACACATAATTACTTGGTGGTTCAGCCCCAGTCGGTCCTGAGCCTATGAACAATCAAAACATATGTCAAGTTCAGAAAATGCAAACACTCAATGAATAGAAAAATAATATAAAAAAACACGGGAATATCTTATTTAAAGAAATACAAAATGTTATATAGATAAAGTTCAGGAGGGTACAATCAAAGGAAGTTAATCCAGCAAAACATCATGAAATAGGATGTATAAATTAGCCTGCAAATCATGGAAGTATACATCTATTCCAAAATAATTTAAGAAGTAACATATCTGGAAATACAAGGTACAATTACTAATATACAATAAATATTTGGGAAGTAGATGAGGGAGTCGACGTTTCGGTCTGTTGTGGCATTTGTCCGTCAGACTATCTTCAGGACGTTCAATCGAATTTGCATATATTACGTTATGTATAGATCAAATCTATCAGCAAGATCCTTACCTTTGTTTAAAAAAAACCTACATCCAGATTGCGGCTGATAAGCTTACGTATATAGTTGCAATAAAATATATTGTTTGAGACTTCTCACTAACAAGACAAGAAGTGATATTAAAGCTGTAGTGATTATTCTGGCATTGGAATCCCGAGACAAATCTGTCTCTCGTCAAAACTTATCTTGGTCCAATTCTATTTTCGGACCGCTACAAAGGGTCTCTTTTATATGCAAATTCGGTTGAACGTCCTGAAGATGGTCTGACGGACAAACGCCACAACAGATTGAAACGTTGACTCCCTCATCTATTTCCCAAATATTTATTGTATATTAGTAACTGTACCTTGTATTTACAGATATGTTACTTCTTTAATTATTTTGGAATAGATGTTTACTTTCATGATTTGCAGGCTAATTTATGCATCCTCTTTCATTATGTTTTTGCTGGATTAATTTCCTTTGATTGTACCCTCCTGAACTTTATCTATATAAAATTTTATATTTCTTGAAATAAGATATTCCCTTGTTTTTTTATATTATTTTTCTATTATTGAGTGTTTGCATTTTCTGAACTTGACGTATGTTTTGATTGTTCAAAGGCTTAGGACCGACTGGGGCTGAACCACCAAGTAATTATGTGTTTAGTACACTAAAAGCAATAACTCTTAAACAAAATCCCTTGTAGGCATTTTATGAACTTGACGTATGTTTTGATTGTTCAAAGGCTCAGGACCGACTGGGGCTGAACCACCAAGTAATTATGTGTTTAGTACACTAAAAGTAATAACTCTTAAACAAAATCCCTTGTAGGCATTTTATGAACTTGACGTATGTTTTGATTGTTCAAAGGCTCAGGACCGACTGGGGCTGAACCACCAAGTAAATATGTGTTTAGTACACTAAAAGTAATAACTCTTAAACAAAATCCCTTGTAGGCACCTCTTACTCACTATTACATTTAGAAAGTTGGCATTTTCCTACCCTAACTATTTGGTGCCTGCAGCTTGTTCCTGGGTCACATGACTGGGTGTAATTGTCACCTGGACTTTGTTTATTCCTCCCAGAGAGCCATGAAATAGAGGGATTAGTTCTGCCTGGATGAGCCATCATCTGGCAGGATGGGGTGGAAGAGCTGGGCATAGCTCCACTTGCAACTGTATGGCTGTGGCCTGCCTTCACGCAAAGGACTTGTCATCACTGCATTGTTCATATAGCTAGCTTGGAGCAGATAAAACATTGGACCCTCAGCCCAACTCTTCAGTACACTCCTGGACCTGTGAATAGTACAGAAGAAGAACTGCTGTGCTGCTTTGCTGCTAGAAGGACTGTCGCTCTGCTGTCCTGCTACTCTGATGCCCTGCTTGCTGAGAAGGAAGACTATACCTGTACCCTTCATCCAAGGCTGAAGTGACTCCAAGTATAAGCCAGCTGACATCGTATTTTGAACTACTGGGCCAAAACAAGCTCTAGAGGCTCTCTACAACTGCCTTGCTGACCTGTTGCGTGGGCCTGCAACTGGACCTGCCTGAGCCCTGATGGCCTCTGCTGGAGTGAGTTCCTGGCCCCCAAGTGGTGCCCCTCAGGTCATGGACCCTTGGTGTGGCATCAGATGAGCTCTTCTGAAGTTGTAGGCTCTTCGCGAACAAGCCGTTCCCGGCAAAATCTTTTCACCCGCGTACCCACCAATGCAAAGTTTTGGTGAATCCAACTTTTCACTCCAGAATGACTACCAATGACACCCGGCAGCGCGAGATCTGCACTTTGCGCTACAGCATCGGCAGCTCGCAGTGGCTGCTAATGTGAATCAAGCACGACTTTCAGGCAACCCTGTTTGCTTTTAAGGAAGCAAGCTGGTTGGAGGCTTCAACAAAGGACCAAGAGGTTGATGACCCTGAGAAGGATTATGAGGAGGATGAGGGGGGAAATGACTTAGCAATAGCTCCAGAGGTGAGAAGACTGTTGGACCTGACATTCTTGGTCGGGTTTTCCTCCAACTTTTTGCCTTCCAGGCTTCTGTTTTTGCTAACTTCATCTTTGCTGGACTTGGGCTCTGCGCCCTTTATCACTACTAACCAGCGTTAAAATGCCTTAGAAGGAAGACTGGACCTGCACCCTTCAGCCCTGGCTGAAGGGACTCCAAGTGTAAACTGACTGACTTCCTGTTCTGAGTTACAGGGACACAACAAACTCCAGAGGCCTCTCTGCAACTGGACCTGCCTGAGTCCTGCTGGCCTCTGCTGAAGTGAGTTCCTGATCCACAAGAGGTGCCTCTCAGGTCCTTGACCCCTGTTGTGGTATCAGTTGAGCTCTCCTTGAAGAAAAGAAAGTTCAAATCTTGTGTTACCGCCCATCAATGTGAAACTCCAGTGAACCCATCTCTTCACACTACAGCAACCACCAGAGACAACCAGCAAAACGAGATCTGCACTTCGGGCTACAGCATCAGCAGCTTGGGGCGACTGCACAGTCGTTATCCACTAAGCAATCAAGCAGCTAATCTTAGCTCTGTCTGTTGGATTGTGGTCAGGATTGTTCTTAGTGAGGGTAGTCAAATAAATGAAGAAGTATTAGTGAGATTCAGAAGGATAGGGTCTAGTGCGGGCATGAGAGTCAAGTGATGTAGTCATAAGAGGGTGTCCGATTTGAGGCTGTGCAAATTATTAGTGGTGGAGTGCAGGACAGATCTAGTGAATGAAGGATGAGAAGAACTACTTACTGAGAATGGGCTCCAGCTTCTCTGAAAGGGGACATATCTTGAAGGCATAGAACTGGCACTGTCTTGTGATAGATATTTGATTTTCAAGTGACGGTGCGACCTGAGGCAACATGATGTAAGCAGTCAAAAGAACCCAGCTTTGAAATTATACTGGAAGGGAGGGCGGATTAGTTATTGTTATCAGGTATTCTGAAAAACTAAAATGCCATCACTGTTTTAAGGCAACATGGATAGTAGGATGAGTATCTTCTAGAGTTATAAAACTGTCTTTTATAGGAGCTATGCACAATACATGTTGGTGGAGCTGCTCACTAAACAAATGGCCAACTGATTGGAAAAATGCTTCAGTTAGGCATGTTTAAATCTATTTATCAGTAGCATCTCTTTGTGCTAATGGTCAGTTATTGATTGATTCACTCTAATGGTTTACAATGTATGTGCTCCTAAACATCAAATTTTATGTTCAAAGGACCCTCAAAGAACCATTATATATTTGTACGTTTCTAGGAATATTCCGATGCCAGTATGCATTTGCCCGAGAAGGAACTCAGACTTTAACTTAGCACCAAAGCAGTCTTATAGCCTCCACTCTGACTTGATTAATTTCCTTGTTCCAGTATTGATACTCACAGATTGAAAACATGCCTGATTTGCTTCCACACTCTTTGCTAAACTGAACTGACTACCAAGTGTGCATATCCCCTATGTTCCAGCCTTATAGAATGAGATGATGCCATCCTTCCTCAGTTGCTTATCTGGAATTCTCTTCCATACTTCTAACTGTTATCCATAAGCTTTCCTCCGCAGAGGAATCACAATATTGGCAATTTAATAACCAGTGTATATCATTATGACAAGTCAAGCTCTCAATCACAGCAATCACTGACACATGGGCCCTCTCTTCCCAATCTATCAGGACAGATTTATTAGCTTACCATCTCATATTGTATATCTCCTTCACCTAACAGGAATATCCATCTTTTGGCGACTTGTGTTCCCCAACTCTCCTGCTCTTGCTTAAACCTTTTCCCTTGCTTACAAAAGCACCTGTTACCTCAGAGAGACCAAGAGGGTATCTCACAAAATAGACCCTGCACAGCCAGCCATTCCCATACTATACATACTGCTCAAGTAACAGTTTATACAATAGAGTATTACTACCACCACCACATACTAAATAAAAGACCGCAAATTAAAAGGCATAGCAAAGGGAAGGAAAGGTAATCACAACAGGGATTTCCTGAATCCACTCAATCTGGCTCAACTCTTACAATGGATTCACCTTCCCACGCATCAGGGTGGCCATTTATTAGATCCCATCTGCTCTAATTTCCCTATTCAGGCTGACCAGCCTCGGCCAGTTTCTTGGTCAGACCACTTTCTTGTCTGTATTTCATGGGAGGTTCTGAAGCAGATGGTGCCATTGGAGTCCAATTTGCCCCCAATGTTTCGTAAAATTGAACCTCAGCATTTTAACAGTGCCTTAGCTTCTTCGCGGTCTATCTGTCAGCAGGACCTGGAAGGGTGTCTGCTGGGGTTCACCAAATGGATCTCTAATTCGTTGACTGCGCTTTCTTTACCGCATACCTCTAGGCTTGCTAGAGACTCCCCCTCCAAACACTGGTTTTCGCCGGAGCTCCATTTACTGAAACATGACTGTAAGATATTGGAGAGATTATGGCGTGCCAATAACTACTGCTCACTAGTGAAACATGCGCTTAGAACCAAAGAAAAGGAATATTATAGGGCGATTATTGAAGCAAAAAATCGGTTCTTTTCCTTGCGCATTTATCAGGCGAATAATAATTTGAAAGACATTTACGCAATTATACAAAGCTTTGTGGCTCCTCGTGCCCAGGTCTGTTCGGCACCAATCTCGGAAGCTTGGTGTAATGTTCTTGCCAAGTTCTTCCTTGATAAGATTCAGGCTATCCAGGCGGCGTTTTCCACCTGTTTCCAGGGACCTTTTCTCCCTCTGGATCCTTAGCTGGCCCTACTCATAAGTTACTTGCTTTTTCTTCAGTAGAGCTGCCTTGTACCCTTAGAATTCTCAAGGGTTTGAAATCGGGCTCACCCGCTGATCCATGTGCAGCTAGGCTGTTAGCCTCAGCTGCAGATATCATTAATCATGAGGTCAACAACATTGTTAACTTGTCCCTGTCAGAGGGGCAGGTGCCTGTTATGTGGAAGCAGGCTATGATTCTTCCTCTCTTAAAAAAGCCTTCACTTAACCCTTTGTCCCCAGGAAATTACCGGCCAATCTCTCTTCTGCCAAGCTTGGCAAAGGTTTGTGAGAAGGTGGTTACGAGACAACTCACAGCCTTTGTTGAAGATGCTGGCCTGCTGCACCCTGCGCAGTCTGGATTTCGAGCAGCCTATAGTACAGAGACTGTGTTGATAGAGGTTTCGGAAGCCATCCGAGAGTGTCTGGATGCCAGCGGGAGGGCAGCCTTGATTATGCTGGACCTCTCGGCGGCATTCAACACGGTGCCTCACTCCCTTCTTCCTGCTCACCTCTCGGAGATTGGTATTGCCGGTTCCGCCTTAGGCTGGCTTACTTCTTTTTTGTCCAACAGGTTACAGCAGGTCTGGCTTCCACCTTGCGTTTCAGCTTCTCAGCCAGTTCCTACAGGTGTTCCGCAGGGATCCTCCCTTAGCCCCGAGGAGCTCGGGGCTTAGGTGATTGCATATGAGGACGACACTCAGTTCCTGTTTACCTGGAAGGGTGACGACGCAGAGGTCTGCTCTGCTCAGCACTGCTTGTCTTCTATGTTTCGTTGGTTGGCTCAGGCCCAACTGAAGTGTAATGAGGAGAAATCCGAAATACTTCTTTATGGCAAATTTCCACCTAACTTTAGAGAGTTATTATGGCCGGCGGAGTTTCCCCTGCCCGGTATGTCAGACACTGCTGTAAAAAATCTGGGCATTTGGTTTGAGGAGAACTTAACCTTTGCTATCCAGATCAAGAAATTGGCGTGGTCCTGTTTTGGCATTTTGAAAACCTTGAGGAAGTTTCTCCCAAAGGATGCGAGGGAAACTTGAGCTGATTCTTTCTCGCCTGGACTATGCTAATGCACTTTATGCCGGGTCCCCCGGTTATTTGGTGAGGAAGCTCCAGGTAGTGCAGAATTCAGCGGCCCGCCTCCTCCTAGATCTCACTTGCGCAGCCTACATTGACTTCCTATGGAGGCGCAGATTAAATTTAAAATTTTGTCCATTGCTCATTCTGCCCTGTATGGTCGGGACCTCGCTATTTGCAGAAGAGGTTCTCTTTTTATTTACTGTCAAGACAACTGCGTTCTGCATCCAAATTGCTGGTTCAGATCCAACGTTTCATCCTTCAAAGGTTGGGCGGCTGCTCCCTTGTTCGGAAGGCGGCTCTTGGTTGGAACGTATTGCCTTTGGCTATACGTAGCATTCAAGACGCTCGGATCTTCAAGAAAAAAAACTTTCCTGTTCTAATTTCTAGAATCACGATCTATTTCATGTTTCGCGCCGGGACACTCTTTGGAGTAGCTGTGCGCGCTACAAATTCATATAACAATAACAATAACAGCACAGTTTTTGCACATTTTCTCTCATTAGTACCGGACTGTTTAAGCAAGAACTGGTTACTTGGACTCTGATGTTGGCAATGAAGGCAGGAAAAGCTGCAGAAAGTTTGCTTGAGGGAGACCCTGCCTCTAATGCCACTTGTGGTCTTGCTTGTGGGCTAGTATAACATCAGGAGGTTGGAGCTTTATCTGAGTAGTCATAAAGAGCAAAGAGGTTCTTTCCAGCACCACCTTGTCTTTGTATATTGTGCAACCCATGTGCTGTAGATTAATCATCACCTGCATTTTGTTTTGTAACTCCTGGGAAGATTGCTAGGACGTTGGAGCATTGGCTCCATCATTTTCAGATGACAGCTATGCGGTACTCAGAGGAGCAGCTAGAATAACCCATCTCTCACCAATATTGAGATCCTTACATTGGCTTCCCATTTGATCCTGAGTGCTCTTCAAGGCTTTAACAAATATACATAAAGCTATCCACCTGAGTTCGCCCATCTTTCTGACCAGTACATTTTCTCTCTATCAATCCACTTGCTTCATCAGATCTACTAATCTTCTACTACTTCTTACCTCAAGAATTAGAAAAGGATCATTTTTTTCAACTACTCCCACCAAACTTAGGAACCACTCCTTTGGTCTCCGCTCCGAAGCAAAGCTACTTAGTTTTAGACTTTTTAATAACTATATTTTCTCTTTATTAATCATTCTTTCTTCATTGCTACTCGTATTGTGTAACAAGTGTTTCTCTATCGCTAAGAACCTTTTGCGTGTGTGCGCTCTAGAAAATTACCTCATTAAGTAATGTTCAATTCAGTTCACGATAAGCATTCATGATTATTTCTTGTGAGAGAGGAGCATGTTTCCCCAGTCAGTGTATGCCCTAGTGTATATATGATCAGGGATTGTAAGAGCCAGGGGTCATTGCCATATCCCCCCACGTTTTTGGGGTTGTTAAGAAAATACTAAAATATTCAATTGCTCATGTCTTCCACATATAATCAGGTGGATGCCCAGCATCCAAGTTGACTCGCATGAGCATGGGAGAACTTAGAATTTGGTAGCGTTTGTGGATGTCCATATTGACTCTCATAAATATTTGTGCACCCTCAAAAGCTGGAAATCTTTGTAGTTCATAGACTTGAATTCTATCTGGCTCTACCGAACACCTGACCCCCACCCCAAACAGGCATGGCCCAAACAGCCTTGTCTACATGTGTCTAAGTGATAGAGCATTCAGAACACTGAGATCAAAAATATCACACGTATGTACGTAGTGGTCGTTAGGGGTTTGATTCACAAATGTATATATGAGTATCTGAATTAGTTCCACATGAGTACTCTTTTACATACTTTAACATGTCTTTTTGAATCAGCCTGAAAAGTCAAAATTCTTATTGCAAAGGTGTAAAAAGTGGCAGTACTTTCAGTTTTTATGGATAAACCCTGAAAATTCCCCTTTTATTCCAATTTTAGATGTTTTGGGGCCATAAAAGAGTATACTTTATGTATTTTAAAATGCATTTGTGAATAGGCCCCCTAATCTTCATGTTGTGGACATTTATATGTGTCAGCTTGTTATTGCATTGAGAAATGGAAATAATTTGGTAAATCAATCGTGCCTATCTTTCTGTAGACTTTCTTTTCTCCCAAGTTGAGCATCTTTTATTTGACTCTCATAAATAATTGACTTTTAGCCCTGCACGTCAGTTTGTGGAGACACGTCAGTTTGTGAAAAGAATGGGGCCTTCCAAAGATGTCATTCAAAATATAGGATAGGATTTGAAGTGACAGTCGAGCATCCTGAAACTATTCAGAGCATTTGCTTGGAATTCTTGAAAGTGACAAGTGGGCGTTCCTCAGTGAAGATCTGCATTTTCTGCAGCACTGTTTTCTACATTTTATTGTCGGATGGAACGCCTTAGGGACAGACTGCAGAGGAGGTGTGTGGTGAATACACCCTCATATAAAATGTGTGCCTCGTACTGTACATTACAGGAGGGTTTCTCCATCCTCACGAACCATAACATTGAGATTGATGGATTTTACCGCCACAAAGAATTAATTGCTCTCAAGTGATGTCCAAACTTACAAGCTATTCTCCTCTGATGATCTCTTGTCAGCATTTAAGTGGGAACTCCATTCTCAGGAGATATTGTTTGGAGATTGTGCTTGGAACTATTGAAACTATGAAGCTGGTGCTGACCAATGGAAACTTTCGAACGTCGAGATGTAGCACATCAAATAACGTGAGAAGTGCAAACTGAATTCACATTTAATTATTTATTAAAATATTTTTAATCTGCAGACCTAGCCACATAGCCAAAGGAGCGCTATATGTGTAACAAAAAAGGAAATTGCTGACTAGGGGCCTCATGTAGGAAGCCAAATACCGGTCGGTAACGGCCGATTTTCGGTAATTATACCGTTACCGACCGGTATTTTGGCCATTGGTATGTAGGGGGACAAACTTTGCTTTCGGAATTTACCGAATCGGTAAAATTACCGATTCGGTAATAATACCGAATCGGTAATGTTACCGAATCGGTAACTTTTCCGAATCGGTAATTTTACCGATTCGGTAAATTCCGAAAGCAAAATCGAGATGTAGGGGGAGTGTGTGTGTGTGTTTAAGAGTCGGTATTTACCACCAACTTATAGTTGGTGGTAAATAATGAATGTATGTGTAAATGCATTTTTACGCGCGTAGCAGTGTGCAATGTGGCATACATACATGCCCTTAGGGCATGTATGTGTGCCACATGTGCACACATGGCCGAATCAGGGGTGCAACAGGGTGTCAATGTGACACCCTGCCACCCTTGTATGTGTTCCCCCCATTACCGAATCGGTATTTACCGATTCGGTAATGAGGCATACCTTCCCATCAATGGGAAGGTATGCCTCATTACCGAATCGGTAAATACCGATTCGGTAATTACCGACTAGTAACGATTCGGTAAAAAATACCGACTCATTACCTACATACCAGTTACCACTTCTAAAATACCGATTCGGTATCGTTCGGTATTTTAGAAGTGGTAACTGGTATGCTACCTACATGAGGCCCTAGGTCTTTGCAAATATAGGGAGAAGATAATTACACATGAGAACATAATGGTAGAATGTAACGTGGAAAGTCCTCAGGTTCCTCCTGAAGGATATCTAGTTAAAGTTCAGTGTGAAATTTTCAGATAGATAGGTCTATGACCTTGGAGCTCAGTCGCAGAAAAAATGGTTCAGAGCTTTGGCTGTTCTTGTTTGTGTGCTTCTCCTTGTTTCTTTTACTAATTTTTTTTTTTTAAATGATAGTCTTGGGGATAGGTGGTCACATGATCATTTTTCCCTGAATTCTAAATGATTACATACCTACTTGTTCTTTCAAGAAAGATGAACGACTTTGTGCTGGGTAGAGGATTAGCCGTGTCCTTTTTTCTACTGAACATTAACTGTGATTGTGCTTTTTAGATCTGGTTGGAGGCAGCTTTAACTGCCTCATTTTGCTAACATAATGTATAACAAAAGGGGGCAATATAATGCTATATAGAGTGTAGCCACTTCATAAACACATTTTTATATTTTTTTGTAGAGGTTAAAAAGGATCACTGTGCTTACAGTAGCCATGCTTGGTAAAAAAGACTGTCATTGGCTAGTGGAAGACAGATGGGAACGTCTGAAACGTGCAGCAGGTGCATGTGTAGGTGTTGACATGATCAATCTCATGAAAAGCACTCTTTGAAGACCATATGGTGTCTTGCTTTCTCCCATCATATACAGCATCATGGTACTATGGAAACCAAGGAAAACGGCGGTGCACTAGTTACCACTGGCTCAGGTCTTTGCCTGTAATGATTGGATTGTGGCAGAAGTTGGTGGTTCTATGTAATTTCTATCTATCCAACGATGAGCAACAGGAATTGTGAGGAAATGTGGGTTAGAGGAGGTGTGATGGTGTGTATCTTCCTTCCTCCCACTTATGTATAACCCAGAATTAGAAGTTAGAATGATGTTCTTATTCTTTTTGAGAATTAGAAGAGCGTGGAGAGTGGGATTCTAGAGGAGAGCAGTTGAGAGACGACTGTTGGTGGTTGAGGTGAAAATATACCTACATTCACAACGTACTTTGGTGTTCCTGATTATTTAACCCCTGGAGAACACCACATTTATTTGGCGACGATCGGGCGAAACGACACCTCAACACCGATCGGATTCTGTCTTTTATCCACGCGTTTGTCTTCTGATGACAGCCTCCAAGTGGTTGACGGCCCATCTAGCATGAGAGAATTCGAGCTGCACATCTCATCTGGAGGTACCGTGTGCCAAGTCACATTTTTGTGTGGAGCGGAGCGCGTTTGGATATAACTTTTTTTTTAAAAAGAAGAGTAGTGGCGAAGGATATTTCGGCTTTGTATGCGCGAGACTGATGCGTGATCTTGTCACTTACGAGCGCGAGGGATCTGCGTGTGCACGCTACGAATTCATGACGAGGCTTGAATCTGTCCAATTGGGAGTGAGAACGTCATAACTTGCAGCCATTTTGTGTGATTGGGAAGACACACACACGGCTTAGTTAAACTGTACGTAAAGAAGGATTTGTGGAAAGCTGGAGCGTTTCGCGAGTTAACATCTGGAGGACTTCATCTCTTATGGGCAAAAAAGAAGTGAGCTTGAACGCGTGTATGTGCCACTGTTTATAGAACAGAATGTAAAAAAAAGAAGGTGAAGGAAAATATCGTTTTGGAATTTACAGGTGACAATTTTCTTTCCCTGGTGAATGTACAGGTACACAGCTCTGACTTGAGACGTGATATATTAGGATATCATTCCAAGGGGAGGTGAAGTTATTTTTGTTGATTTCTGTCAAATATCAGACTGGTTAAGTACACTATTCCATTCCTGGTTTTCGGTGACTGGCACACCTTTAAAAAAAAGAAGAGAAGAGAATGAAAGGGCCAGTTACATCTAATTAAATTAGCGTTTATTCTAATTCATTAAGATATTTCTTTAACAAGGTATTAGTTTGTTTTTGCTTCTTGGTGCATCAAAATGCTATTAGCGTGGTTTAAGTGTAAGCAGGTTTAGGTGCTTAGGAGTTTTTAGCTGGTTTGTTCATTGTACATATAAATAAAATGTTTACTCAACAGGTAATTCCAACATGCAGAATGTAACGCATCCTCCTTTCTTCCTAACGAGCCCAGGAGAACCTACTGGCAAAAATGGAAGAAAATATTTATAAATTATGCGAGGGTATGTGGTACGAATTTAAGTGCGGAATCTGTGGAAGACTTTGTTTCAGCTCTTAGGAAGCTTGCGTCTTCATGCAAATTTGGTCCTGCGGTAGAGGAGAGGATCAGGGATCAGTTTGTTTTAAAATGTGCACATGATAATATCAGAAAAGAACTTTGTTTGAAGGATGAACCTCCGCTGGAAGAAGTTATAGCGATTGCTAAACAAGTCGAGCACATGATGAAGTGTGTTGACGAACTGAGTGGTGAGAAGAGTAAAATTGCCTTAACTGAAACTAAAGTAGAAGAGGTGGTGTGTCAAGTACAAAAGAAAGAGTTGAAGGAAAAAGATAAAAAAGATAAAAGTATCCCTGCAACTATCAATGTAGCCAACTCCCCTACTGGTGGCAAGCCCGTTTGTTTTAGGTGTGGTCGATTTGGACATCTTGAAAATTCGCCTTATTGTCCTGGTCTGCGGGCTATTTGCAACACATGTGGTCGGAAAGGTCATTTCGCAAAATGTTGCAAAAGCAAAATTAATAGAGATAACTGTCCTTCTACTAAATATCAACCTGAAGTAAAAGTTGTCACCTTCCAGGTTGATGTAAGTAAGGGTGATCATCTTTCTCATATTGTGAATATTGAAGGTGTATCTCTTGATTTCAAGTTTGACTTATGTTCACATTTGACCATGATTGGGGACGATGTTTTTCTGCAGCACTTTGCTCACAATGTCAAACTTTTTAGAAATGATCTTTCCCTCGTGGGTTATGGTGGTTTACCTATAAAAATGTCTGGATACTTTGTAGCTACCATTGAACTCTGTGGGAGGATGATTGCAGGGAAGTATATGTTGCTAAGCAAGGTGATTCTCTTATGGGTTGGCCTCACCAACGTTTACTTGGGGTGCGCTTGAACCCTAATGCCTCCCCACAGGTTCAGGTACAAGCGATTGGAGATTCTTCTCTCACATTCTTGGATCAGTTTTCTGACATATTTAAGGACACTCTGGGGTGTCTCAAGGGGTATAAACACCACATCAAAATAAAACATGGGGTAGTACCTGTGGTTGCTAAAGTAAGAAGAATTCCGTTAAATGAACAGGCTGGCATACAGAGGGAAATTGATAAATTGGTAAATGCAGGAATAATAGTACCGGTTGAAGCCACTGAATGGTTGGCTCCCATAGTCGTAGCCAAGAAGGCCAGTTGGGAGCTTCGCTTATGCATTGACTTACGAGCATTGAATAAAGAAGTCATTGTTGATAGGTTTCCGTTACCCAACATAGATGAGATAGTTAGTACATTGGGTGGCGCGAAGTACTTTTCTACTCTAGACTTGGCATCAGCCTATCACCAGGTTGAATTAGATGACTCTTCTCAAGATCTAACTGCCTACGTAACTCCCATGGGTAATTTTAAATTTTGTAGAATGCCGTTTGGTCTTATCTCAGCGGCTTCTGTGTTTCAACGGATTATGTCCCACATTCTCAAAGGCCTTACTGGGGTAAAATGTTATCAAGATGATCTTTTGATTTTTGGTAAAACTTTTCATGAGCACAATGTTCGTGTGTTTGCTGTACTGCAACGTCTAAGAAAAGCTGGGCTTACTCTTAGAAAAGACAAATGCAAATTTGGTTTGGAAGAGGTAAATTATCTTGGCCATTGCATAACTGGTCATGGTGTTTTTCCTAAGAAGGAATTGGTAGATTCTATCATGAGTATTTCAGAACCAGTCAACAAAGAAGAACTTCTGTCCTTTCTTGGCATGGTGGAGTTCTACAGTAAATTCATCCCAGACTATGCTGGTAAAACCCACAATTTGAGGAAACTTACTATAATGAATGCGATATTTCTGTGGTCGAGTGAGTGTGATAAGGAGTTCAGTTCAATCAAGGAGGAACTAAGTAAAGCTCCTGCCCTTCATACATTTGTGCCTGGTGACCCTACTTTCATTATGACCGATGCTAGTGAAAAAGGGTTGGGTGCTGTGCTGGTTCAGAAAAAAAATGGTCTGGATTGTCTGATTGCCTGCACCTCAAGATGTCTCAGGGGGTCTGAAAGAAACTACTCTGTTATAGAGAAGGAGTCTTTAGCCATATTTTGGGCGTTAAGGAAATTAAAAAATTTGGTTTGGGGAACCACGGTTAATGTTTTATCTGACCATAAGCCTTTAAAGGAGGTGTTTTCAAAGAAAGGTCTTGACTCCATTTCATCTAGAATAAAGAAATGGATTATTTCTCTTCAGGAATTTAATTTTGATGTGGATTATATTCCAGGTGTCATCAACAAATCGGCCGACTGTCTTTCTAGGTTGGTTGATCTCAGTGGAAATATTGAGGATGATGTTGTTTCTGACGGTGAGGTTGTTAATGTATGTGAGATCACTGACGGTACTGTAACTCAGGATGATTGGAAAGTGGAAATCAACAAGGACCAAGAGATTAGAAGGGTAATTGAGATGTTGGGAGAGAATAAACGTTTGGAGAAGCCATGGAGCTTGGTTTCTGATGAACTATCAGTGGTCGATGGCATGCTTGCTAGGGGTACAAAGTTGGTCCCACCGTTGGGTATAAGAAAGAGGTTACTCAGCTTTGCCCATCTTGGCCATCTCTGAATTGTTAGAACCAAAGAATTGTTAAGATTGCAGTTTTGGTGGCCTGGCATGGATATTGAGATTGAGAGGTTGGTTCATGAATGTGCTGAATGCTGTGCTAGCGATAAGATCTTGAAGACAAAACAAACTCCCATGGTGTGCAGAAAATTACCTGATCATCCTTGGGATGAGATTTCAATTGACATTATTGGTCCATTACATGGTGTGTGTGATACTCCATACTTGATGGTGGTTTTGGATCTCTACTCCAGGTGGATAGAAGTGTGCGCTGCTAGAGATGTTTCCACTGCATGTGTTATTAGATTTTTACAAGATATTTTTAAGAGAGAGAGCTTCCCCAACAGCATTCTCTCTGACAATGGACCACAATTTACCTCGAATGAGTTTAAACATTTCCTTGACAACTGTGGTATACGTCCTAAAAAGTGTGCGATTTATCATCCAGAAACGAATGCTGCAATTGAAAGGGTCAATAAAACTCTTAAAGAAAGTATTCAACTGGCGAGAGCCAGTGGTCTGAATTGGAAAGAATCACTTCAAGACAGAATCTCGGCTTACCGTGTTTCTCCCTATTCAACCACTGGAAGATCTCCCTTTGAACTCTTTAAAGGGAGAATCCCCAATACTTTGCTATGTCCCGGTTGGATGCAATTGAACAAGGGTTTTGTTAATAATCAAATAGGAGATTGGAGGGACAGAGAGCTAGATAAACAGTCCTTGAGAAAATCTTATGTTGATGAAAAGAAATGTGCTCAATTCCAGGTGGTTAATGTTGGTGATTTAGTTAAAATAAAAGCTCCTGTTGGGTGCCAACCGTGGTCAAAATATACTAATGTCAGACCTGTAATTAAGATATTCAAAAAATGCTGCCAAGACTAGTGATGGGAGAATTTGGAACAAAAGTCGTATTGTGGTTGTAAATCCCATTGCTTCATCTGATTAGACGGGTAGTAACAGACTTAACTCATGTTCCAAGTTCTCTAATTTCTCATCTTCTTTCACTGGCCCGCTTAGTGTCTCGGGTGGTGTTAGAGAAAAAAGTCAAAGGGTGCGCAGACTTCCTGTGTACATGAATGATTATGTTTAGTTTTAAGTTAGTTAAGGAAGAATGCTGTGTTCATTCTTGTCATTTTTTGCATAGCACTGTTTATGCAATGATGTTTTGGTGTTTCTGATATTGTACGTTTATTTGTCTCTCTCTATGTATTTGTTTTTAATTTGATATTTTTCTATTGTTGAGGGGGAAGATGTGTGATGGTGTGTATCTTTCTTCCTCCCACTTATGTATAACCCAGAATTAGAAGTTAGAATGATGTTCTTATTCTATTTGAGAATTAGAGGAGCGTGGAGAGTGGGATTCTAGAGGAGAGCAGTTAAGAGACGGCTGTTGGTGGTTGAGGTGAAAATAAACCTACCTTCACAACGTACTTTGGTGTTCCTGATTATTCAACCCCTGGAGAACACCACAGGAGGGCCGTCCAGGGACCCCAAGCAGTTACCTCAGTGATCACTTCAGATGACTTTAGAATCAGTACAATCAATCTATTCTAAACTGAAAGGATGTTAAGTTATAGCACAGCACCATGCTTGTGAATTGGTCGTGTGTGATTGGACAAGCGTCAGATTATGGCATAGTTTAAACTCATTGCACTCTTTTTCCAAACAGTCACCCTCGAAAAAGATTGAAACACTCTGTTTTGTAATGTTTAAATATGTCTCTTCTAGCACCTCTGTGATGACCTGCCTGATGGGTAACACGTACCACTGGATGGATATTATAGTTAATGAACAATTGTCTTGTCGCCCACTGGAGGAAATAAAGTACAGTTGTACCCAGAGTATTATGAAAGGTGCATATTGCATGAATCTAAAGTAAAAAGGACTTCTAGTACTTCTATAGAGGGAATGGAGTGGTTTCTGGAAGCAACACTCATTTTGCAGTCTATGGAGCAGCAGTCTGATTTAATCATTGTTGAATGAATTTTGATTCTGTAGTAGGTACAATGTGAATAGATCTTTTCACTTGAAGTGATTCCTCTTGAGTTCAATATCAGTTCAATTCAGAGTGTGGCTCTAGCTACTACAATAACATTCCAGAATGATCTATGAGACACCAGTACTAATAGTGCACTCATACTTCTGAGAGAAGACATTTTCTGGTATGATTCTGAAGGACAGGAAAGATTTTCACTTCACTCCAAGATTAGCTTCCCCTGCTTTAGTTAAATTAATTCTATATTAAAAGTAAAGTCTCAGGGGGAACAAATGAGTGCATATAGAGATAGAGAGTTTTCCCGAGAGCCGTTACTCTGAGCATGTATCTAAAAAAAAAAACCTTCCTTTCCTATTGTGAGATGTATGTTTCCAAGGAACAACAGTTTTGTATATACTAAACCTTGAAACCAGAAAATAAGAGAAAACATTTGTATTTGTATTACATGTGGTCTTTTCTTATTATTACTTGGACTTGGTGCAATTTCCATCTGGATGAGAAGAGATGTAGGCATAGGATTTGTATGGAGAAGAATTAAATGTAATTCTTCAATGTAAGGGAACTAGATCCCTATGTCTTGAACTTATACTTAGGAGGGACAGTGTGTAAAGGCACAGTGATCATAAAAGTATTATATTATAAGTCATAAGGAATTTAACATGTTTAGAGGAGCTTAGGTTTCCTAATGCTTTCCTGGATAAATTATGATATATGGTGAAGTGTTGTGTGAGTTTGCAATGACCGAACCCTTGTGGTTCCTGATGGACTCTGTAGAACTGTGACGTAGGTGTTAGAACAGAGCAAAGTGAATTCAGGTTTTAAATTTTGAGTTTGCGGTTACATGCAGAAGAGTATAGATATGTTATACTAAGCTCCATGTGTGGCGTAGTCATTGGCGAGTACCTGGGCTGGGTAGGACGATACAACTGATGATGAGATAGGGGATAAGTAACCTGAAGATCAACAGTGCTCTCCCAGAGAGTTTGCCGTGGTCCAGCAAACTGCCCATGCATGCCATGTGTGCCTCCGTCGAAGTGTGGAACCGACATTTGCCATATGTCAAGTAAAAGCGCAACACCAGTCTGTGCAAAGCATTTGACGATAAGGAAAGCATTACTAAGACGATTACATGCTTGTTGGCGGAAAACCTGTTCAGGAGTCTGCAAAGAGAGGCACTGCGGTACTACTCAACACAAAGCAATACATTATACGGAGTGATGACACTGTGAACAGAAGCGCTGTAAAGCAGAGTTCAACCAGGTATCAGGCAATGCAGAGAGATGCTTGAAAACAATTCACTACAGATACAAGAAACTGTCATCTGCTTACCAGAATTGAGTACTTGCAGAGCCATCCATACTCGAAGCGGCACATCATCAAAGCTGCCAAGTGGGGCTCAGAACAACTCCAGAGGTCTCCAAAGTTCTGAAAGCCGAGAACGGTGATCGAATTCGTGACAGTTGGCTTTTCCAATGGAGATTAAGAAAGAGGTCACGTCTCCTGGCATTATCAAAAATGACCCCAAGGTCAGCACGTCGCAAGGACTCAGAGATGATTTGCATAAACAAGATCATCAAGCAGCGTCAGAAAGAACACTTCTTTCCATATGAGTAAGTTTCACCAATGGGTACACTGCCGCCGCCTTCTCAAAACCACCACCACTGTTCAACACCGCGAAAAAGCTGAATATTGGCAAGAAATGTACTGCATGGATAGAGACATTTAATGATTTCATTGATATCATAGAAAAAGCTGATAACAAGAAGATTATCAAGTACCTTAAGATTCTTGCTGATGAAGGTGTAAATGAAGTCATAAAGAAAATGCAGTGAGCTGACGAAATTACATACAGTCAAATCAAAGCGACCTTGAATCTCAAGGTCAATCCAATGCCAAATGTAGATTAGTAAAGGAACATCTTCAGTCAAGAACGACGGGAAACTGGTGAGACCATCGACAAATTTGTTGAGAGACTGAATACACTCATCAAACACTGTAAGCTCAAGAAGTTTAAGGATGAGGAAGCTATACACCACAGAGTGCTTGACAGATGCTTGTCAGATTCGTTCAGAATACGAATGCTGAGAGATACTCTAAGTCTGGAGTGAGTTCTTATGGCTGCCAGAGCTGAAGAGCGTGCTAATCGAAAAGCTGCTGATGTGGACCCCGAAGGTGACCAAAGTGAGTCTGTCATGAAAGTGAAATGCAAGGCTGAGGGGCACAAAGTGATTTCTCCTCAGAAAAGAGATTGTACTTCAGGTGTAGATTTTCGTTTTCACACGAAGGTAAATGTCCCACCATTGAGCAGATCAGCAAAGGTTTTGGAAAGGAGAACCATTATGTAACGGTCTGCAAGGCGATGGAAAAGACAAGTGTGTCACAGCGTGAAGACAAAATAGCCGCCTAGACGTTTCAGAAACGACGTTTGACGCATGCCCACTAGGCCAAGCAATCACATCCTCTGAGGCAAATTGACAGCAAAAGAAGTTGATCGTCATCTAAATCTTCATAATACAGTTCTTCAATATCAATGTCAAGTGAAAGTAAAGAAGATGGATGTGCCATGTCGATGTTTACCTCAGAGAAACGTGCAGAGTTGGACTGGCCGCATGTGAGGAAAGATACCGGTCTAAGAAAAGTCGACACGTTGAAGCACTAAAGTCATTCAAATATTGTCTGCAAAATCACACTGAAAGTCAACAGCAGCGGTGTGTTGATAAACATTATGCCTTAGGAGAAATATAATGAACTGTGTCCATTGGCCAAACTTACACCATCGAAAACGAATGTGTAAACGTGGGTTGCGTCAATGCCACTGAAAAATTAAGGTATATTTGTAGCAATGATGCAACACATAAAAACAAATGTACAAGCACCTATTCATGTACATCAAGGTGGGGATTCAGGCTCCTATTTACTCAATTTCAGAACTGCTGCTGATGTCGGACTAATACCAGTGAACTACAACTTGACTGCTCATCACAAAATAGTAAGTCAATTCCCTTTGTTGTTTCATGGGTTGGGAAAACTCAAGACTATGAAATTCCAATGACATATTACTGAAGAAAGACACAGACAAATTGCCTTTCACTTACAGGAAGCTGTTAAAAAGTAGGCCTGGGCAAAAATTTCGTTCCGTTCGCGGAAATTGCGATAATTTGACATTTTCGCGTTCCGCGGAGAGCGCGAAAATGTCAAAAATTCCGGTTTCCGCAGCTTGGCGATAATTTGTTTCTTGCTCGCGCTGTAAAATAATACATTCTCGCGCGCGATCGCCTTACCTGAATCCCTGCGTTCGCCGACAAGTTTTCTTGATCCGGTCGCGTTCTCCATGAGATGTTGTATTGTTTTTAGCCATTTGCGCTGTCTCGCGACAGTTCGCGCCCGCAGTGACGTCATGCGTCGCGCGATCACGTCTTTCTTCTCGCGATCATGCACCGCGAGAACAACTCAAAACAAGATGGCCGCGCCCGCAAGCAACCACATGGGTAAGTTGGCGACCCGCAACCATGCAGAAAATCTCGCGAACATGCCGGAAAAAAACTTCCGCATCTTCGCGATATTTCTGCTTGTTTGCGATAATTTTAAACATTTTCGCGATAATTTGCGAAGGTTAATTCCGCAAATTCCGCCCACCCCTATTAAAAAGAACTTGAATCCTAACTCAAACATGAAACTTTTCAGCATTCCAATAGTCCAACTCCATGGTCTTTTCCCATAGTTGTGATACCGAAAAATGACTGTGAAAGAGCTGTACACATCTGTGTGGAAATGCGTCAAGCGAGCAAGACAATCAATAGAGAACGACATTCAGGTCTGCACATTGCCGACATGATAACACAATTAAATGGTGCGAAGGTATTCTCTCTCCTTGATTTGAATAAAGGATATCATCAGTTGGAACTCAAGGAGACCTGAAGGTACATTACATTCTTTCTATACATGTTGGTCTGTTCCGTTACAAAAGACTAAGTTTTGGTGTGTCATCATCTGCTGTTTGAAGATGTCATTCAACGTGTCATACAGCCTGTTATGAATGTTTTCAAATATAGTGGTGACTTATTGGTTTTTGGAGCTACACAGTAGAAGCATGATAAATCTCTCACGCAAGTATGTCATTTGCTAGCTGATGCAGGTTTAACTTTGAATGCTGAAAAATGTGTGTTTCATAAGACAAAGTTCACATTTTTTAGCCTTATCTTTTCTGATGGGGGAATGACACCTGATCCAGCTAAAGTGCAAGTGCTGTCAACTGCTAGTCCCCCACAAGATGTTTCTTGTTCAGTTCATTCCTTGGCATGGCCAGCTATTGCTCTAGATACATACAAGACTTTGCCACTGTCAATTGGCCATTAAGAGACTTGGCAAAATAAATGTTTCTTTTCATTGGTCAAATAAATGTGAGCAAAGCTTTCAGACAATCAAACAAGCTGTTAGACCTGGCACCATTGGCGTGGGTCACCCTTCCATTTTTGTCTGTGCCTCAATGTGTTTTTGTGTTGATGTTAGCTGCTCAGGGCACTGTGCCACTGCCATCCAGTGCCACAGTGCAAGTGCTCCCTATGGTAAAATGTATTATGTGAATTGACTTCCACGTTTGGTTTATTTGGTTTACTATCAGTCCCTAGTAGAGTGCACCAGGGGTGCCAAGGGCTCGTATATCCAAATGCTGCTAGTGGGCTTGCAGCACTGGTTGTGCCACCCACCGAAGCAGCGGGGTAAAATGTGTCTAGGGTCTGCCACTGCAGAACCTGCGCGCGGTCTGGTACCGTCGCGCTGACTGAGCAAGTGTCCCCACTTACCAGTCCCTAAACCTTCCCTTAACTACATGTTAGTCACCCCTCTGGTAGGCCTGAGCGCAGGGTGCATTGTAGGTGTAAGGTAGGACATGCCCTGATGTGGGTGGCATGTCTTAATAGTGAATTACAGCCATTTTCGTTTTTCACTATTGAAGGCTACCTGCTCTCCATAGGCCAGATTGGGCTGCTGGGATCGCTACACGCTGTGACCCCAGTGGACTCAGAGAGCATGGTAGAAAGTCATGTTTAGTATGCCTGAACTCAGGATAATAAAATACGTCTTTTAGTAAAGGTTATTTTAATATCCTGGGTTTGCAAATGCTACTTTTAGAAAGTTAGCCTTTGCGTGCCTAACCATCTCAGTCTGCCTCTGCTGTGTGTGTGTGTTCTGCCTAGCAACAGTACAGGAGCAGGGCTGGGGAATTCCAGGAGACAGTTTGGCTGCCAGGTGGTGGGTAGGGAGATTACCCCAGGATGGGTGGGAGGAGTGCACCCTGACTCTTGAATAGACCTGTGCTCTGCCACCACAAAGCCGGCGCCGCCCCCTGTGGAGCGGCGGATGTCTCTGCCCTGCTGCTGAAAGGAACAAGCCAAGTCACCACAACAGAGTGCTCCAAAACTGGACTGAGCCAGGCCCAGGCCCCCTGGCGCTAAAGAACAAAAGAATCCCTGTATAAAAGTAGGAGCCTGGCTCCTAAGAAATCAGATCCAGATTGAACCACAAAGGAACTCTGCCCGACTAGAAGGACCTGGAAGAAGCTGAAGGAGGAGTAACTTTCCCTGACCTAAGGGACTGGCCTGCAGTAGGTGCCTTGCTGAGGAAGGAGAGGAAAAGACTGAAAGAGACTTTGCACTTTGTTTTCAACTATCTCCAAGGGCTTGGAAGAAGAGCTTGCCCCCTGAACTGAACCCCAGGACCAGTGGGTTCACCGTGTCTCCGCTCGTCTGAGAATTCGAGCCGTGTGCTTTCTCCCGCCGGAGTGCCCTGCGCACCTTCGCATCCCTCCTAGGGCCGTGACACCCAGAAGCCTGGCCGCCTCCACTCGCCGAGAGCCCCGCTCTACCTGAGTCGCTCTGGACCCATCGAGTCTGGCCGCCCCGCTTCCCTGTCACCTGCCTGCTACTGGAGCGCGCTTGGTGCCCTCTCGCCCTCCCGCCGGATTTCTAGTGGGGAAGTGAAATCCAGCCTCGGACGGCCGCCCGTACGTCGTAACGTATCCGGCCGCCCCGCTTCACCTCCCAGCCTGAGTCTGACCGTGCCGCCCTCCGCAGTGACCTCCCGCACAGTCCGTGTCGGAGGCCCTGGGCCGCACCTGTCTACCGAGAGCCGCCCGCTGAATTCTTGATCCGGAAGACCCACGAGGTGCAGAACCTGCATCTCCCCTGAAGACTCGTCCAACCACATCGCACGTTCCCAGGTACAGTGAACTCTCTATCGGACTCGGGGTCCGCAACGTTCTGATTTCCCCGTATCACTGTATCCCGGGTACGCTGCGCATCACCGTGACTGGACCGACTCAACCGAGCCCTGTGAAGCGCTCGTGAACGAATAAGTTACCAAAGACAAGAACAGTGCCTAATCATCATCTTGTGGCTTCCCTTTCGCGACCGTTATTGATGGTCTTGTACATGCCTGCGTAACAAAGAATCTTTTATATAAAGCATCCGTATTTTTGATACAACTTACGCCTGGTGCCCGTTTGTGGGGGATCATTGTGGTTTACTGTGTGTGATCATAAATGCTTAACTGACTAGCGCCCTGAAGTTTAGCCCTGACTGCTCGCGCCACACTACCTATAGGGTGAGCAGGGGTTGTTCTGAGGGGGTAACTCTCTCGCCCTGAATAGAAGAAGGGACCACTGCTTGTCACAAGTACCTACCTGTGCCAACTAGGGGTCCCCCATTCTAACATTGGTGGCAGCGGTGGGATTTCGAATTTGCATTTATGATTTACATACAGTGAATTATTGATCACCACGTAGAGCAGACCTATAACGCAGCCACAGATTGACTGACAGTTGTTGCTAAAGAAGAATCTCCACCTTAAGAAACCATGCCTAGCTCAGTCAACGGAGGCGGAGCGCCCTCTGTATTCTCTGGAGTAGATGACATCGATTGGGAGCCCGAGGCACTGAGGAAGTGCACAAATGATGTCCTGAAGGGATATCTCTCCAAGTACAGAATCAAGCAAAGTGGACTAAGCAACAAGGATCAGTACGTGACAGCACTGAGAGCCTGGCACGAATCAAAGTTCCCAGAGAATGCCCGGGAGGTGATTCCCCCCGAAGGTGTGTTTGAACCTAGCAGAGGCCTGTCGCCAGAGGAGTTGGCCGACAGGAGTGCCGCCCGAGCACACGAGGTGGAGATGGCAAAACTGCAAATGGAGAGAGAAAGGCAGAAACTGGCCATGGAGCATGAGGTAAAAATGAGGGAGTTGGATCTCAAGGCCAGGAGTTTAGACAACTCACCCTCTGGTGGCAGCAATTCAACAGAGTCAAGGGTGCACATTCCTAAAGATGTAGTCAAAGAATATTATAAGCAGGATGATATTGGGCAGTGGTTTAGGGCCTATGAAGTAGCCATGTCCTCCCACCGGGTCCCTGAGAAGGATTGGGGAGCGGGGTTGTGGGGAAGGTTCCTGAGTGAGGGGCGGGACACACTGCTAGACCTCCCCTCTGATGTCCACACATCCTATCCACACATGAAGGAGGCTCTTATGACAAGGTATGGGTTGACTCCTGAATTGTACAGACAGAGATTTAGGGATTGCACCAAGAAACCTGGTACCACTTATGTAGAATATGTGACCTTTTTTTGCAGAGCGCTGGATGGTTGGGTGAAGGGTAGCAAGGTGGATGATTACCAAGGGCTGTTTGATTTAATCGCATGGGAGCACTTGTCGGATAATTGTTTTCCTGAGCTACGCCAACACCTGATCGATAGCAAGCTGTCCAACCCGAGGAAGCTTGCTGAGGAGGCGGACCGCTGGATCAGCACCAGGGTCCACAAGGGTCCCGTGGGAGGCCCCGCCAAAGGTGTTCAGGGTCCCCAGCAGAAGAGTGGGGGGGACAAGGGTAAACAGAGGGAGTTCTACAAAGGGCCCCAAAATAATTCCCAAGGGAACCAAGGGAAAGGTTCTCAGCCACCCCCACCCCCGAAGCAGACCGGGGCCCCGACAGGTAACCCTGTTCAAAGAGGGCCCCTCAGATGTTACAAGTGTAACAACCTGGGGCACATTTCCGTGGATCCCAAGTGCCCCCTGTATGGTAAACCAGCACCCTCTGGTGCCCCACCCCCCAAGCAGGTGAATAGTGTAGCCTTGGGGAGGGAGATAGACATCCAAGGGGCGGGGGATCCCGTACAGATGACCCTAGTCTCATTAGGAGACAGTGAGATGGTCGCTGAGGCCCAGCTGCCCCCCAATACTCAAAAGTATGGGCAGTGGGTGACCATAAATGGCAAGAGGGTGGGGGCTCTTAGAGATACTGGAGCCAGTGTGACTGCTGTCAAGCAACACCTGGTGTCTCAAGAGCAGGTTGTCCCGCACGCATTCTGCCGTGTTGTCAACGCTGACAACACAGAGAGTCAGTGTCCAATGGCTCAGGTTCCCTTTGAGTGGGGGGGGGTCTCTGGTACTCTGCAAGTGGCTGTGAGAGAGGCCATGCCTGTTGATTGTCTCCTAGGTAACGATTTGGAGAGCTCCCCTTGGGAAAAGGTGGAGAAGACGACTCACCTGCGGATGGTGGGCTTGCCTGATTGGGCGTGTGTGACCACCCGGTCGATGGCAGCCGGTAGGGGTGTTGAAGGAACCCTGGAGCCTGAGGGAGAGGCCCAGGAACCGGCCTTAGAGAGAGGGCAAGGGAGGCACGGGAATCCGGCTCCTGACGTTCCCACGGCCCAGGAGGAAGCAGACCTTGAGGGGGATGCCCTGGAGCCTACCGGGGAACAGATAGCCGAACTGGGGGACCTGCCTGAGCTGACCCATTGGCAGCAAGAAGGAGGCCCCACCAGGGAAGAATTCTGCAGGGAGCAGAAAGAGTGCCCCTCTCTAGAGGGTATGCGGCAGCAGGCTGCAGCCCAGGCCAATGGTGATCAGTCCGGAACTCACTTGATCTACTGGGAGAACGACCTCCTATACTCCGAGCCTAAGGTTGCTGAACCTGGGTCAGCCCGTGCGCTGGTGGTACCCCAGAAGTTCAGAGCCTTCCTACTGGGGCTGGCTCACGACGTACCGTTAGCAGGACATTTGGGGCAGGACAAGACCTTTGAAAGGCTTGTCACCCACTTTTATTGGCCCCAAATGCGCAGGAGTTCTGACACTCACTGCAGGACATGCCAGACTTGCCAGGCAAGTGGCAAGAGTGGAAGGAAGCTGAGAGCTCCACTCCAACCTTTCCCTGTGGTCAGTACCCCATTCCAGCGGGTGGGGATTGACATTGTGGGGCCACTGGACCCCAAGACAGCCATGGGCAACAGGTTTATCCTGGTCTTGGTGGACCATGCCACCCGGTACCCTGAAGCCATCCCTCTGAGGACAGTGACGGCCCCCGTGGTGGGACGGGCACTGATGGGAATTTTCTCACGAGTAGGATTCCCTCTAGAGGTGGTGTCTGACAGGGGGACCAACTTCATATCGAAATATATGAAGTCCCTTTGGCAAGAGTGTGGTGTAACCTACAAGTTCACCACACCTTACCATCCCCAAGGAAACGGGTTGGTTGAGCGCTTCAACCGAACCCTGAAGGGCATGATTATGGGTCTCGAGGAACCCATGAGGCGTAAGTGGGACGTCCTCTTACCATGCCTTCTCTTTGCGTACCGCGAGGTGCCACAAAAGTCTCTAGGGTTCAGTCCCTTTGAGCTTTTGTATGGCCACCCAGTACGAGGACCTCTTAGTCTGGTCAAGGAAGGCTGGGAGCAATCTCCCAGGAAACCTCCCCAGAATGTATACAGTTACATGCTGGCTTTCCGGAACCAGACTAGGCGTTTCAGGCAACTTGCTGAGGCAAACCTGGAAGCCAGCCAGGAGGAAATGAAGCGGTGGTACGACCAGAATGCCACTCTGGTTGAGCTTCAACCTGGCCAAAAAGTGTGGGTCCTGGCCCCTGTGGAGCCTTGTGCACTCCAGGACAAGTGGACAGGACCCTTTGAGATTGTGGAGCGCAAGAGTTCTGTCACCTACTTGGTGGACTTGCGGTCTCCTAGGAACCCCTTAAGGGTCCTACATGTCAATCGACTGAAGCCCCACTTGGAGAGGTCCGAAGTGGGCATGCTCTTGGCCACCGATGATGGGACGGAAGAGGAGTCCGAGCCTCTTCCTGACCTCTTGGTAGCCTCAGAGCGAGACGGGTCAGTGGATGGGGTAAACCTCTCACCCACCCTGACCCCTGAGCAACAGGGTGACTGCCGCCAGCTGCTGGGGCAGTTTCCTGACCTGTTCTCCCTGGTTCCCGGTATCACAAATTGGTGCGTCCATGATGTGGATACGGGAGACAGCTTACCTGTGAAGCACAAGGCCTACCGGGTAACTGACAGGGTCAGGGCCTGCATCAAAGAGGAGGTCTCGAAGATGCTTGCCCTAGGGGTGGTTGAGTCCTCCAGCAGTCCTTGGGCCAGCCCAGTGGTCTTGGTCCCAAAGGCTGCAGCGCCGGGTGCCACGCCCGAACTCCGGTTCTGTGTGGACTACCGAGGACTCAACTCAGTCACGAAGACTGACGCGCACCCCATCCCCAGAGCTGATGAGCTCATCGATCGGTTAGGGGCTGCACGGTACCTCAGCACGTTTGACTTAACGTCTGGGTACTGGCAGATCGCCTTGACTGATGGGGCCAAAGAGAGGTCCGCATTCTCTACGCCAGATGGGCATTACCAGTTCCGGGTGATGCCCTTTGGGATGAAGAATGCCCCTGCCACCTTCCAGAGGTTGGTCAACCAGGTGTTGGCTGGGCTGGCCGAGTTCAGCGCCGCCTACCTGGATGACATCGCAGTGTTCAGCGGCACATGGGAAGGACACCTGCAACATCTCTGGGAAGTGTTGATGGCGCTGCGCAAGGCAGGCCTCACGATCAAGGCAAGCAAGTGTCAGATCGGGCAGGGTTCAGTGGTGTACTTGGGACACCAAGTGGGGAGCGGCCAGGTGGCGCCCCTCCAACCCAAAGTTGAAACCATCCTGGCTTGGGAGCCCCCAAAGACCCAGACGGAGGTGAGGGCCTTCTTAGGACTCACCGGGTACTACAGGAGGTTTGTCAAGGGGTATGGCAGCATCGTTGCCCCCTTGACAGAGCTGACTTCGAAGAAGCAGCCCAGAAAAGTGATATGGACTGACACCTGTCAGAAAGCTTTCGACACCCTGAAAACTGCCATGTGCACGGCGCCCGTGCTCTTGGCTCCTGACTTCTCCAAAGAGTTCCTGGTGCAGACGGATGCATCAGAGCATGGTGTAGGGGCTGTTCTCTCACAGATCACTGAGGAGGGCTTTGACCAACCCGTAGCCTTTATTAGCAGGAGGCTACTTCCCCGGGAACAAAGGTGGAGTGCGATAGAACGAGAAGCATTTGCTGTGGTCTGGGCGCTGAAGAAGCTAAGACCCTACTTGTTTGGGTCTCACTTCCGGGTTCAGACCGACCACAGGCCCCTCAGATGGTTGATGCAAATGAGGGGTGAGAACCCAAAACTGTTGAGGTGGTCCATCTCCCTACAGGGTATGGACTTTACGGTGGAGCATCGCCCTGGCACAGATCACGCCAATGCTGACGGTCTGTCCAGGTTTTTCCGCCTTAGTGATGCAGAACTCCCTGGGGTAGGGTAGTTCTCCCCACTTTTCAGCTGGAGGGGACACGTGTTAGACCTGGCACCATTGGCGTGGGTCACCCTTCCATTTTTGTCTGTGCCTCAATGTGTTTTTGTGTTGATGTTAGCTGCTCAGGGCACTGTGCCACTGCCATCCAGTGCCACAGTGCAAGTGCTCCCTATGGTAAAATGTATTATGTGAATTGACTTCCACGTTTGGTTTATTTGGTTTACTATCAGTCCCTAGTAGAGTGCACCAGGGGTGCCAAGGGCTCGTATATCCAAATGCTGCTAGTGGGCTTGCAGCACTGGTTGTGCCACCCACCGAAGCAGCGGGGTAAAATGTGTCTAGGGTCTGCCACTGCAGAACCTGCGCGCGGTCTGGTACCGTCGCGCTGACTGAGCAAGTGTCCCCACTTACCAGTCCCTAAACCTTCCCTTAACTACATGTTAGTCACCCCTCTGGTAGGCCTGAGCGCAGGGTGCATTGTAGGTGTAAGGTAGGACATGCCCTGATGTGGGTGGCATGTCTTAATAGTGAATTACAGCCATTTTCGTTTTTCACTATTGAAGGCTACCTGCTCTCCATAGGCCAGATTGGGCTGCTGGGATCGCTACACGCTGTGACCCCAGTGGACTCAGAGAGCATGGTAGAAAGTCATGTTTAGTATGCCTGAACTCAGGATAATAAAATACGTCTTTTAGTAAAGGTTATTTTAATATCCTGGGTTTGCAAATGCTACTTTTAGAAAGTTAGCCTTTGCGTGCCTAACCATCTCAGTCTGCCTCTGCTGTGTGTGTGTGTTCTGCCTAGCAACAGTACAGGAGCAGGGCTGGGGAATTCCAGGAGACAGTTTGGCTGCCAGGTGGTGGGTAGGGAGATTACCCCAGGATGGGTGGGAGGAGTGCACCCTGACTCTTGAATAGACCTGTGCTCTGCCACCACAAAGCCGGCGCCGCCCCCTGTGGAGCGGCTGATGTCTCTGCCCTGCTGCTGAAAGGAACAAGCCAAGTCACCACAACAGAGTGCTCCAAAACTGGACTGAGCCAGGCCCAGGCCCCCTGGCGCTAAAGAACAAAAGAATCCCTGTATAAAAGTAGGAGCCTGGCTCCTAAGAAATCAGATCCAGATTGAACCACAAAGGAACTCTGCCCGACTAGAAGGACCTGGAAGAAGCTGAAGGAGGAGTAACTTTCCCTGACCTAAGGGACTGGCCTGCAGTAGGTGCCTTGCTGAGGAAGGAGAGGAAAAGACTGAAAGAGACTTTGCACTTTGTTTTCAACTATCTCCAAGGGCTTGGAAGAAGAGCTTGCCCCCTGAACTGAACCCCAGGACCAGTGGGTTCACCGTGTCTCCGCTCGTCTGAGAATTCGAGCCGTGTGCTTTCTCCCGCCGGAGTGCCCTGCGCACCTTCGCATCCCTCCTAGGGCCGTGACACCCAGAAGCCTGGCCGCCTCCACTCGCCGAGAGCCCCGCTCTACCTGAGTCGCTCTGGACCCATCGAGTCTGGCCGCCCCGCTTCCCTGTCACCTGCCTGCTACTGGAGCGCGCTTGGTGCCCTCTCGCCCTCCCGCCGGATTTCTAGTGGGGAAGTGAAATCCAGCCTCGGACGGCCGCCCGTACGTCGTAACGTATCCGGCCGCCCCGCTTCACCTCCCAGCCTGAGTCTGACCGTGCCGCCCTCCGCAGTGACCTCCCGCACAGTCCGTGTCGGAGGCCCTGGGCCGCACCTGTCTACCGAGAGCCGCCCGCTGAATTCTTGATCCGGAAGACCCACGAGGTGCAGAACCTGCATCTCCCCTGAAGACTCGTCCAACCACATCGCACGTTCCCAGGTACAGTGAACTCTCTATCGGACTCGGGGTCCGCAACGTTCTGATTTCCCCGTATCACTGTATCCCGGGTACGCTGCGCATCACCGTGACTGGACCGACTCAACCGAGCCCTGTGAAGCGCTCGTGAACGAATAAGTTACCAAAGACAAGAACAGTGCCTAATCATCATCTTGTGGCTTCCCTTTCGCGACCGTTATTGATGGTCTTGTACATGCCTGCGTAACAAAGAATCTTTTATATAAAGCATCCGTATTTTTGATACAACTTACGCCTGGTGCCCGTTTGTGGGGGATCATTGTGGTTTACTGTGTGTGATCATAAATGCTTAACTGACTAGCGCCCTGAAGTTTAGCCCTGACTGCTCGCGCCACACTACCTATAGGGTGAGCAGGGGTTGTTCTGAGGGGGTAACTCTCTCGCCCTGAATAGAAGAAGGGACCACTGCTTGTCACAAGTACCTACCTGTGCCAACTAGGGGTCCCCCATTCTAACACAAGCTATTAAGAACACTACTGAAATGACATACTTTGATCCAAAGCTTCATACTGAGGTTGTTGTTGCTGTTAGCCCTGTTGGGTTAGGAACCATACTTGCACAGCACACTAGACAACCAAATGTTAGCATATGCAAGCAGACGTTTGTTCCAAACTGAACGTGCTTATTCACAGCCTGAGAAAGAAAGCTTAGCAGTGATGTGGACTTGTGAACATTTTCATGTATTCTTGTATGGGAAGCCCTTCACGCTTGTAACAGATCATCAAGCATTGTTGACCATCTTTGGCAATCCAAAGGCAAAAATTCCTCCTTGCATTGAATGTTGGGGTCTGTGATTTCAAGAATACAACTACACCATAGTGCATCATTTAGGGAAAGTTCAAAACCCTGCAGACTACTTCTCACGAGTGCCTCTACAGTGCCCTGGCATTCCTTCTAAGACAGGTGAAGCATTCATAACTTTCCTTGTGAAATCAAGCACGACAGCTGTCATTTCGTTGGAACAAATTGTCACTGCCACGAGTCAAGATAGTGACATGCTAAAACTAAAAGACATTATTACACATCAGTTTTGGTACCAGAACTCTTGACCTCTTAGAAGTGACAGGAAATTCCAGAAATGTAAAAATGTCAATGAGGAACTGTCCATTACCCAGGAAGGCATTATTCTAGGAGGTTCAAGAATTGTCATTCTGGTGAGTCTGCGCCAACAAATAATCAAGTTGCCTATGACGGACATCATGGAATTGTTGCTACCAAACATGCTCTACAAGACCGAGTCTGGTTTCCACACCTCGGCAAGAGAGGTGAAAGAGAATTGAAGGCGTGTTAACTATGCAGCTACTTGTCATCAAAAATCACTCAACACATTTAAACATGTAAGAGTTGCCAACACATGCATGGGAAAGAATTGCTGTGGACTTTTTCAGTCCTCTTGACAACGAACATCACCTAATGGTGATAGTTGATGACTATTCCCGCTTTTCATTGATAGAGGACCTCTCATCTATCACTCATAAAAAGTCATTGAGAGATTAGACGGCATCTTCACAATATGGGGTGTCCCTGCAATCTTGAAGTCTGACAATGGCCTACCTTTCAGCAGTCGAAAATTCAGAGACTTTCTCAGTCATCTTAATGTGAAGCATCAGAAATGCACATCTCTTTGGCCACAACCCAATGGTTTTGTTAAACTTTTCCTGAGTATTCTTAAGGAAGCTGTTCAGCATGCTAGTATAGAAAAACATGATCTAAAAACTGTCTTAAATTTGAATCTTTGAGCTTACTGTTCGACCCCTCACCGGACCACAGGTGAAAGCCCTGCAACCTTGATGTTCGGCAGAGCCATGAAAACCAAGTTACCTTAATGGACCAACAGAGGATCAAATACTGAGGAAGAAACCCGCATGCTAGCTACATCGTCCTTGCTATATGATTAGTCCATATTTCTAAATTGTTTAACTCTTGTACTTCGTATCTCTAAGACATTTTAAGCAATTTTATCCGGCAATGTGCACTTTACTTTTCTTAACTTTTCTTACCTCATTACTTTGTCAGGGGGTCTCCTGCTTCTCCGGTCTGCCACAAGTATTTCTGCTCGATTGTTGCGGAGGGAAGCAGGAAAGCAGACCCCAGAGGCACTTCCGGTTTGGGGAGGAAGTGCCAGTTAGCGGTCTAGCACTCTCACTAGATGCTAGACACAACCTATAAGAAGCGGTTGTGCCAGGACGCTCTGCTAGACTACATCGTCCTTGCTATATGGTTAGTCCATATTTTTAAATTGTTTAACTCTTGTACTTCGTATCTCTAAGGCATTTTAAGCATTTTTATCCGGCACTGTGAACTTTACTTTTCTTAACTTTTCTTACCGCATTACTCTGTCAGGGGGTCTCCTGCTTCTCTGCTGCCATGAGCATTTCTGCTCGATTGTTGCGGAGGGAAGCAAGAAAGCAGACCCCGGAGGCACATCCGGTTTGGGGAGGAAGTGCCAGTTAGCGGTCCAGCGCTCTCGCTAGACGCTAGACACACCTTATAAGATACATGTGTGCTCGGACATGCAGCGGACACGCCTAGTGGACGCGCCGTTGGCGCGCCTAAGGCAAGTCCTTCTGCAGCCGTCTGCATTTGGCCTGCGCCAGGCACTCGGACCACTGGTCATGGCAACAGGGAACAGCTATTCAGACTTACTCACACTAGAGATAATCTACTTAAACTGAAAGGTAATAGGAAACCCCTTATATGTAATACCTTCGCTTTCCAGACACTCTATGACCTACAGCTATACATATGCCCTTCTTGTGGGTAGAGGATGTCTCAATGTCAAAATCCACCCAGACCGCTTGGCGGAAAGAAGTCCACTAATATCCCTGAGAAACCAAGCCTGGGTTCAGAAGAGAGGTATAAAGGCTTTCTTCTTAATGCTCGCTCCCTTATTAAGCATAAACTGGAGTTTGCCATCCTCCTAGCAGACCTTAAACCAGACTGGATCCTCATCACTGAAACCTGGGCCAATAACGCCTCATGACCCGACCTGGTAGACGCAATCCCAACCAACTACTCCATCCAGAGGGTGGACAGGGAGGGACGCATAGGCGGAGGCCTGGCTGTGGTCTTTAAATCACCCTACAAATGTCTTATAGAATCAGGCTTTAACCCACCTACATATGAAGTCCTCCAATTTAAACTGATTACCTCACCCACTTGCTCTTTTGGTGGACTGCTGATCTATAGGCCCCCTGGTCCCCCATTTCTTAGGGATCTCAAAATCCTTCTAGAACCGCTGCTAGCAGAGAACTGGATGACCATCATGGGGCACTTTAACTTCCATTTAGAGGAGATGGATAATCAGGACTCGAATAGCCTCTTAGAAGCCTTCGCTAATCATGGACTATCACAACTTGTCTCCGCCCCCACTCACAAGGCTGGCCACACCCTTGATGGAATTTTTACAAATGACCCTCTCCTGGTCTTAAAAACACAATTCCCATCAGCTGGCCTGATCATAAGGAGGTTGCCTTTTACCTCTCATCAATGTCTACAGTCAGAATTACGAATACTGCACACACTGTGGAATAAACAGAAACTGGAAAGGAGTCTCTGCTGAGGCACTATCCAGGACCTTACACAGTAAACACTGGGTGATCCCTGAGGTCTCGGATAGTGGAGCAGAGGCCTAAACTACTTGGCTAGAGCGTTCAGCAGACATACTGGCACCTCTTAAGACAACTACACATAAAAGGCTCTCTCAATCTTTACCCTGGTACAATGATAGACTCAGGAAGCTAAAACAAATATGCCGCCGCCACGAGCAAGTATGGAGAAAAAATCAAGATAGTCAAGATAGAATCTCATATAAACTCTCCATCAAAGAATATAAACGTGCAATATTTGAAGAAAAGTCTAAGTACTGCACCCAGAAAATTGAAAATGCTGCCTCTACAAAAGAGCTCTTTAAGTTAGTACAACTGGTCTCGGCCTCACACTCCAGAGCGGAACCAGAGAGCTCTCAGGAGTTCTGCAGTCAGCTAGCCACCTTTTTCTACACCAAGATTATGGTATGGCTTTGGCCCGACTTCCCCAACTCAATTCCATCCCTCCGCCTCCCGTGGTTCCCCCGAGCACTGCAAGACTCAGTATTAGATACAAGCTACAAGAGACCAAGGACCTCTCCGTCTTCTCCACTCTCTCCCCTAAGCTGGTCGAGCAATATCTCCTGGGAACCTTTGCAGGCTCACATTTGAAGCCTGCCCACCTACAGTCCTCCACATGGCCGCCAGTGATATAGCTGCCCCACTCTGTGAGTTATTAAATAATGTGATCCTCTCTGGATCATATCCACAGAGTTGGAAGCAGGCTATTATCAGGCCCATTCTGAAAAAACTAAATCTTGAAGTCAGGGACTGTAAAATCTATCGCCCGATCTCGCTGCTTCCCGTACCTGCAAAGGACCTGGAAATGCATCTGAATATTCAGCAGATGGAGACTGCTGAACAGCAACACTGGTTCAATGACTCTCAGTTTGGCTTTAGAACACATCATGGGACTGAAACAGCATTAATTTCAGCCACAAGCAGTATTAGTGGATGAAGGACAGAGACTACTACTCATACTCCTGGATCTGTCTGCAGCTTTTGATACCATCTCTCCCACTCTGCTGCTAGACAGATCCAGGGGCTGGGCATCTCACATCAAGCCTTAGCCCTCCTGTCCTCCTTCCTAGGGGAACAATCTCAAAAGGTGAAGCTTCAGTGCTTTTCCTCGGAAGCATTCTCCCTGCCCTGCGGAGTTCCCCAGGGCTCCTCTTTGAGTCCCACACTCTTTAATCTGTATGTGGTACCCCTAGCAAACATCATCCACTCCTGCGGAAGGGAGGTAGTGACATATGCTGACGACACCCAGATCATGGTATCAATTCCTAAGAACATAGGCTTGTTAGCTGAGAACGTTCAATGCTGTATGACTAAGGTGGCAGAATGGATATCTGGTAATTTCTTAAAACTGAATGGGGATAAGACGGAGGTGATGGTCTTTGGCCCAGGGACAACAAGATGGAATAGCAGCTGTTGGCCTCATTCTCTAGGAACGTGTCCCATTCCAGGAAACAAGGCTAAGAACCTTGGAGTTCTGATGGACCCTGACCTCAATTTTAACGCACAAACAAATCGCACTGTCTCCACCTGCACCTGGATACTAAAGATGCTGAAGAAAACCTTACCTCTTATTCTGCACCCCGCACGCAAGCAGCTTGCTCTCTCCCTGGTAATATCCAGACTGGACTACTGCAATTCACTTTACCTAGACTCAATCAAGAATCTGCAGTATAAACTTCAACTGGTGCCAAATATATATAGATGTTTCTGATTGCTTTTATTCTAACAGGACTTATGAGCATGCAGAGTTCGTTTATCATTATGCCATGTACTGTTGCTTCCATTCCTAGATAGATTGTTTATTTTTATATGTACATTTATATGTATATTTATTCGAACATTGGGTCCCATATGGCATAATTGGAACTACGTTACTATGAATTACTATGCATTGCACATGTGTTAGCAAATTGTATACCTTATTCTATGTAGTAGATTCCAGTTCATAAGGGTATTCGCTGCTCATTCCATTATGGGATTAATTTTATTATCTTTAAAGCACTATTTTGCATACATTATTCATTTTTTGCACCCCTCACACCAATAGCACTTTAGAGAGCAGGTATGAAACTTGCTAAATTTGCATGTTAGCACCCTGTTGTTGATAGGGTGCTAGATTTATCTCTGCTTTTTTGGCTTTTAAAGCCAAAAAAGCAGAGATAAAGCCATTGTTGATATGCCCCTTAGTTGTTTTAGCTATATTATATTATGTATTTATATTTGTTAGATTATATAACACTATTTATAGTATTTCTTTTATGTTCCCTGCCTGTCAATCGCGCGAACCGGAAGTGCTGTGTGGTTTATATTTTCTGTCTTTCAATATGTCGACAAGTGATCAAGGACACAGTCTGTGTCCGAAACAAGTCTGAGACTGCACCTTTCCTTTTGAATAAAGCACCGATTATTTGGCAACAGCATATTCAGAGTCCGTGGTCCTGTTTGTGCGCGTCCGCACGAGGATACAGAGAAATACAAAGAAATGACTCTTTTGCACAAATTACCCATTGGCTAGTGCACTGCGTCTGGTGGACACTGCTCCTTCCGTTTGAAGGGCTACTTGATTGCCACCATCCCCACCTTATGGGTGGGCGGTCTAGTTGTTACTCAAAAGGTTTAGGAGAGGGTTACATAAGTGGGAGGCTGGCGCGACCATGCAGCTTAAAATTGGTAAACTGCCCTTGATCATATTTTGCTCACTGCACAGGGAAACGGGAGGGGGAACTGTGTGTGCATGGTTCTTTTGAAAAATGAATTTTTCTTAGAATTAAAAATATATATATATCAGCTAGAAATTGCTCTTTTGCACAAATTTCTTGTTGTCTGGGTACCACGTCTGGTGGCCACTGTTTCTTCCGTTTGAAGGGCCACTTGACGGCCCCCATCACTGCCTTAGGGGTGAGTTGTCTAGTTGTTACTCAAAATGTTTACGAGAGGGCGACATAAGTGGGAGGCTGGCGTGACCACGCAGCTTAAGATCAGTAAACTGCCCTTGATCATATTTTGCTCAGTGCACAGGGAAATGGGTAAGGGAACTGTGTATGCATGCTCCTTTTTAACATTTAATTGTTCTCAGAATTTAAAAAAATTAATATAATATCAGCTATAAATTGCTCTTTTGAACAAATTACCCAATGGCTAGGGTCCAGCTTATGGTGGCCACTGCTCCTTTTGTTTGAAGGGCCTCGTGATGGCCGCCTTCACCACCTTAGGAGTGAGCGGACTAGCTGTTTCTCTAAAGGTTTAGGAGTGGCTACATAAGTGGGAGGCTGACACAACTGCACTCATGGTGCATCGTAGATGTGCCAAAGCCAAGCCCTTCTGCGCTGGTCCGCACCTGGACCATACCCAGGGCCAGGCCCCTGGGTTGTCCGAAACGGCAGGCAATCCCTGGGAAACTGTACTCAAAAGGAAATCTCCTGGCACTGAGACCTTTAGGTAAGAAGCCAGAGTGTCCGTTTTTGTGACCCATGAATCCAGATTCTATACAATCTCGCTGACATGGTGCGAGATTGTGCCAAATATATATAGATGTTTCTGATTGCTTTTATTCTAACAGGACTTATGAGCATGCAGAGTTCGTTTATCATTATGCCATGTACTGTTGCTTCCATTCCTAGATAGATTGTTTATTTTTATATGTACATTTATATGTATATTTATTCGAACATTGGGTCCCATATGGCATAATTGGAACTACGTTACTATGAATTACTATGCATTGCACATGTGTTAGCAAATTGTATACCTTATTCTATGTAGTAGATTCCAGTTCATAAGGGTATTCGCTGCTCATTCCATTATGGGATTAATTTTATTATCTTTAAAGCACTATTTTGCATACATTATTCATTTTTTGCACCCCTCACACCAATAGCACTTTAGAGAGCAGGTATGAAACTTGCTAAATTTGCATGTTAGCACCCTGTTGTTGATAGGGTGCTAGATTTATCTCTGCTTTTTTGGCTTTTAAAGCCAAAAAAGCAGAGATAAAGCCATTGTTGATATGCCCCTTAGTTGTTTTAGCTATATTATATTATGTATTTATATTTGTTAGATTATATAACACTATTTATAGTATTTCTTTTATGTTCCCTGCCTGTCAATCGCGCGAACCGGAAGTGCTGTGTGGTTTATATTTTCTGTCTTTCAATATGTCGACAAGTGATCAAGGACACAGTCTGTGTCCGAAACAAGTCTGAGACTGCACCTTTCCTTTTGAATAAAGCACCGATTATTTGGCAACAGCATATTCAGAGTCCGTGGTCCTGTTTGTGCGCGTCCGCACGAGGATACAGAGAAATACAAAGAAATGACTCTTTTGCACAAATTACCCATTGGCTAGTGCACTGCGTCTGGTGGACACTGCTCCTTCCGTTTGAAGGGCTACTTGATTGCCACCATCCCCACCTTATGGGTGGGCGGTCTAGTTGTTACTCAAAAGGTTTAGGAGAGGGTTACATAAGTGGGAGGCTGGCGCGACCATGCAGCTTAAAATTGGTAAACTGCCCTTGATCATATTTTGCTCACTGCACAGGGAAACGGGAGGGGGAACTGTGTGTGCATGGTTCTTTTGAAAAATGAATTTTTCTTAGAATTAAAAATATATATATATCAGCTAGAAATTGCTCTTTTGCACAAATTTCTTGTTGTCTGGGTACCACGTCTGGTGGCCACTGTTTCTTCCGTTTGAAGGGCCACTTGACGGCCCCCATCACTGCCTTAGGGGTGAGTTGTCTAGTTGTTACTCAAAATGTTTACGAGAGGGCGACATAAGTGGGAGGCTGGCGTGACCACGCAGCTTAAGATCAGTAAACTGCCCTTGATCATATTTTGCTCAGTGCACAGGGAAATGGGTAAGGGAACTGTGTATGCATGCTCCTTTTTAACATTTAATTGTTCTCAGAATTTAAAAAAATTAATATAATATCAGCTATAAATTGCTCTTTTGAACAAATTACCCAATGGCTAGGGTCCAGCTTATGGTGGCCACTGCTCCTTTTGTTTGAAGGGCCTCGTGATGGCCGCCTTCACCACCTTAGGAGTGAGCGGACTAGCTGTTTCTCTAAAGGTTTAGGAGTGGCTACATAAGTGGGAGGCTGACACAACTGCACTCATGGTGCATCGTAGATGTGCCAAAGCCAAGCCCTTCTGCGCTGGTCCGCACCTGGACCATACCCAGGGCCAGGCCCCTGGGTTGTCCGAAACGGCAGGCAATCCCTGGGAAACTGTACTCAAAAGGAAATCTCCTGGCACTGAGACCTTTAGGTAAGAAGCCAGAGTGTCCGTTTTTGTGACCCATGAATCCAGATTCTATACAATCTCGCTGACATGGGTTCAAAAACATCATCATCAATCTAGAACCAAAGTGCTCTGATTAACACCAGATCGCTAGTTAAACACCATATGGAAGCAGTGGAATTCATTGCTTCACAGGCTATTGATATCGTTTTTATAACAGACCTGGGCTGATCTGGCTTATGGACCAGAGTTGATAACAGCAGTGCCAGTGGGCTATGTCATTACTAGGCATGATAGACCTTGTAAAAAGGGAGGAGGAATTGTAGTTATCTTTCGGGAATCTTTTCTAACGAAATGTAATCCTGCATCCTCCAATGCCCAGAAAGCTCTTTTGTTTAGCTTCGAGTTGACTAAATCTCAGTCATTTAACAGACTGAAGATTTATCATCCCCCAGGCCAAGAACCCCCTTTATCCATTCTTTAGAATTATTGTGGAACGATATTGTTGGCAAGTCAGCCTTCACAATATTAGGAGATTTTAACTTTCATCTCAAGAATAACTTAAACCCGGATACAGACTTGCTCATAAACACTTTGTCCTATCTCAGTCTTTCCCAGTGTGTAGTTGTGCCCACGCATGTGGCTGGGTATACCCTCGATGGAATTTTTTCTAACAATCCTTTTGTTCCCTGTCCCACCACTCTTCCACTCATCTAGACAGACCACAACGCAGTTCTCTGGGAAATAATGCTCCCCCCAAAAAATAAGGTCATGAAGGCAGCCTTAATATTGGTTGTCTCGCATACGTGGCACAGGGTTCAAACCACAGAGTTGAACGCTATTCTTGCGAATTCTCAACCAGAAGGCACCACGCATATTGACTCATTGGTGGAAAACTTTACAAGCTAGCTTAATAGGGCTGCTTATAAATTAGCCCCTGCCAAACTTAAAACAACTAGATGATATAAGCTAAGAGCTCCTTGTTTTAATGATATTCTCAGGGCAGCAAAACAAAGCTACCATAGACAAGGGAGAGTTTGGAGGTGAGATTATAACAATACTCCAGAGAGAGAGAGAAATATCAGTCCTGTATTGGACAATATAAAAAGCTCCTTGTTGAGGTAAAATCTCCAATGTTAAGTCAGGGTCACTGTCTTTCATTTAGTTCCAGATGTAGTAGCCCCAAATCGGACAGGGATTTTTAACATCATATTTAGTTCAGGTGTATTTTCACAGCAGTGGAAGGTTTCCTCAGTGCTTCCACTGCTGAAGAGACCAGACCTGGATGAGCAGGATCTCAACAACTTTTGCAACATTTCAAGACTTCCCTTCCCAGCAAAAGTGGTTGAAAAAACCATGAATTTACAGCTCACCCCTTTTCCGGAAGCCAATCGCCTCCTAGCTGAAACACAATGTGGTTTTCTAAATGGTTTTACTATGGAGTCAGCACTTATGGTTGCAACTGAAGAGACCAGGGCCACAGTGGATGAGGTGGGCAATGCCACCCTCATCCTGCTACATCTCTATGTGGCTTTTGATATGGTCAACCATAACATTTTGATTTCTTGGCTACAGAGACGGGGGATTCATGGTGCTGCCCTTAACCTTTTGAGATCAATCCTGACCCATCATTCTCAATCAGTCTCCTTTAAGTTTTTTTTTAATCAGACCCCTTAATGCTGCCGTGTGGGGTCCCCAGAGTTTGTCTTTGAGCCCAATGTTGTTCAAACTATACATTTCCCCCATGGCAGCACTAATCAAAAGTTTGGCTTGTTGTTAGTTTCTTATGATGATGACACCCAAACAGCGGTTAACTTATGTGATAATGGGCAGAATATGGGCAAGATCTTTCGTAGTTGTATGAGTGCAATTGGATATTGGATGGACCAAAACTGCCTAAAACTTAATTCATCAAAGACCAAAATAATTTTGTTCAGCAACAACACAACCTTTTGGTACCCTGACTGGTGGCCAGAGGAACTGGGCACCCTTCCAGTGCCAGTCCAGAAGGTAACAAATCTAGGTGTTCTGAATGACATCTGATTATCATAAAAAGTGAATAGAATGACTTTGAGCTCCTTTTTTGCCCTGCTTTCCTTTAAGAAAGTTTCTCCGTTCATACCTTTTGATCTGATAAAGGCCATTATTATTGCTCTAGTTCTATCTAGACTAGACTATTGCAATGGTCTGTATCAAAATTTGCCAAAAACCGTCCTTGAATAAACTTCAAGTTCTACAAAACTCTTCAGCTCGTACACTGATGAAGATCTCCAGATACAGTTCGGCCTCTCAAGCCATCATTAAGCTGCGTTGGCTACCTGTAAGGTAATGGATAGTGTTTAAGGGCCTGTGCACAGCCTACACAGCACTTCATGGTCTTGGCCCCGTATATTTGAAAGACAGAGTCAGATGTTATCTTCCAGGCAAGAATATTCGCTCCAGCCTAGCTAGAAACTTGGTAGTTCCTACCTACAGATTGGCTACCTGGGGAGGCTGAAGCTCAATAAGGACCATTTTTAAAATATGACTTTTCACTCATGATAAGTATTGTCCATCTCCCTGCTTATCATTTACCAGTTTGAGCAGCCCCAAGACACCTCTGGGCATTTGTTTGAGCTTTGTAATTTATAAATCAAATCAAAGCCGGTCAGTGACACTTCTACTGCCTGTCCACAGTTTCCAAAGACATGGTCTGAAAGTGTAACCAAAGTGCCATGAACACTCATTAAAGAGGAATGATTGTGTATATATTTGTAAATATTTTTTATTTTTTATTTTAAAGAGGGGGAAGATTTAGTATTGTGTGAGTTTGCGACTCTGTTGAACTGTGACATAGGCATTAGACTGGAGCAAAGTAAATGCAGGTTTAGAATGTTGAGTTTGCGGCTACACGCAGAAGAATTAGGTCATTTTATACTAAGCTTCATGTGGGGGGTAGTCATTGGTGAGTCCCCAGGCTGGGGAGTACTCTACATAAGGCAGGATAAATTTCATTTCAACAAAACACACTGAATTACGCTCAGCGTTTCATATTGTATATTACGTTCATCAAATATTAATTTGTATGCTTTATTAAGTGATCTTCTTTTTATATATTAACCCCTTCGGTGCTCATGACGGAATGGTTCCGTCATGACCCACGGTTGAGCTGTGCTCATGACGGAACCATTCCGTCATGACCCCGCCCGCGCAAGATTCCGCCAGCACAGCGGCGGAATCTGCGCAGCATCGAAGGGGTTAAAAGCGGTGTTTGCAAACTGAATAAATAAACAAAATCTAAAAAAATTCAAAAAACTATTACTCCGGAAAATAAACAAAGCAAAAACAAATGGTTCCCAACACTATAGGAAAACCGAAATTCTACCTTTTAAATCAAAGAAGTAAAAGATAACAGTTATGATTTTGTTCACCACTGCACTGGTCAAAATTAGGTATGCGCAACTTTTGTTAAGTTCTGTGTAAAATTTTGAGAAGATTCCGAAGTTTGTGCTTTGCTACATGAGTGTGTAAAGTGCAAACTAATATAGCAATGTTTGTCTCAAAAGGTAAGTTTGAAAAGACAAATTCTGCATACATTTATCACTGTACATAGAAAAAATCGGCAAAATGTTAACCTGCAGAGATAAGGTTTGGGTATATTTTCCATCTTGTCTGGGTTTGATTAAACTAAAAAATATCTCACAATGCAGCCAAAAATATTCTCAATGTGCAGAAATGCTTTCCATGTGCGAAAGTGAAGTTAAACCGGGGAGCATTGTAAACTTTGTGAAGGGTTCAAATCTGTAACTTTGCAAAGCTTTGAACACACCTTATCAGGAAGATATCTATTCTTTAACAGCATCTGAACCCTGTATTCCATTTAAAGTAAAAAAATACATATAAATGAATAAAGACTTCAGAGCGCTTTACATGAACACCATTTACATTACAGATGGACACATTCAAGTTTCTTTTGTTAGGCACAAGGAGATTAAGGGGCATATCATCAACGGCCAGCGATAATTATCGCTGGCCGTTCATAGCGATAGAAAAATTATCGCCAGCTATTGCAGAATATTATCGCCATGATAACGCTATATTTACAACGCATAGCGCTATGGCGATAATATTTCAGTGATAGCGGTGTATTCAATGGAACATCCCTGGTTTTCCAGCGATGTTCCGTTGAAAACAGCGATAACATTGCTGATAGGACCCTGTGGTCCTATCAGCATAATCCATATCCCATTAAAAGTATGCCTTAGTCAGGAATTTAACAGGTGTTAAATTCCTGAGTTAAGGCTGAGGTAGCGCGATTTTTTTTTATCGCTGCACCTCCTTGTTAATATAGCGAAGCTGCCTTTATGATATTAACATGTGTTGTTTTCACAGCCACGCCTCTTTTGCATCTCATTAGCGATGCGAGGCGAGGCTGTGAAAAAACGGGCTCTACATCAAGGAAACACACGCTAGCGTGTCCTTAATGATATTGCGATATAATTATCGCCGCTTTTTGACCAAAAACGGACGCTAAAGCGGCGATAATTATATCGCCAGCCCTTGCTGATATGCCCCTTAGTGATTTGCCAAATATCACAGGATGTTGAGCGTCCCTGCTGAGTCTCGAACCCAGTTCTCCAGCTCCGAGGTCAACCACACTCGCACTTTCACTTGTTGTATTTATGACTTTTGTGTACAAAATAAAGACATGCATGCACACAGGCTTTCATAAAATGCAACACAATTACGTTCCCTTTGTTAAAAGTATTTAGTAGGCAATATTCTGTTCTGTATGTCTTTAAAATTCACCACTTGCAACACAGCCATCATGCAGCCATCATCTTCTGATTCCTTTTCATCACTCTTTTGTTTGAGGAGAGAGCCTACCGCTGCTCATGCAGGCTCTTCAGCAAAGAGGCTCTTTTGTATTATCATTAAGGAAAGTGCACACAGGCAATTCTTATTGATAAATCATTCATTATCTTCTCCTGGATTTTTTAAATATTTTATGCTCTAGATTGTAAATGGCAAGTGTAAACAGTTTTCAGTAAATATAACACAAGCCCTCACCTTGAAGCAATAATCTGTGCTTCATTATTAACAGGGTATGCTTGTCTTTATCATTACCAAATAAATTTTTGAAACAAAGAACTATAGAACATGCCATAATGAGGCAAATCATACCATGTTTGAAACTTGGGGGCATATCAACAACAACCGGCGATAATTATCACAAAGCGCACTTAGCGCTAGGATATTTATCGCCGGCTACCGTGGAATTTTATTGCTGAGATAGCGTGCTATTAGCAACGCTTACCTCAATAGCGATAAAAATCCTCACGCTAACTGGCTAACGTGAGATTATCGCTGGAAATCCAGCGATAATCTCACGTTAGCTTGTTGATAGGGACTCACAAACGTAGCCATGATATCCTCCTTCCATAGGATATCATGGCTAAGTCAGTCCTAAAGCAGGTGTTAGGAAAGTAGCGATAACAGGTGTCGCTTAGCGACATTTCTCCTATCATTTCAGGTCAGGAACGCCCACTTGCATCTCATTAGAGATGCGAAGCTGGGCGTAAGAAATCCGCACGCTAAAGCAAGGTTTCACGCGTTAGCGTGACCTTGCTAATATAGCGATAAAATTATCGCCGCTTTTCGGCCGATAAATTTTTATCGCCTCGTTGTAAATATGCCCCCAAGAACTTTAGAAAATGTTTTATTAGGCCGTATCAGACAAAATGTTATGTTCGTTGTACATAGACAACTTAAAAATGACCTACATTAAATAGCACACATAACACACATTTTAGACAAGTATTTAAACAATACAGCTTAATATAACGTTTCTTTTCATACTGCAATAAACCTAAACAGTGTTGAGTAAACCACTGTATTTTTCGAAATTTTAGAAACCGGGTAACATTGGGTTTGATGATTAAAAAATGCTGTGTTCAGACATAGAGGTTTCAACAGAATGTGATCTTTAAAAAATGTACAGATAATGCTATCTCAAAACCATGTTTCAGTTTCCAGTAGTCAACAATGCTGCATTAACAGACATTTGCAAATAAATTAAACATAATAGTGAGTACACTTAGCTTGCTTAAGGTGATGCGCTTTTAGTTAATTTTAAGAGCATCTTTTCAAAATGCGTCCTCACTCAGTTGCTTATAAAGGAGCTGTAAATTATCTTTTCCACACAATACCAATTAAAGTATTGTCTGTTTTGTTTTCTTTAAAGACTAATGTGGGTGTTTGCTTTGCTTTTGACAAGCACTCTTTTGAAAGCAATGCGTACGCTCGCTCACCTTAAAACACGAATCCACGTGCTGTAAAAACAAAGCACCATTAATAATACTTTCAACAGCATTTTTCTTCTTTATATACAACATTATGCAAATTGAAAAATGCAGAGCTTGATAGAAAACAGTCCCTTCAGCCCTGTATAGCAGAATTTGAGCTAATGTGTCATTATTTATGAGAAACATACAATTAAATGCATGGGCTGCATATTAATATTGGCTCTGCATGAAGCAGCAAAGAAACAACGCTGTAATATAACCAATCTGTGACGATCACTTACTCAGTTGAAGTCCATGATTTAAATGATTGCACTTTTGAAGGCCTTTTTAAGACATCTTGCTTACAATTAATAGTATATTTTTTGAAGAGCATAATGAGCTGCAATCCTAAAAAAACAATATGAAAACGACAGTGCTTTTTTTGTTGGAAAATGTGTGTTTCTGTGTATTTATGTGGCTCCAATGTGTGTCTGAGAGTGGATATGGACATGAATGAAGGAAGGAACATTTGTAGAGCGCGTGGTTACCCAGGGGCATCCTAGCGCCAAGACGCCAAGTAGGCTACGAGGAGATTAATGAAAAAGAAAAGGTTTCAACAGTTTTCCGAACTTAAGGTGGTCAGGTTTGGCGCGTATGTGGAAGGGAATACTATTCCAAAGTTTGGATGCATTATATGTGAACAGTCGGCCTCCACTACGTGCACGTTTGATCTTAGGTACACAAATAAAACCTTTTTTCCCCGACCTGAGAGCTCTATTGGGTACATAAGGTTGGCTCCAGGTACGAATCAGAGGCGGGCCTTGTCCTGACAGTGACTTCTGGGTGATACACAGGGCTTTAAATTGCACTCTTTACTGGACAGGGAGCCAATGCAAGGTGGCGAGGGCAGGCCTGGCAGAAGAGCGTTTTGGAATGTTCAACAACATACGGGCTGCACAGTTCTGTACTATTTGTACTCTTTTGATGGTAGCCTGGGGGGCTCCCAGGTATAGAGCGTTAGCGTAGTCGAGCCGCGAAAGTGTGAGTGCCTGCACCAGTAGTCGTCTAGCCGTGAACGGGAGCATGGGAAATATCTTTCGAACCTTCTTAGCAGTCCATAACAATTCGCCGCCACTATACGGGGATGCTCTCTAAAATCTAAATTAAAATTACCATGTGTATATGCATGTGTGGTTTTGTGTTTGTGTGTATTGTCTAAAAGCATGTGTGTACCTGTATGTGTAGGTTCTGCTACCAGATTCAAATGTAATCCAAAACAACATATGGTCATTATAACAATGAACGCATACATTTGAACAAACCTGACCATGTGACTTGGCCAATGTGTATTGATACACCTAGTAAGAAAAATGACTGCTCAAAAATGGAAAGAGAAAAAAAAATGGGAAAACAAAGAAAAAATGTTTGTTAGCAAAATTCAAAGGAATGACACTCCAAAGACAAGCATCATTTCCTGTGCCAATCCCCAAGAATTCCTAAAAGAAAACACAGCATCTAAAAGCAAAGAAAATGTAAAAATATTTTACAAAAAGAGAATGCATTAAGGCCAAATGAACCCAAACTTTAACTTTAAAATACATAAACACAGTACCAATTAAAATGTATGAAGTCTAAATAGCAACTTTGCAACTATCATCTCCATGGAAACTTAGAAACATTAATGTGAATGAAAAAACCCACATATACAGGATGCACATTGAAATGCCGGTTATAGACAATGGGCTCAATTTACAAAGACTTTCCTGCCACTTTCTCATATAGTACTCCTGTATTGTAGGAGTTAGCCAGGGATACCCTTGGCATACTCATTTATTTTTAGAATAAGTCAGGAGTACTTCAGGAGTAACGCACAACTACTCATGCACCAGTCTTGGTGAATTGGGCCTATCATCTGAGTAAAGTACAGTACATACCATAATTACTGTCCATGCACATTATATAATGTGGTATTATTTACAGAAACATATTTTGAAATAAAAGTCAGTCATTAAAAGATCATTATATAATTGACACTATTATTAATTAGCCATTACCATTTAGCAATAAAATATTATATTTTTTTGTTTACTGATTAACAGTGTTTATAGTACTTTTTTAGACAATTATCCTAATTTGCTATACATTTTATATAAATGTCATAATACTGATTGTGATGATCGTCAACTCCACAAATTTCAGTGACCGTCATTTAAACGTAGTTGATCTGAAGATTAGTTGATGTCATGGCATCTATGTAATGTGGTGCACCAATAAAGACACAGTTATATATTCCATTTAGGAGATTATTTCCATGTGCTGTGACATGTTATGTTATTTGCTGGTTTTGGTAATTTGTTTTGCTCTAAACATCACCTAGCTTGCTCAGCAGTGTATGGTCTTTTTGTTTTAAGCCATAATAAAGAATTCTGAGGCCCTCAACAGGTGGATATATTTTCTAAAAGTGTACATCTGTGTAAAGGGAAGACTACATGTATTTCTGCGACATTAAGTTTAGAGTATATGTGTTCTCAATCATTTGTTTGGGTATCAGTATTACACTAAACCCTGTTTGCCAGATGTGATATCAGAAGTATAATGGTGTGTTTTAACTGTGCGTAAATTGAAGTAACGCAGATGAGGCTTTCCTGAAATCTTTCGGAAGTTTATGTACATCATCTCTTGCAGAAATTTCATTCCGGGTCTGGATGTGTGGTGGGAGCTTAGAAATTATACCGTGCAGCCGTGTGGGACATGTCTTCCGAAAAAAGCATCCTTATGTCTTCCCAGAGGGAAATGCCAACACGTACATCAAGTAAGATTTTCCTTTGTGTTTCAAACATTTGTAGTGATTTGCTTTAGGACCGTATTCACTTTATCCTTTAAAAGTACCATAATAATTGGATTTGAATCATCCTACAGAACCACATTATGGGGCCGATTCTGATCCTGGACTTTTATTTTACATACAAATCGGATCCGTATTTTTTTCCATACAAATCGTACAAGTCCCTTCCAACCCGTGTAGGACGATTCGTACGGGAAAAATACATACAGATCGGCCCGATCCTTACAAATCGGATCGGGAAAAGCTGTACGACACGGACCATACAATTTGTAAAAAGGCTGTACAACCCGTCAAGTACGATTCGTACCGGGTTGTCAGCATGCGATTTGTATGGAAAATGGCCTATATACGGGGAACGACTCGTACCGGGCTATGAAGCGAACCCCTATACGCCTCGTACCCTGGTATGACTCATTCTGGGGGTACGACTCGTACCGGGGTACGGGTCGTATAGGGGTATGAGGCGTACAGGGGACCCCCACATGTGAGGCGTGTGTATGGAGCGTACCCCAACATCGCGCATGTACGCACCGTACATACACGATTTTGGGTTCCGCACCGTACATACACGATTTTGGGGTCCGCACCGTACATACGCAATTTTGGGGTACGGTGCGTACACAAGCGATTTTGGGGTACGGTGCTTGTATGGTGCGTACACGACCAGTACCCCTTCAGCACGTATATACGCACCGTACCCCACTTTTCGTGTCATCAGTACGCACCGTACATATGCACCGTACCCCTGTATTCATGGGATGTACGACGCGTACATGGGGGGTCCGTCTCGTACTGTTTTCGGGGCATACAATGTTTTCCTGGCACTTTTTGCCTCCTGTAAAAAAAGGGTCGTACGGAGTGCCGTTTGTACGAATCGTACTTGACGGGTTGTAATATGCTGCCGGGAATACATGTGAACGTCGCGTGCAGGGCAATCCGAATCGGAATCGCTTGTATTTACGAGTTGTATGGTCTTTTTTACAATTTGTATGGAGAGCGTCTATTTGTACGGATCGTACTTCCTAGGTTGTAGGGGAATCCTTACAAGTACGAGTTGTATGGGGAAACGCTCCATACCACGATTTGTACAGCGTTTTTCCAGGATCGGAATCGGCCCCCTAATGATCAAAAAATGTAGAATCTTTTATTACTCTAGATAAAGCAACAAATATCTATACTTTTTGTCAAATTACAGTTTTCATTTTTCACAAGTTATTTTAAATATTTTTGATTCCAGTGAGTTTTGGATATTTTAACTCAACTCTTTCTAATTTATGGGGCATGATATATGTTAAATACAGTATTTTTCATTTTTTTCATTTGCAAAAGGAAAAAATTGTGTTTTCAAAAAAATGCTGTTCTCACTGAGCTGAGTTTTTCCTGCAGCAATAGTTACACACTCATTCAAAAACAGAAGTCTATCGAATTGCACTTGTATTGGTCAAAACTTTCTCCTCTACATGCTTGTTTTCACCAAAAAATGAACTCTGTACAGTGTAGCTCCCGCAGTTGACCTCCTGCTGTATGTTTGTGATAGTTGGCTTCATGCTGCTAATGTAATGAAAGAAAACTGAAAAATTACACAGAAGTTGGAGTTTTCTGTTTTTTACCGAGGGGGGCTCCAGTCATTCTTCTAGCTTTAGCAATCAAGCAGCTATTGGAACTAAAATGCCTGATTCACAGTATTGTTGAAAATCCCAGAGGAAGCCCTAGCAGCCCACTTTAAAATGATGTATCTGGAAGCTTACGCCCCAAGACAGAGAAGTAGTTACAGTTCTTACTTTCCTTCCAAACCAAATTCAATGAATTCTGTTTTGTTGCCATTAAAATAACGAAGCTCCTATAGGGCATGTGGGCCAGCTATGATTCTATGGGGTCCTTTACTTTACTGAGTAATAAACTCAATACTTCACACAAGGGAGTTCTGTCTACTTGGCAAATGGCTGAGATCGTCCAATTTACAAAAATGTGGATACGGCTGATCTACCAATTATCGTCTTGCTTGATGACTCTGAAATCTATTGGAAAAATGCTTCTGAACATAACATTTAAAGCTGGTTTTAGATGAGTAGAAACTACTGTGAAACAATCTTTTGTATTGCCACTGATGAGTTGTAAATAACTGAGCCTTAAGAAATCTCCTAATTATGCCATATTTGTTGACCTACGCCTGACCTGTAAAGCAGTAGAGTAGGCAGAGCAATTCTGCTATTTCTCTAATAAATTAGCATGGACATTCAGATGTTTAGCTGAGGCTATGCCCTCTGATGCTCTGATGGAGAGCGGCCCACCAAATGTAGATATCGCACCTGCCTGGTGGAGATGTCTTTGCCATCAGTGGAGCCACTAGTGCTGCAGTTCCAATAAAGGCACTGTAATTTGCTAAGTGGCCATCATGTTTGTTTTGACCAATCCACATTTGGTTTTTTTTGCGTTCAAAGACAAGCTGTCAAAGTGGAATTTTAAAGACAAAGGGAAATTTGATAGCATTTGCTAATAAATTAGCAGGGTGATTTAGACCTTCATAGCAGACAGCCTGCAAGTTTGGTCAAGCCCATGAGCACCAAACCCCATGCACGAAAACAACCCACCAAATTTAGAAATCCCTGCCTAACTGGTGAAGAACTATGTACCTTCAGTAGTGCCACTGTTCCGTCAGCTCCGCTGAAGTTGTCCAACCAGGAGCCATGTTTGTTGTGACTGCTCAGCAATGTTATTTTTTATTTTCAAGAGATTAACTCTCAAAACAAGACCTTGTATTTTAAAAACAAATAAAAAATTGACTTTATACATAGAAATTGTTTTATCATTTGTTTAAGGGTAATTGTTTGATTTCCCTGCCTGGGGCTGGCTTCTAGGTCTTGTTGGTTGTCATTATGACCTGGAAGTCCAGTAGTGGATGAGCTGCTAGGTCAGAGGTTGTTATTTAGAGACTCTGCTGAGAATCTGTTCAAAGCAAACCTAATGCTTCCTCCACCTCCAAATGGGGCTAGGGAACTTCAAGATTATCGGAATGGGAGCCCCACTAAACTCTAAATGATGCCCTAGGGCATAGAGGAAGTCATAATTATTACTTTTCTCTTATTCAGGATGTATTTTGATATGTGTTTTGCAGATTGGCCAAGGACTTACACAGGACTGTAAGTTGCACAGGACTGTATACTGGTTGTTACCTTATTTTACATGTCTTATGACTCGAACTTTGAGGTGATATTCTATAGTGTGCGAGAGATACATCCCTGTTTTAACCCTTGCTGATCATGCTGTATTATTAAAAAAGACTGACACTCCACTCATATTATCCTTGTAAATATTTAAGAGTATTGCTATGTAGCCAAATAATGCATTCTTTCACTTATCTTTGGAGGCATAGTTCTGAAATGAAATTTGGCCCCACAGATTCAGTATACTCTGGCCAGCATTAAGTTTCATTCAACTTTTGGAGTCACCATATATGGATGTAGCATTCAAGGATTATAAACGTAATATATGTCTTGTGTCTAAATTTGGGATGTAACACTGGGAATATTCCTTTGTTCATAGTTGTTTCAGGCTGAATATGTATTCTTGTTTAACTTTGTAATCCCTAAGAATAATCTTGTATTACCAATTAGGTTAGTGGTGTGCCTCACTTCAATATCAAAATCTGTAGCCTTCTCCCTACGAATATGGTTTAAGATAGAACACAACTTTGGGGATGAAGGAGAATCAACTTTCTTAATTGCTAAGAAATAAGCATTTTTCTCTTAGAACATGGTTGTCTCGTACTAACTTAATGTTGCTGAAACTGTGTGAGAAACTCAAGTGGATCAGAGTACTTTTTTTTTATTGAAGTAGGAGAAGTTCATTTTAAAATTATAAGGCCATGCTGGCCCTTTGTTGAGTGCAAAGTAATTAGGCGGATAAATATCTGGTGCTAAAGCTACCTATGTAAGCGGCTTGGAGGAGGAATGGCGTAGCTGCTAAGTGGCTGAGTTTTACATTTCCACCTCATTCAGTAGCAAACATTAGACCTCTAATCTGTCTCTGACATCCTTTCCCTGGCACAAGGTAGTTCCAGACCTCTCAAGGAGAATTGCACAGCAAAATAGAAACTTAACACCTCATCAGGGGCCTCATGTAGGTAAATAAATTTTACCGGTTCGTAAATACCGAGCCGTACCGAATCGGTAAATTAGAATCGGTAAGTTATATGTAGGTAAAAATTCGGTAACAGTTACCGATTCGGTAACAGTCGGTAATTACGAATCGGAATACACCGAATCGGTAAATACCGAGGTGGAATCCACCGATTCGGTAAATACCGAGGTGGTATTTAGCGATTCGGAAAATACCGAGGATACTACCACCTACCCTTAACCAAGTAGCCAATATCACAATCATGCCATCATAGAAGGTCTCTCAGGCTTGAATAGGGGACCCCATACCTCAAAGATCAGCTCAGTGAAATCACATCACAGGAGCATCAGGAGTCTCCTCGCAGGAAGGCTCGCCTTCGGTCTGAATAATAAACATGATGTCTGTGATATTAAAAGCACCAACTTTCAGGTATGTGCAGCTGCGCGTGTGCCATGGCTAAATCGTGGGTCGAACAACCCAGAGTGGAAAACATGCATTGTGTAAAATTCCAGACTGTGTGTCACAGCATGTACAGACCAAGGTCGCTGCGCAGTGCTTGGGATGGGAACAACATAATGCACTCGTCTGAAGGAATTTTCGAGTCATCAGTTTATTCAAGAAAGAACATGTACACGCAGTGTCGTGTGCAAAGACACAAATATGGCTACATAACATTCAACGCGGTCATGCCAACTGAACAATGCATGTTCGTATGCAGGGAGAACTCGCTACACGCCCCCTTGAGCGAAGCAATATGTAATAGGCAAGAAAAGAGAGAAAGCAGAGTTCAGTTTGGTCAGAGCAGGACAGGGCATAACCAATGCAGCGCCAAAGTCCTACAGTCCAATTAATTGCAGCATACAATTGTAAAAAACACAATGCATATATAGTAAACAACTCAAGCAGACCATCAGGAAGAGAAAAACGAGAAATAAAAGAAATGAATGTCGCGCCAGGGTGCTGTCCAGTAGCACAGGCGCAATGGACGACTATCCAGTCAATCCATGAATGTATAGGCAGCATATGTGGCCACGGCTTCCAACAGCCAATCGTTTTCAGGGCCACTAAAAGTCTCAGCCATCCAATTGAGTAAAGAAAAGGAACATACGTGTGCTCCAAACAACGGAGCCTCTAGCACAATCTGAGGGCACCCGGAATGTTCCTCCAAATAGCTCATGGACAAGAAGTCGTAGGCTGCCGCTGAGATGTCCCAATTACCCAGGATACCAAGCGCCGCTCCACACTCCATGATCCGGACACCATAACAGGACAACTCGTGAGACACTAAGGGCCGCATCAGTCGATCGAAATCCGGCACCGGAGACAGCATGTTGGTCAAGCACAAATCCAGAGGCCATTCAAAGGGACAATCCAGGCAGTGCAATACAGGTTGTACGCAGGTGAAGTAGGAATACCTGAAGGATAATCCATAAGCCAGGCTCAAAGTCGCCAATGGCAAAGTACCATAGAAGTCAAGCATCCTATCACGAAGAAGATGCAGACGGGACAGGCGCTCGTGTGGCACAGAAGGAGCAGCCATTCCGTAGTATGAAAAGTTACAGCAGCACACCTTCCACCAGCGCCAGATGCAGCGGAACACCTCCAAAGATGCTCGGCAACAGTGAATGTAAAATGCCGAAATTACACAAATAATAGTGTGGAAGGAGGTCACGAGACCCGAGCCCCACATGTTCACACAAATTGAGCCCGGCCGGTCGTGGACGAGGCATTGATAATACATTGGATCAAAGAGCCGAAATGCAGGGGGAGGTCAGTATTCAGAAGCGCCTGTTCCTCAGTGCGCGTAGTAGCAACGTGAAGGACAAATATTTCACGAGGGAAGTCAGAGGCACCTGTTTGTGGGACAATGGCGCTCTATTCTGCTCAACTAGTTGGACTCTGCTTTCAAGGTTGGAATCGAAGGTCAGATGGAAACATCCCGCCGCCCATGCGGGGGTGGAATGAGAACAGTATTGCAGCAGACAACTTCATGCGAGACAGTTATGTACGGGATTACCACTCACATCCCGCAGCAAACATCATTTATCATATTTAAATGAATACCGTTTGCAAGCACAGCGAAAGAAGGTGTAATCACAGGCACTGGGATACCTCGTAGGACGCACGCCGAAATCGGGGCTTGTACATTGCATGCGCCGTGTACTTGCATGTGCCCATTGTCTCATGCATGAATCCTAGGAGTGAGAGTGCTAGTGCTAATATCTATAACGGCTTAGGCCTTCTCCATGTTCGCTTGGTCAATGGCTCTCAGTCTGGAGGCCGCCTCACTGTGCGACAACTTGCAGACCTCGTTGTAAATAGCATACGCGCACCTTTTGGTTCTGCCACCCACGGGACCTTTCACAATAACATTCCATTGGGTATGCACATTGATGGAGTGGGTGGACTTCCTGATCCTGTAGATGTGCTCTGTGTCAGCTGGTGGACAGAGTGGGATGTGTGTCCCATCAATGCAGCCAATGTAATGGGGGAATGAATTCCTGAAGGAACGGGACAGGCAACTCTGGGATACACCACCCACCGCAGCTGTCACCACCTGCGAAATGCAGGATGCCAGCAGATGTGGGCTGCAGAGCACCTGCACATGTGGGGGTATGGCGTGCGCCCTTCTTATTGGCTGGTCCAGGAGTGGGTGTAGGTCCCTGCTTAAGTCCATGATGGTTTCGGGGTGTAGCCTGTACCTCTCATGTATCTCTGCATCAGTCAGCTGGAATAGTGTGATGCGCTGTCTGTGGATGCGTTCCTTCCGTCGCCAAACCCTCAGTCCTGCTGCCTGTAGACGTAGGCGCATTGCAATGACGTGCATGGCTGCCAGGCTGTCCACGCTGTTGCATTTTGGGATTGCTGAGCTGCACTGCTGTTGGTTACCACCTGCTTTCCTTCCGTGTTAATTACCGACTCTTATTTACCGATTTTCCTGGATTTCTTATTTACCGAGTGCTCCTACATGTCATTTTGATTATTTCCACTTCATATTTACCACTTCATGTTTACCGATTCGTTAATTATGTATTCGGTAACTATGAATCGGTATTTACCGCCTCATATTTACCGAAAAGTGGTTTTTGGACTCCTACATCTCACTTGTCTGTATACCGGTCGGTAACGGCATATTTACCGAAATTCGGCCGTTACCGACCGGTATTTCGCTACCTACATGAGGCCCCAAGTCAGCAAACGTCAGAAAGGGGAAGGTCAAGTGCACAACTGCTGTCTCTCTCAGTGCTCCTCGGTGGTCAGAATCCCACACATGTCTCAGAAAGTTAGGCTACCTGCTCGGCACATTCTACCCATACGTGTGCAGGGGAAGTGGTTAGGGTTCTGGTGAGGTGGAAGACTGATAGAGAACAATTGCAGCTGGAGAAGTAAGGTGCAATCCCTGAGGCTTTTACGCTGAGCTAGATGGCTGGGGTTAGGACATCTCTCAGGGGAAAAATCCCTTGGAGAACCAGAGACCAGTGCTTGTTCTACAATACAGAATTTCCGCATCAATACGTGAGGCCAGGCAAAGAAGTGGACTCCAGTTAAACATAGTGCCAACACTACCATTTGAAGATCAGAGTGAAGTGGGCCCACCATGAAGTAGTATGGAACCTCAAGTAGAACAGAAAAGAAAGTCCACTGTGCATGTAGAAAGCATCCCTTCAGCACAGAGGGTGCTATTCAATGGGCTGTATTTCAAACCTTCTGCCGTGGGACCTGACCAAGAAATGGCAGCCTATCCTTACTTGGTAATTGTCACAGTATAGTGCCATTGTTAGAAAGTGCACTTCCTTTGTCTTCCATCTCACACAAGTACTTATTACCACACACCTGCCACATGCCATGAATAAAAAGGAGTGTTACAGCAAACAAATGATGGACAGAATGCTGACAATGCAAACATTCTCCCCCAGTCAAAAGGTTTGGTTTAAATCCATCGTTCTTTTACCCACTACGCCACCCCAGTTTGGACCCAGCCATATGCAAATCAGTCTTGACCCTGTGCCCCATGGGAACAGTTCAGACCGAACTGCCAGGCCAGATCCTCCCTGGACCGGAAACAAGCATCCTGGGACCGGTTTCAGGTTATGTCATCCTTCTTCAGCCAGACTAGCTTGAATCCAGTGGCATAGTGAGCAAGGGACCCACGTCTGGGCATACCCATCCCACTTAGGGCGAAAAGTGTTACAGCAAACAAATGATGGACAGAATGCTGACAATGCAAACATTCTCCCCCAGTCAAAAGATCTGGGTTAAATCCATCGTCCTTTTGCCCACTAAGCCACCCTAGTCTGTATAAAAGGGAAGCAAGGTTTGAGTGTACACCAGACCCAGACAACCTGCTGAAAACTGTAACTGTAAGCCTTAATGTAAAAGAACTTAATGATCTGGCAAAATGACTAGTGGTATTGAATCTTCTACAGGAAACACTGTCCAAATCTACATTAGGAGGAAGTCTTGAAGGCCATAAATCTTTATTTTGGGCCCGCCTCCCGCATGACCCAATAGTGACCCGTTTGGGCCTTCTTTTGCTGAAGTCTCGTAGTAAACACAAGCTGTTAAACAAATGGCTCTGGTTTTGGTATTGGTGTTTCAACTGATTTTAAGGTGCAGTGGGATACCCAAGGTAATTTGAGATGCTTTAGCTATGGAAAAAATCACTTACTCACAGGACCTTAAGCTCAAAACCTTTGAAGTGGCTGGTCCCTTTACCCCAATTTACTTACTGAGAAATTCTGAGAACTAATATTCACCTGCTGTCTAAAAGTATTTCACATAATTCCGTCAGAACTATCAGAAATGCTTTTCTGAAAGAAACTGCCTTCTGACACTGCATTCTGTGCTTCTCAAACACTCTTGCTCAATTCCCCAATCCTTAGCAGCATTAATGCTAAGAACAATGCTTATAGACAACAAACGCGGGTGGAGGAAGTGAAAAAGATGGGGCAGATTAGGACATTGTATTCTTCTTACCATTTACTCACTAAGCTCCTCCTTAGTCAGAGGGGTGCTTCCACTTGTGGAATGTCCCTCCTTTGTCTTGATAATTCAGAAGGTCTTGTAGATATATGAAGCTGTTGCTGCTTCAGGCAAATCCAGAAAACCAGTTCATGCTAGAAATCTAGCAGTGGACAAGATATAGGAAACCGCCAGAAAATGGGAGCCATTGACAAGATCCAGTCTTGAAGATTTGAATGCTTTTCATCAAGATTAACAATGCTAAATAAAATGTTTTGTAAAAATGGTACTTAGAAAAAAAGATAAACACCTCAGGTGGACCCAGAAAATATGCCAATACAACCTTCATGTAAACACAGGGCCATATTCACAAGAACGTGTGATAACTCGCGCAAGAGTAGCGTAACACAACTTTCAATATCGCAGCCTATCGCGGGAAAATAACCCTGTGTCAACTTGGAATTCACAACAAGGCAGTACCATGCGATAGGCACCAGATAACACGGACAGTGTCCCCGATACGACCACCCCGACGGAGATAAAAACACAAACCACAACACCAGAAAACATGCGATGAGCCCTTCCGCGATGAGGAAAGCAGGGATAAGCAGCGCGAGGGTAGCAATACTCACGCGCAATGCATGAACAAGCACAAGAACATCATACTGAAAATGCCACTGAACAAAATACAGCAAAAGTGGAGTACCACGGATGCACTCTGGCCAACTGCAGAGGACAACATGCACACCACAACATCCAAGCACTGTTGAAGGACAGAACCGACAGGCACACCGCATGAAAGAGACCAGTGGCAGGCAAATCTGACCTGCTGGAGCAACACACCCACTGTGCAGCATACGAACATAAGCAGAAGTGCACCTCGACATTTACAACATCCCGGTACAAACAGCAACCCCTCCACAACTGAACACAGGACACACCTGGACCGCAAAATGTGCAAAACCAGGCAAATCACATCTGTCATCCCAGGGAAATGTAACATGACAATGCACAATTCCAAACGCTAACCTGCAAAAATGTTTAATCCACACATGCAGTGCAATTGGACATCTACTACAGTCCCATGATTGCCACGGCCCGACACAATGTGAAGTGCTCATGAGAAGTAGGTGTCAATGATGAAGTTCCTACGGGCCATTCCAGCAGCAGCTACAGTGGTATGTGGCCCACCTGCCCCATCACCATCTTCATCGTTCGGTAACTCTGGAACTGGGATCCATGGGAAACTGGTGCGAACACAGATGTTGTGCAACACACAACATGCAACGATCATCTTGCACAAGATGTCCGGTCTGTACAGGAGCTTGCCACCTGTGCCATCCAGGCACCTGACACGTTGCTTCAACACGCCAAATGTGCGTTCATCTATGCCCCTGGTGCATGTGTGGGCCGCATTGTACTGCCTCTGGGCGGGTGTATCCGGATCTTGGATGGGAGTCCTCATCCAAGGGCAGAGTGCATATCCATGATCACCTGTGACAGTGCAGGGAGAAAAGAGTCTATACTTTGTTCGTCAGGATATACTTTGTTCGGCAGGCCCACAAATTCAGTGACGCCTGTGCTGGCTGTGTGGGGGGTGAGCGTAAGCCAGCCCTCAGGGTGTAGCTCCTGATTACCATGGAGTGGTGTAGTCATGTCTTGTAGGTGGTCATGTAGTCTGACTTGTCGAATGTGGCTTGGACACGTGTGCATCCCCACTGATGTGCTTTGTGCGTTGGTGGCTGTGGGATGTGTGGTGTGTTGATTTGGTAATTACCAATGAGCAGTCCCATTCCATATGTGCCATCCTGGAAGCGCTGGTTGATGATGGACTGTCGGAAGATGAAGGAATCGTGCACACTGCCTGGGTAGTTGGTGGCGACATTGGTGAAGAGTCCCTGGTGGTCCACTATTGCCTGCACATTGATGGAATGCGTGTGCTTTCTGTTGCGGTAGTGCTGTGCAGTATCCACAGGGGGCACATATGTGCAGTCAATTGCACCAAACACAGCTGGGAATCCGGCTATTGCGTAGAAGCCTTGCTTGGTCTCCAGATGTTCCTGTGCAGTGTTGGGGAAGTGAAGGTACTGTGGTATGAAGCTGAGGATTGCATCCAAGACAGGTGTGATGAACTTTGATAGGGCTGGCTGTGAGACCCCTCCGACTCTGGCAATTGTTGGTTGGAATGTCCCAATCAATCAATCAATCAATCAATGCATTGTAGTGCGCTCTACATACCCATGAGGGTCTCAAGATGCTGGGGGTAAGTGGGGGTGCTGCTACTGCTCGAACAGCCAGGTCTTGAGGAGTCTCCTGAAGGCCAGCAGGTCCTGGGTCTGTCGTAGGTGTATGGGGAGGGTGTTCCAGGTTTTTGCGGTGAGGAGGGAGAACGATCTGCCGCCGGCGGTCGTTCGACGGATGCGGGGGACGGTGGAGAGGGCGAGGTCAGCGGAGCGGAGCTGGCGGTTCGGAGTGTAGAATGTGAGTCGTTCGTTGAGGTACTCTGGTCCGGTGTTGTGAAGTGCTTTGTGAGCGTGGGTGAGGAGCTTGAAGGTGATCCTCTTGTTGACGGGGAGCCAGTGCAAGTCTTTTAGGTGGGCTGTGATGTGGCTGTGGCAGGGGATGTCGAGGATGAGGTGTGCAGAGGCGTTCTGTATGTGTTGTAGTCGTTTTTGGAGTTTGGCTGCGGTTCCTGCGTATAGAGCATTGCCATAGTCCAGTCTGCTGCTGATGAGGGCCTGGGTGACTGTCCTTCTGGTTCTGGTGGGGATCCATCTATAGATCTTACGGAGCTTGCGGAGGGTGTTGAAACAGGAGGAGGAGACGCCGTTTACTTGCTGGGTCATAGACAGTGCAGAGTCCAGGATGACTCCCAGGTTGCGTGTGTGGGCGGTGGGCAACGGTGCAGCTCCCAGTGTGGCCGGCCACCATGAGTCATCCCAAGCTGAGGGGGTGGATCCAATGATGAGGATCTCCGTCTTGTCCGAGTTCAGTTTCAGGCGGCTGTTCATCATCCATTCGGCGATGGCCTTCATCCCTTCGTGGAGGTTGGACTTGGCGGTGGTGGGGGCCTTGGTGAGGGAGAGGATCAACTGGGTGTCGTCGGCATATGAGATGATGTTGAGGTCGTGCGATCGGACGATGTTGGCGAGCGGTGCCATGTAGACGTTGAAGAGTGTAGGGCTGAGGGACGATCCTTGGGGTACACCGCAGATGATCTTGGTGTCTTTGGAGCGGAATGGGGGAGGCGGACACTCTGGGTTCTGCCGGTGAGGAAGAAGGAGGTCCAGTCCAGGGCTTTGTTGTGGATCCCTGCGTTGTGGAGGTGTGTGCGGAGGGTGTGGTGACAGACGGTGTCGAAACCGGCCGAAAGGTCCAGGAGGATGAGGGCCGCGGTTTCTCCATTGTCCATCATGGCCCTGATGTCGTCGGTGACGGCAATGAGGGCTGTTTCGGTACTGTGGTTGCTGCGCAATCCAGATTGGGACGGGTCCAGGATGTTGTTCTTTTCGAGGAAGGAGGTCAGTTGTCTGTTGACAATCTTCTTGATTACTTTCGCTGGGAACAGGAGGAGGGAGATGGGCCGGAAGTTCTTGAGGTCCTTGGGGTCTTCTTTGGGTTTCTTGAGTAGGGCGTTGATCTTGGCGTGCTTCCAGCTCTCCGGGAAGGTGGCGGTCTCGAAGGAGCTGTTGATGATCTTGCGGAGATGGGGTGTGATGATGGAGGTTGCTTTGTTGAAGATGTGGTGCAGGCAGGGGTCAGATCGTGAGCCGGAGTGGATGGTGTTCATGATTTTGATGGTGTTTTGTCGTTGACTTGGGTCCAGGAGAGCAGAGGGTCGATGTGGCTGGGGGGCGGCAGGTCAGGGGTCTCTGTGTCTGTCAGGGGGGCCTGGCTGCTGAAACTGTCGTGAATGTGTGCGTTCTTGCTTTGGAAGAAGGCGCCTAGGAAATCGCAGAGGTCTTGTGACGGCGGGATGTCGTTGGAGTTGGAGCTGGGGTTGGGGTTGGAGAGTTCCTTCACGATGTTGAAGAGCTCTTTGCTGTTGTATGCATTGTTGTCAATGCGCTCTTTGAAGGAGGTCTGTTGGACTTGGCCCTTTTTGGCAGGTTCACCCCTGAACTTTTTGCCTTAAGCTCTGACATGGTGGTAGTGGTTTTAGGCCTCTGGGCACTTTAGCGCTGTGGCCCAGTGTAAAGTATGTGCGCTCTCTCAGTGCGTGTGGTGGCCTGCCCTCCCTTAGGAATGCATGGGGGATAAGTGTGTCCATGGTAATTCCTGGTATGAGAGGAGTGCAGGGTCGAGTTTAGTATGTATGAACTTGGGAGGATAAATGCTGCGCAATGGTGTGCGCAGACTTATGGTGACTGGTGGAGAAATGCCACTTTTAGAAGTTAGCATGTCTGTGTGCTATGTGTCTGCCTGCCTGATGTGAATTGCATTTCTGGCTTGTGATTGACAGGACCTGAGGGGTGTGGTTGGCTCCAGGAGGGCCAGGGTGAGTCAGCTAGGCTGAATGGGACACCTTGGCTAAGAGTGGTGGCAGGGGTAATCCCCAAACTCTGAATAGGACTGTGCCCAGGCTGTACAATGCTGGCTCCGCCCCCTGTGGTGTGTCTGATCACTGAGCCCCCACCTGACAAAGGGGAAGAGGAGCTTCGAAAACAAATTGCTCCAAATCGCCCCTGAACCAGTTGCATCTGGTTTCCCATGCCCTGCACTTTTAGACAAAGTGAAATGCTAGTATAAATGTTCAGTACTGTGTTGTTCTCCTGACTTGAGGGGGGCCTGCTGATGCCAGGCTCCAGGAGGAACCACCACGAGGGACTGCCTCCCTGCAGGAGGGCCCTGTGAGCTGGCCTGCCTGGGCCCAGCCTTTGTCCCCCTTCATCCTAAAGGACTCCCCTGGAACTTTGCTTGAGCGCTTGACGTTCATTGCCCTAAAATGGGGCTTCCTAGCGATTGACTCTGGTCTTTGGAAGCGCTATATCTTTATTTGCTGAGAGAAGCGCTGTATTTCTCCCTCCCCGGGATGGAGGGAGTGCTGCCATCTATTCCAAGGGAATCCCGACGTAGGGATTCCCCCACTTTGCCGTGGGAAGAGCGGGTGCCCACCCCGCATTCCGGCAACCTTTTATGCGCATCAAAGTCGGCGGGTGCCCACCCCGTGTTTCCTGCATGTTTGAAAGAAGCGGGTGCCCACCCCGCACAGGAGAACAGAGGAATCACCGCCGCAGCCCGAGACAAAGCAGAGGTGCTGGGCCGCTACCAGCGCGACCGGAATCCCTTGTAAATATGACCTAGTGCCAGGTGGCATGATGTATATTATGTGAGTACTATTCTAATGTGTTATGAGAATACAAAGGCTATTTTTGATATAACCTTGTGTGGAGTTCCTTTTGTAGTGTCCCTGGGGTGTTGTTGCTGTGTGCGTGTGCAGATGCTTTACACATGGCCTCTGGGATAAGCCTGACTGCTCGTGCCAAGCTACCAAGGGGGTGAGCATGGGTTATCTTTGGCGTGTAACTCCCTTGTCCTGACTAGAGTGGTGGTCTCTGCCTGGCTTTGGCACAAGCCTTAGCCAACCAGAGATCCCATTTCTAACATGGTCCTTTTGGCGATTCGGATGAGTTGGTGGTGTCTGCGGATGGCCCTCTTGGCGGCTGTGTTGCTGTCCGGTGTCTGTTCGTGGAGCCAATTCTTCTCGAGTCTACAGCAGGCCAGTTTGGATGCCTGGAGGTTGGCGGTGAACCAGATGGCTTTTCTGTAGGTGCATCTGTTCGAGGGTTTCTTGATCGGGGCAAGAGTGTTGGCACAGTCATCGATCCATTGCCTGAGGTTAAGGGCGGCAGAGTCGGTGTCGGTAGTGTCCATAGGTGGTTTTCGTGCGAGGGTGGTGATAAACTGGTCTTCGGTGACTTTGCGCCAGCTGCGGTGGGTGTCCTGCTGTGTGCGGTGGTGTGTGGTGGGCTTTTCGAAGGTGAAGTGGACGCAGCGGTGGTCGGTCCAGTGGAGTTCGGTGGTGTGGCTGAAGGTGACGTGGTTGCTGGCGGAGAAGACGGGGTTGAGCGTGTGTCTGGCGGTGTGGGTGTGAGTCGTGACAAGCTGTTTGAGTCCGAGGTTGGTGAGGTTGTCGAGCAGGGTGACGGAGTTGCTGTTGCTGATGTTCTCTAGGTGAAAGTTCAGGTCTCCGAGGAGGATGCAAGGGCGTGTGTGCTGACAAAGTCGGTGATGGAGTCGCTGAATTGCGGCCGGGGACCGGGTTGCCTGTAGATGAGGGTTCCTCTGAGGGTGGTGTTAGGGTCAGTGTGGATCTGGAAATGCAGGTGTTCGGCGGCGATCAGTGTGTCGTCGATGCTGGTCGAGATTCTGAGGGTGTTTCTGTGGATGATGGCGATTCCTCCTCCTGTTCCGTTGGTGCGGTCCCTGTGGGTGATCTTGTAACCGTCAGGGATGGCTATGTCGATGTCGGGTGCCGAGGAGGGGTTCATCCAGGTCTCCGTCAGGAAGGCGACATGTGGGGAGGTGGAGTCGAGTAGGTCCCAGAGTTCGATGGCGTGTTTGCGGGCGGAGCGGGTGTTGAGTAGAAGGCATCGGAGGCTGTTGCATCCTACCCCGGTGGCCAACAGGTGCAGCACAGCCAGCAGCTTTGTCTGAGGTGGGATGTTGGTTGTCTGCTGTGTTGGGACCATCAGCCTGTGGGCGATGTGGGTCATGATGCAGAGGATGGTTGACCTTTTGAACCTGTAGCGGGCAATGACTTCCTCGAGCGTTAGGTCTGTGAGAGTGGTGCATTTTTGGTAGGTCCGCTGTCTTACTCTGCGCTGCCTCTGTGTTGGTCTGGGGGAGGGAAGTCCGGGTCCTGGGGGTGGTGGCGGTCAAGGGGGTGGTGGCGGTAGGTTTTGTGGCACTGTAGGGGCTCCATGATGCATGTATAGTAGCTCCTTGGCGTCGTTTGATCTTCGGGTATGGCTGTGTGTGGGGCTCCGTTGCCTACTGCAGGCAGTCGGCCGTCTTTACACCTCCTTGGGGCAGGTGTTAAATACCTGCAGCCACTGTGGCTTATCGCCTGTTTTTGGTTCGCTTCGCAGTTCTGTAAGTTCATTGTGAAAGTGGTGCTGTTGATTTTTCATGTGTTTTTGCATGGGAACGCCTACTCTGCATCTCATTAGAGTTAGTTGGTTGTGTCCGCAGTGGTGTTAGATTTTGGGTCAGTTATCGCGGGAATACTGGCATTGTCTGTGGTTTGCACCTGCTTGTGAATGGGGTGTTAAATTTATCTCCTCTTTTGTTGCGATAAGGTGGTGATAATTCGGAGATAAGTCCTTGTGAATATGGCCCACAATCTTTTGTGGATTGCTATTAGAATGTATTACACGTGAGCTTTGTGGCGCAGATTTCTAGGCTACTAGGGAAACCACTCAACCGCAGAAAACCACAAAACTGAAGACTCCAACCTTGATGAGGTCTTCTCACATATGAATTTCAGGCTTTCCCTGCTGAGATAAGCCATACACTACATTTGTCATGGTGAACCATTTAATTTTTCCGAGTCGCAGTCACTTATAAGCTTGCCACGAAAGGTGTATCAGTTCGGGTCTACTGAACCTCACAAAGTGACAATATATTTTTCAGTTATTATTGTTCTTAACGGGACAGTTTTAGTTTTTGCTGTATTTGACAAATCTGTTTTCGGTAGCGCCAAGATGAGTATTTTTCTGTGCAATCTAACTTTTTTTCTTCATAGGGACTATATTTTACCCTTTGGAGAAGCCCATTTTCATAACTGCATATCAATTTTGGTGGTATTCCTTGCTCATTCCCACCCTGGAAAGGCATTTTCTACTACTCATGACCGGAGAAAATCTCCCACTGATTTCGGGAAGTGAATGCAGTACTTAATATGAGCTGGTGCTTTCCGGAGATCAGCACCGGCACTTAATTGGTTACGGTGTTCGGCACCGGTGCCTAACTGTTCTAAGTATGGTGTTGACAGTCTACCACATGGTGGCGCTGCTCATCTAATTTAGAGATGAGCAGACCAACAGTTGTTCAGGAATACAATATACATTTAAATGGCTAATACCCGCCTCCCCAGCCATTCCTTTAGTTTTGGGGACCTGAAATAATCTGAACTGCCGCATTTACATGCGAGAGAGATTGTTAGAAGTTGTTTTGGCAGCAATGACAAGGGTGATGGGTGGTGCAAGCTGCAGTGGCCTCCTGGTCAGAGCCCTGGCACTTAATATTTTACAAATTAAGCACTGAGTGAATGGGTTGTGTAAAAGTTTATAAGTAGCCACAAACTCTGAACTCTGTGATTTTTCCAAACTTCCACGAATATCCTTCAAGCAATTTTCATACAAGTTGAACCTGCTTGTGCACATTTCTTTCTGGCTAGCCTTTGTTTGGTCAAAGTCCTATTTCTGTGTCTAACTATCTCTTGCACTACATCCTTTATTTAGAACATTAAGGCCACCTGCATTTTCTCTTTCTTCAAAGCATGTCCTAAACACACAATATACTCTCGTTGTTCTGTAATAAACCAGGAGTAATCCAAGAGTGAGTCAGGTCAAATTGCTTTTGAAGTGGACCACCAGTTTTTATTGAGGGCCTGATTTAGTGTTTGGGGGACAGGACCCCACCCCCAGTGTGCTGGATATCCCATCCACATTATTACAAGTGCCACAGGATATAATGAATGTCTAATTAGGCAAACAGTAAAGCTATCACCCTTGTGATGAAGTAACCTGTCTGCCAAACTCCAAATTGGGCCCTAACACTTTACTTTCAGAAGCCAGTGCTCAAACTTAGAATAGCTTTTGGTCACCAGAGATGAAGGCCACACCGTGTGACTTTTTAGTGGATAAATTTGTGTTTCCTTCCTATCACGTGAATGGCCAAAGAAGCATCCAATCTCTGCTGTTACATCAGTGGTAAATTTGAGTCAGTGGTTTATGTGGCTCAGCACTGGTACTTAATTGTCAACACCGGCACTTATGACAATCTGACACATGGTGGTAATGACTATCCAATTGAGAGAAGGGCAAAACAACTGTTTATTAATTCAATATACTTTAAAGAAAAGACTAATACTTGCCACCCATGCCATTCTTATACTTTTAGGGGGATAGTAGAAGTCTGAATTGTCACACTTGTTAGAGTGTGATGGTTGGTAGTTGTGTTGGTTCTGCGATTGGCGGCACTGACAGGGGCAATGGGTGGTGCAACCTTCAGTGGCCTCCTGACAAGGCCCTGGCACCTATTGTTTTACAAATTAAGCACTGTGGTACATACAGAATAATTAACATACACGAGAATTAGAATATACTTAAGCAGGTTTTGATAACAGCAGCTCAATTTAGATTGAATTTGCTTATATTTCAGAAACACCAAACGCACAGCGGAAGTGTGGATGGATGAGTTCAAGCAGTATTATTATGCTGCCAGACCAGCCGCTCAGGGAAGGCCATATGGCGAGTAAGTAACCCCACTAATGTATGAGAGGGATTGTCGAATAAGGTTCCTTCACAATGTCTTCATAGCAGGAATTGTTTTGAATGTGTTATATGACATTTTGACTATGATCAAAAAATCTCACATGAAAGCATAACTTTTTTCGTTTCAACTCTAAATATTCCTATTAATTATTATAAAAGTGGAGAAAAAGTGGATATAGCCACTCACTAGGGACCCCATTGTTCCCGCGTCAGTATTTTTGTCAAAATACGATACCTGCATGCTGTGGAATGTATGATGTGCAGAATTACTGCTTTATTCTGAGTGCCACACCTTAATTGGTTGATAAGGCGTAAATGCTGCTTTTGTCCCCTAATCTGAGGTATGAAACTTGGAATGTTGTGAATTTCAAAAAGCACATATTTCACCATGTTTTATATGAAAAACACCTCAAATAAAAAAAAAATGATGGGGTGCGGTATTTATTGCAGATTTTGGCAACCAAATTTGGGCGCACACTCCAAACTTTGAATAACTGGTGTATTTTATACTAATTTATAAAATAAATTTGGACAAGGCTAGATCGCAAAACATTTTTGACTGGCGCTATTTCATGTAATTGTTGGTAAATCCGTACACCTTTTACCATCGTTTTATGAAAGCACTATTCATGAGGTGGTAATATGTGACAAGAACGTTTATGTACCTTCTTTATGTGACATTCTATTGTGTTGGAGATTGTGTTCCATTGCTTTAAGAGCTGCTGTGTTTTATGCTGCGCTATTGCAATGTGATTTTGTTGTGTTGTACTGCAGTTGTTACGTTGCATTCTAATTGTTGTTACTTTAGATATGTGAGCACATGCGGCTACATTGTTATCAAATAATATAGGCTTTCAAATTTCCTATGACAAGCAACAATTTACTACTGTCTGAGGTGGTAAAAAAAGTACTGCTCCTGCTCTGAAACTACTTAAGACACCAGCAGCCTAAAACTGTGGTTTCTGCCAGTGCTCACGTGATGTGATTCAGCTCGTAGTCTTAGATGCCACTTTTTAGTGAATTCACTACGTTTCGATCTGTTCTCTAGGACAATCATGAGTTACAACGCTTTGTAAAGGAAAGGTTAGTACATGGCTATAGCAGTAGTGTCTTAAGAACGTGGGGGCATATCAGCAAGGCGAGGCGATAGAATTATCGCTGCTTTGGCGGCCGTTTTCGGCCGAAAAGCGGCGATAATTTTATCGCCTAATTAGCAAGCTCACGCTAACGCATGAAAACTTGCTTTAACGTAGGAATTCCTAACGCCCAGCTTTGCATCTCTAATGAGATGCAAAGTGGGCGTTCCTGACCTGACATGACAGGAGAAATGTCGCTAAGCGACATTTCTCCTATCATCAAGCCCCATGCTATGAAACATAGCGGCAAGAAAAGTAGCGATAACCCCTGTTATCGCTACTTTCCGTACGCCTGCTTCAGGACTGACTTAGCCATGATATCCTATGGAAGGTGGATATCATGGCTAAGTTTGTGAGTCTCTATCATCAAGCTAACGCCACATTGCGTGAGATTATCGCTGGGTTTCCAGCGATAATCTCACGTTAGGCAGTTAGCGTGAGGATTTTTATCGCTTTTGAGATAAGCGTTGCTAATAGCACGCTATCTCAGCGATAAATCCATGCTAGCCGGCGATAATTATCCTAGCGCCAAGTGTACTTAGCGATAATTATCGCCGGATGTTGCTGATATGCCCCAAACAGAGGCGTAAATTGCAAGAATCATAATGTATGTATGTTTTTGTAAATCGGATCTATTAGTAGCACAGATAACATTGATCATTTATGTATAAGTGACCCAGTGGCAAAATGTATGTCCATTGCTTAAGTTCTGGCCGGTCTCGTCATTTTTTTGTGTTGCTTTTATTTACTGCTCCACAGTGGAAATCCATCCAGCAAATAGGTGATGTGTTTTTGGAAAACTATCTTGTTTCTATGTATTTTCTAACATAAAATGCATGTGCTTCTATGCAGCATCCAAAAACGATTGGCACTCAGGAAGAGCCTCAAATGCCAGTCGTTCAAATGGTACTTGGAGAATGTTTATCCAGAGCTAAGGTACGGACTGAAAGTTTAGCTGAATAAATAGCTCTCTGAAAGATGTAAACATTGACAATTTAATATGTCGTTCTAGTTTGTGTAGATGACAAAACAATTCTGAAGCTCATGGTTATCCTATGAAGCATAGTTTTACACTCTTTCAAACTTGGGTGGAAAGCCCACCACAAGACCCATTGCCCGCCCCTTTCACACTAAGTATAGCATGAAAGAGGGCCTTATTTACAAGGCGGCCTTTGGCTTATCGCCGCCTTGTGAATAAGAGGAAGCCCCTATCGCCACCACAACGTGATGTTGGGGTGGCAGTAGGGGCTTGTAATATTCCCCTTAGTTTAAAAAGGTACACATATATATCGCTGTTGGGAAATATGGATTTTATGGAAGCGGCGGTCTAGAGCATAGACGGATTTGATCTGGTTTACATTTTAGGATATTAGTAGGCCGTAGATGTGAATAGGTCGAAGGTAGGATTGCTTTTATAAAATTCTCATCTTTTATTCTGTGCATGAGAGACTTTTATATTCTGCTTGAAAGAATTCATTATATCATCTATTTAAAATGTTAGTTAGGTTATTAAGAGGAGAAGCTGGATCCCTGCACTTTTAGAGAAATGTTGCTTCATTTCTTTTGAATAAATGAATAAGTAATGGTATTCAGATCTGATAATGATGATGAATAATAGAATTACAAATAGCCATAACGGTGAGCATCAGCATGGAGCATTAGGTGAAATGATAGGAAGTGCTAGTGATTGCCATTGTTGGTTACAATTTGTGACCTTGTTCATTCTAGTGAACAATCTGGCATTGAAATATTTCACTTTTTCGAGAAAATGCGAAGCTTAATATTAATATATGGAATAAAGTACCCCCTCCTGTATAATATAAGGGTATAGCAAGGAACAGAGGAGTTCCATGACCATATAGAGGAACGAGGTAAAAGGCTAAGTTGCTGTAAAAGGTTATGTAACTCCTAGGTGACTTGAAATATCCTTATCTTGTACGACAGGGGATACTTTATCCCATATATTACATGGTCACACGATCACCTTTCCCACAAATAACTTGCATTATTGGAGATAGTTGTAGTGGCAGTAGTAGAAAGAGTACAAGGAGGAGGAGGATTGGTAGAATTACTATCATTAATTTTATGAATATGATAAGAAAACTAATCAATACTATGGTTGTTATTATGGTTACCATGATTGTTGTTCTATTGGATGCCATTATCCTAACCCCAGACCTGATCATGTAGGCAAGCCAACTGCACTATACATTAATAGTTATCTCAAGGTAGGTATTGCATGTCATTTCAGTTTATTTGGACACCTGAACATATTAATAACTGCTAAGTTATTGTTCTAGAAGATAGCACAGTTGAATATATTTGTAACTTCACACAAGGATTTGCAATAGAAAATTAAACATAACTTGAAATTTTACCAAAATTGCATCAATGCATCTAAAAAAAACTTTAATAACCCTGACACAGACTCCTTAATGACCATATTAAAAATTCTAGCTTGGATGGACCTCCCCTATATTCTTTCAAAAAACTGAGTTATCACTTGCTTCTCAAGAAGGAAGGGATTTATTTAGATAGTGATATGATGTACTCCTTTCCTTCAGGGCAGATGAGGGATATACCCAACTGCCCTTGCAGACTAGAGCCTGCCATGTTTATAGATTCCCACCTGCCTGGGGGAGAATCTGTGCCTTCAGAGGAACTGCTTCCATGGCAAGGGTTATTTTCAAGGTGCCTGTACTGGAAAGTTTTTTATAAACATACATTTTGTGTTGTAAAGAAAATCAGTAAAATTTCTTTGAACAATAAAAACATAAACTCTCAAAGCAGGAGTGTTTTGGTAAAACAAAAAGCAAATTTTGGAGGGGGTCGCTTCTGTGTTTTCTTGTTCAGGACCATCAGGTTTTCCCTTGGGTCTTGAAAAGGGAAAAAGTGAGTCCCAAAGTACACCTTAAATGGGGTGAATGGTCTGACGTATGTTAAGGCACTTAGAAAGACATCTCAATGCAAGGGGACATAAATCTAAAGTATCTACAAAGCAGAGGATCCACAAGCTGAAACGTGATGCTTTGCCTTACTTAAATAGAGCGGGTGACCCAGCGGTGTGGTGGATGGGATACTCCTCCATGTTTCATGAAATTCATGACTGCATAAGGGCTGATGCCTGCTGATCCAGTATGCAAGATAGACTAGTTAACAAAAGTGTGTCTGTGTTTTAATGACTCTGTCCTTATGTGGCTGGCTTTCAGTGTGTGTCCCCATCTGGCTACGTTCAGGCATTTCACTATTCTTGAAGAAGGCTGAGGAGCAGGGTCGGACTGGCCTGTGGGGCAGACAGGCAACACCTAATAGGGAGGTCTGACTGGGCAGTCTGTAGGCCTCTTTTGTCAGTCTGGTAAGCCGGTTTTTACTATTAATTTCCCTGATATTAAAACAAACATTGCCTGCAGCAAGCAGAAATCCATGCAGTCTCCCACACCTTCATAAACACTTATACAGTGTGCCTTTACAAATTCAAAACTGTCCCAGTTTGCAAACAAGGGCATCTTTTTAGTTTTCTAATTCGCTATTGGAGGCCACTTTTATTTTGGTGTCTATTTTCTGTCCTGGCCCAACCCTGCTGAAGAAACACACAAGCTACAAAAATGAGATACATTTATTTACCAGGAGAAATATATGTTAATAACTTATTCTGCTAAAGATATGATGCTAATGTATTACTTGATGTGCATTTTACTCATCTGCAATTGCTAAGATAAAGTAAACATGTTGTGTTCATGTAGAGATGGTCTTTAATAATTTTGTCAATATGGCAGGGAAAACCTTTATGAAATGTAAATTGCATTGTTTCTATGTTATCATAATTACCCAATTACCCTCTTGTCATCGTGGACAGCTCGCAGGGATAGATCTGCGTGACAGAAATCAGCAGCCTGTGTATTTAATTTGAATTAATTGTTCCTATTTTTGTACTAATTTAATTAAAGAATGTTAATTCTTAAATGTGTGTAGTGGAATGGTAAAGTTAATTGGAGAGTACACCTCCTGGATGAAGAGCTCAGCTTGGTATTTGTTATGCGTTGGAGGATTTCTCTTTTTTTATCTGAAACGCTCCCTGAGAGGTCTTGGATTATTTTACTGAATAATTTACATGCAGCATTAATTGGCGACTCTTTGTCTGCTCTGAATGAATCTCTCTGCTGCTTTCCATATGCCACTGAGTCTCCTCTGTGGGATTTGCAGTACACATTCCTTGGAGCTGATAGGAAGATCCCTTCTAGCAAGTGCTTCTTTTATTATCATCCCATAATTGCCAGAGTACATGGTAGAAAGATTGTCCAGCAATAAGGGCATTGTCTGAAAGCTGTTGAAATGTTTTTTGCAAACGCGTGCTTTTTTGTAATGAGATTGGTGGCATCTAGGTGTTCAGGTTGTTTTCCAGCCCTATAATTTAAGCAGCTGCTGTTGCTGTGTACATCTAGACTGGTCTTCACTCATCTAGTTCTCTTTTACACATTGTTGGTTTTGGTCCCTCTACTGGGATCAGGTTCCCGTAAATCCTCACCATTCACCAGATAAGTGGGAATTCTTCCCAGTGGCAGTAGTCTTCCTCTTTCACAGGATACTCTCAATTCACCTTGAGCTGCTAGACCTCAGGGAACATGTTACCTGTAAATGTAATATATATTGGTTCCTCCAGTTTGCCACATCAGTCCACGCCCTTATTCCCAGCTGCCAAGGGTGGAGCCATTGGAAAAAGCCCACAGTTGAACAATATCACGTTTGGCCACTACAGTTCCCTAGTTCACCAGGATCCTGTCTCCCCTAGGCCCAGTATACCAAGGAGAGCAATTCTAGGGCACATCTCAACATGAGACCCCACCACGTGGGAAAGGATATTGAGCACAGTAGCTCAAAATATGCGTTTGACCAGACAGGAATCTCCCCTCGGGTCTCGGCAGTTGGCCACATGTGATTTTAATATGCTACACAGACCACAAGTAAGTCATACAAGTAACCACCTCCAGATAAAAAAGGCATGAGTGCCAGGCCAAAACCTTCCTCTTTACTGCCTATAAGTGACCCCTTGGTAGGCCCTAAATGCCCATAGGGCAGGGTGCATGGTATTTAAAATTAGAACATGTATTTTCAATGCTTTACATCTACTAACAGTGAAAACCTCCCAACATAGATTTAACTGTGGCTAGCTCTCTCATAGAAAAACAGTGGGTTACAATATAACAACTTGTAGTGCTTGATTTCAGTTTAGAAGTAATTAGATAAATGGTGTAATGACTAATTTTAATTGTAATTTAAAATCAAACTTAATGTTATTAAGTCGGATTTAATATTACTATTTCAAAAATGACACTTTTAGAAAGTTGTCATTTTCCTGTCTAAGCCAAAAGGACCTTTCTGTCAGTGTCCAGTGTCACCTGACTGCTGATGGCTTGCTGTGGCGGGATGTGGATTACTCCTTGACAATGGAGAAAGGTCGTGGGTTTGGGGAGGTGTTTTCCTTCTTTGAAGAGGATGGTCTGGGAATCTGTGTCCAGCCCCTTCCTGAGCATCAAAGAATGTCTACCCTGTCTCTGGCAGATGTAGCTCACACCTAGGTTTGCAACCATTTTGCCTTGCTATTCAACATTGCTCCAAACCCAGAGAGAGGGGCCACCTGCCCCAGAAATGATATGAAGTGACCACAAGGGAGGGTTTGCTCATTACCTTAGCCATACCTCTCGGTGGACACATGGAGCTCTGACCAGGGGAAGAACGGTTCTGCAATGATTGACTTAGGTAGACAAGGGCACTGTGGGATTGTTTACTGTGAAACATACCAGTAGAGCTGCAAATGTGGGTAGGGTCACCGCTTGGAACATAAACGCTGTTGGCTAGGGAGGGACCCATAGTTTCCCCCACCCACAGTCTGGCACTGGGCATACATGTGGTATCCCCATTACCCTGCTCAGAACACTCATGGACCTGTGAAGATCAGAAGAAGAACAGCCCTGCCATCTGAAACCTGAAGGAAGACTGCAACTGCTTGCCTTGGAGCCTGGATCATAGAAGTGACTCCAAGGGTCAGCTGCCTGACCTCATTTTGAGTTACAGGGACACAACAAGCTTCCAGAAGCCTGTCCCATGCAAATGCCCAGCAGACCAGTACCAATTGGACCTGCCCTGGACCATGCTGTTGGCCTCTATTGGAGTGAGTCCGAAACCCCATGTGGTGCCGCCCTGGTCCTGGACTCTTCCTGTCCTCAAATGCCACTAAGTGGTACTTAGCATAGTGAGCACAGGATCTACATCTGGGCATACCTATCACACATAGGGCATCAGCTGCATGTACAACAATGTGATGGATGGGATGTTAAAATTATAAGTGAAAACATTTTGCCCACCAATCCACTCTAGACAACGTCCTCCCTTATGCAAATCAGTACCTGCCCTGCTCCCCATGGGAACAGTCTGTCCTGAACTACCAAACAAGGCCACCTCCAGGAGGGACCTCATGCAAGCCCAATCCAGTTTAGCACTAATTGGGGCTCGTCAGTAGAGTGTAGCTTCAATGCTGTAGCAATGTAAACATGACCCATGTCTGGGCATATTCATTTCACTCATGCATCAACTGCAACAACAACAAGAATGGGATGGGTGGAATGCTTAAATTAATCTCAGACACTGGCAATCACTCAGGGCCACATTCTAGTCCATAATTTTTCACCCACCATGCCACTCTAGACACTGGCCACTTGAACCATCTGCATCCGAGCCCCAATTAGGGTGCAACACGTTGCTTGTGTTCCGGTTCATGGAGGACCAGGCTGGGCAGTTCAGGCTAGATTTTTCCTATTGGATCAGGGTCAAGACTGATTTGCATATGGCTGGTCAAAACTGAGGTAATTTTGGAGAGGGGAATGACGAGAATTGAAAAATTGGCAGGAATAATATGCGGAAATCAGATTTACCATGCCAATTCCCACAGCAAGTGAAATCTCTGGGTGGAACAGCACCCAACAGTGGTGTTCCTGCAAACCTCAATATTCTGATGGACCCTGTAACTCCTGTAACCTGTCCCACCAAATTATTGGGCCAGTCATAATGACGCCTTAGTGTTAGTTGCCCTGCTCTTTTACAACTGATTGCTTTGTCAGCTAAAATAATAAACTGAAGCTGTTCTGGCTGCTTACCAAAGGGAAAGACTACAAGTGTGAACTAGAGCACAAATGGCAAATATTGTCCTGCTTAGATTGTCTGGTTGCATATCACAAAGATATCTAGCTTAATAAATGTTAATCCGCTTCAGAAAATTGGCTTACGACACCAAACATATTTTGAGGATTTCTTTCTGAAAGCGGTTTTCAGAACACCTGTGATGCTCCATTAGCAAATCAATCACTGTTGACCATTCGGATAAAATCTCTGTATTTGTATGACTGAAATTGACAACATTCAACAGACATTGAATCCGATTCAAACTGAAATTTTCAGCAGTGGTCTCTGAAACCATGAAATGTATCCCAGTGACCTAGGACAGACACCTCCATCAGCAGCTTCTGTGAAAATCTTGACAGCAGTGCCAAATGGAGGACTTTCCTTGAGCTTCTGGGTTTTCTTTATGTTTTGTTATATTGGTGGAAACAAAGGAAAATCTCTCATTGTTTGAAAGAATCTCAGGGGATGACAGCCCACATAGCATTCAAGTAACACCTTATTTAGCAGTAGCGCCGCTTACTGGCATCCTGCGGTTTGGCACAGTGATTTCAACATTCTGTCACATATTGGATCTTTCATAAGAAAGGTCCACACTCTAGACAATTCATCACTATTGTCCTAACAGTCTATTTGGGACATACATTCTGCTTCTCATTAAGTCCCTATAAACTCGGAGGCCTGGTTAATTTAAAAGATGCAGAAGTAAGCAAGAGGATCAGTTCAAAGGACAAACCAATCAAGACAAAATGATAGAGGAGGTTTGTGAGTGGCAGTCCATATTGGCACAGCATGTGAAGAATGCAGTGCAGTTCATGCTGGGTGAAGAGAAAAGAATTATGAGTGCACATTAATAACAAAAGGATCAATTGACCAATAAAAAATAAAAGTTCCACAGAAAATGGAAATACACCATGTAGTTATTAAAAAAGGAGAATGTATATGAATGCAAATAATTTTATTGGGATTTTAAGAAAGGCAGATCAGAGGGTGTTTTTCAACAATGCTAGAAGGTAATGGAAGTAATTTAGAGCCAGATGTAAGACACGTTTATACGGTTACCGACTCTCAGTTTGGAAGGGGTGTGTTGTAGGCATCGCTTTCAAATTGCAAATCAGTATGTGATGTGTCGGTGTTTTACAGCTCTAATCCGGCTGCATTTTACTTGTCGCAAACATATTGGTCTCAAACTACAATCTGCATTTTGTGACCTGTATTGAATTTTGTGAACTGACTTATGTACTAATAGTTTTTTTTGTAAAATGTCCTTTCAGAGTGGATTGCAACCTGACCTACTTCATGAATATCAATGAGCTAAGTCACAAATTGCAACTCACTCCAATTGGATGCCATCACAGCGATGGTGGCCTGCTGGGTTCAGAAGACCACCTTGTCTATGATCCCATTTAAATAAAGAAAACTTTGTTTAATACAGTTCGTACTCATTTTTTAACATTCACAAAGGTTAAGAAGTCTCAAGGGGACCAATTCCCCGTTGTGGAATGCTTTTACACCCCAACTCGAGAGTCAGAAATCTTTCAGTATTACGAGTGGGTTACGATTGCAACACATTAACACATCACATGCCAATTCGTAAATTGGAAAGGATGCCTTCAACACACCCCTTTCCAAATTGTGAATCAGTATATTAATTCCCAATCCCATTTTCTAAGTCAGTAAATATTATGCACTCCTAAAAGGGTATTAGTACATAGAATAAATCTTCATTGCAGTCTGAAACTCACCTATGATGCATTTATTATTTGCTTCCAGAAGCTTTTTATACTTTCCACTGTCAAACCTAAAGTCCCTCTGAGGATGCTCTTATGGGTGTATTTGCCAAGACCTTTTCTTTCTGTTGACGTGTCAATGTTTTTATTTTACGACTTAAGGGAAAGGGGATCTGAACTACCTGTCTTAAGCTGCATTCCCACCTTGCTTTCATACAGGATTAGGAATCACATTTTTGATAAGCCATATCATTTACATTCATTAATTTGTACAGTTCAAAAGGTGCATACTAAGTAAAATATGCATATATGAATGCATTATTAGATACTCTTTGCCTAAACAAAGCAAGACCAAATATTCACAAATTATGGGAAAGGTGGCAGAAGAGATTGAAAGTTTTAGAAAATAACTATGTTTCATGTACCACATATGAGCATTTAAATACAGTATTTTATTCAGAGGAGCTATTGTAAACATTGGGTACAAACAGCATTGGTAGCCATTTGTACACTAGTGTACTAGGGTTGATACTAGGTTTAATAGTTCATGCACTGATGCCACAGATGGACACACAGCCCGCCTCTATGATCCCACTAGAGCTACTTAGTCACACAAATACATTACTTACAGTTCAGATACAGCTCAGTTAATCTCTGGATCTCACTAAGCGTTTCTCTTAATACCAAAGCCTCATTGCAGTGGTTGTCCTTGAGTTGATAACTGATGATGAAACCAATGTCCTCAAAAGTTTAACAGTGAACCTCATGGGCTACACGGTCCAAGAATACACATAAGCTTGTCTTTTAACATTCCTGATTTGCCTGTCTCAGATTCATTAAAAGGGGCTCTTCCCAGAAATTATTAAGACAAGATTGTCCTTAGAAGCCTGTCTTGATCAAAGGCAGAGTCTATTATTTGAGCAAATGAGATGCAGACCCTGTATACTGTATCATGTTTGAACAAGAGACTGTGTCTCTCCTTCATGCAGAATTACATTAAAATGTGCTTTCATCTTTTTGGGAGGACTGTTTTACTGTTGCTCTGACACTTAGTTCCCAATAGAAGACCTGCATAAATTCAGTCTTTGCAAATCCTAGCATTCTGTAAACAGACATGAGCAAGGGAATGTGTGCTTTGCATTCCATAAGCTTCTAATGGCATCAGTCAGAAATTCGACTTAGTTTCTACCAGGTCAAGTGGCCCACCTTCATCTGAAGTAAAAGGATTAGTGAAGGGAGTTTTGTTAGGACACGAACAACTGTATCCTTGCAATGACCTGTTATAAATGTCTTTCTTAGCCGCAGCTAACGGAGAATTGAGAGGCAGTTCAATGTAGCTGCTCCTTATATCGATAACATTTTTCGTATTTACCAACACTATGAAAACCGATCCAATGCCCACAGTATGGGTTACATGTCATCCCAGAAAGCACATACACATTTAGAGAAGCACAACTAACTAGACTGATAAAAGAACACACCCAAACACACATTGGGACAAGCACGTACTCATTCACAACAAGAGACTGACACACATATGCAAACACACACAATGAGCCCAGAAAATATAAAATGGCACTCTTCTCATGTGCATGCATTTTTTGATATAGTCTCAGAATATACTGTGTAATGCTAAACGTTTTTTAAACATGGTTAATATTTGTGTTTTCTAATGTTTTACTACCATGTAGAAAATCATGTTTTAGAAAATTTACCTGTTGTCTTTGATTATTATTTTATATTGACTATGTTATTTTTCCTCAGAGTGCCTGCAGAGACGTTACCAAAATCAGGAATTATAAGACAAAGAAAAAGGTGTGTTGAGTCTCAAAAACTTGAAGATCAAGATTTCCCTGTTCTGACCCTTGTCCCATGTAATGGCATGAAAGGGGAAGCAGCAGCAACTCAGGTACAGTATACCTGTTCCTTTATCCTAGCTGTGATGCTGAACATATTGATTTATATGCTTGTTTTAGCCCGAACTAGACCGTGAGGATCATCATGGCTCTGTAAATTGAGAGAACATTTAATCAACGTAATTATGGAAGAATATCAGACATTGCAGGAAGGAGCAGACCTTGCAATATTATCCATGTGGCTGAGAGGTCAATATAGAATGTAGAATGTAGTGAAGTACTCATTAGACAAATACGGCCTATGCCCACGTTAACCTTACAATTAGAAGTTGTTATACAATAAGACTCATAGGAGGCAAAAGCCTATATGTGAGTTCATATTTATAAATCCCACCTCAGAACAAGGAACTTGCACCTTTGGAAGAAGACTTGAAGAGACCTGAGAATGGCAATTCAGCCTAAGCCCTTAAAATGATTTGATTGAAAGATTCTGACTTAAATGTAGTTATTTCAGATTTTCGTTGAAGACCACATGGGAGACACTAAGAGTGAGCATAAGGTGGTGGTGGGAGTTGGTGGTTTTTGTGGATACATCTGGAGAGCACTGTGACCCTAGGTGTGTATTCTTTCACCAAGCTCATCTTTTTAGTACTGCATTATCATTCTCCTCCAGAGATCAAATGTTTCCCGCTTCAAAGTGGAGTATTTCTACAACCATAAAGTTTAAAGTTGCATGTGGCATCAATAGATTGCCATCGAATGAGGATACGGACCGGGGTAAGGGAGTTAAGATGTCAAATGCTAGTCACGAGGAAGGCAGCTATAAGGAATGCAGATGTCAGTTGGGATTAGGGGACCTTTGGTAATCCAGTGAGAGCAGATTTTGCACTTTCATGTCTATATAGAACCAGTGTTTTGGGCCCACAGTTGGTGAATGTCACCTAGTAGAGATGTTTGCACTTAAGACGGGCAGCAAACTAGTTAGTTTGCAAGTAATATATGGTCAAGAAATGTTGTGTTAAGGTCAAGATATGGGGCAGCAATACTTGACATAAAACCAATAATCTCCTGTCTGTAGTGCAGTCTACCCACAAGAGACCAATATCACTGAAAGAAGTTGACTCCCTGATCAGGGATCCAGTTTCCTCTAGTGTGTGGGGTGTTGCCATTAAGGAGTTAGAAGTACCTGACAGATAAGCAGTGAGCACCTTTGTATAAACTAAGCATTCATAAAATTCAAGGAAGAGAAATTAGAATTTTATTATAATAGCAGAATGTGATAGGTTAGTAGCGCTGTGAGAATAGTTTCAAGAAATCTTAATACAGTTTAAGGTGATGGCACCAAATATGCGCCACTGAAAGTTTTACCAAAGAATATTTTCTCCGGAGACAGAGGTTTACAAGGAATAGTAGCCCTCCATCCTGGTGAAGGTAGGGGGAGTGGCAGGCAATGTATCTCTTGTGCGTCAGAATAAATCAGAGGGATTAGATGAAATAAGAAAAGAGCCCCTCACAATTATACAGTGGTCTACATTGGGCTAGTACTAAAAGCAGAGAATACCCCGCCTTTTTTGCACCTCACATAACCCTTTTCTAATATCCAAGTTGACTGTAGGGTGCAAAATGTTTACACGTGATTTAGTGTGCTGCAAAGCATTTTAATACACAAAGATTGTCCTAAGTGTTCGGGCAAGACAGGACAATTTGGTTGCATTGGCAAAAGACATCATATTCCCTACCATGGACATCTGTCCCTCTGCTGAAACATTTGTACCCTGACAAGGAATTGTTTTTACAAATCCCTATGGTGTCCATAAGCATAGGCTTATTTTTGCACCGAGGCAAACACAGAGGTGGTGGATGGAATGCTTTCAAAGGTATCAGCCACTGCTAATCGCATAGGCCACATTCTAGCCCATCATATTTAGTCCACTATGCATCTTTAGATAAAGACGCCTATCCAGAAAGGAAAAATTGCATTTTGGTTACTGGTTTATAATCAGATGGCCTGATTCGCAAAGAAATTAAAACATAATCGCCTTTCACAAATTTTCATGTGCGTGTAAAGTTTTACATGTGTGTCTATTTATGAAAATACCTTTGAACATCATGTGGCAGATCTCCATAAATTCATGTTAAGCCTGAAGACACGTTTATGTGTGACACGTTGTGAGTGTGGACATTTTGCTGTAAGCTACAAAGACAAGAATTGCACTCGTTACAATAAAACTACAATACCCTTTGGCTGTTTTGTTGGCGCTAAGCCTGCTGGGCATACTGGTGGCTTTTTGGCTGAAGTCTGACTTCCTTGCAGGAAGGTAACAGGGTCAGGTTCGGACAATCGACATTTCGAGCACTTTCTTTGCTGCACTTTTGTGAATCAGTTACCTTACTGTGAGCTTCGTGGCTGTTGTTGGCATTTGCATTTACCACCCTTAACCACTGCCAATGTTTTGCATATGCAAAAGAGCTAACATTATTCCAACCCTTCAATATTCCGCCTACTCGGTCATCTTTATATTTTGCACATGCATAAGCCATACATGAGTAGTCTAAGCATGCACAGTGTAAAGTTACACAAGAACATTTTGATGGCTGTCAGGAATTATCTGCTAGTTGACCATGTTGCACTGCATAACAGGCCGCAAATGAGTCAAGAGATTATGGGGCCAATTCACAAACGAATTTGAGTATGGGAAGTTGTAGTACACACACTATTACCTGCCCTTTCATTTATACCAAGAGTGTATGGATGTCCCCTGACCATTTCCATGTTATTTCCTTTGTAGATGCTTGGGGGCCAGTTCTTCAAAGACCTGTAAGCGTAGGTTAAAGAGCACTTCAGAAATAGAAACTCCAATATCCACTGGTGAATAAGCTCCATTCAGTCAGACACTTTGTGGTGAAACTCCCACGGGTCCTTCCACGCTTCATAATTCGAATGAGATGTATTTGTGGGGAGGCAGCTCATTTTCAATCGAGAATGCTGATTTCTGTCTAGCAAAATGTGTCCCACAGCTATTTTAGAATAAGCACATTGAAAAAGCATATTTATGTTCTGATTACACCTATATTTTATAATATTTTATTTAACAGATTTTGTATATTTTATAGTATTCTAAATTGATGACCGTCCAGACACACTAGGGGGCATATTATCAACGGCCAGCTATCGCTGAATTATTATCGCCATGATAACGCTATATTTACAACGCATAGCGCTATGGCGATAATATTTCAGCGATAGCGGTGTTTTCAATGGAACATCGCTGGTTTTACAGCGATGTTCCATTGAAAACAGTGATAACATTGCTGATAGGACCCTGTGGTCCTATCAGCATAATCCATATCCCATTAAAAGTATGCCTTAGTCAGGAATTTAACAGGTGTTAAATTCCTGAGTTAAGGCTGAGGTAGCGTGATTTTTTTTATCGATGCACCTCCTTGTTAATATCGCGAAGCTGACTTCACGATATTAACATGTGACCACGCCTCCGTGTAGCCGTACGTGACCACGCCCCCCCCCGACGGCAATGGCGATAGTGATGCAGCCCTGGCGTCCGCGGTAACGGCTGAAAAACCAGCCTGAAAGAGCCGAAACCGATCCGACGAAAGTGTTTCTTGTGTTCCACGGCCAGCAGCGGTGCGCATTTGGAGCAGATCTGAAAGAACAACATTTCTGCACCTTCTTTCCAGCCGGCGGTGGTGCGAGAGGAGGAGGAGGTTAAGACCAGCAACAATATTGTGCTTGAACCTGGTGGAGAAAGAAGAGGATGATGGATAGCAGCAAAAGAGAGGCGAGGTGAGGTGAGGAGGCCTGCGAGGCGAGGTGAGGAGCTGTAAGTTAATATTGAAGGAGCAAGCAGTGGTGACAGTTTATCCAAGTCCCCGGTGATCGTCACCCCCCTCCCCCTCTAATGGGGAATGCAGACTGATTGAGATGCAGGTAGTTTGACGTTCCACTGATGCACCAGCGAAAGAAGGAATACTAAAATACTTAAAGAAACATTTTAAGAACGAAAATTAACTGTCCTTTCTCGTTCTGTTCTGGCATTGTGGCAATTTGGTGACTGGATCGAAATTAGCAAGGCTTTCGCCGGACGAGCAGCACACCGCACATAGCTCTTCACGGCAGCTGCAGCGATTATTGGCTGTGGTTGATCCTGGTTGCTTTCGACACCGGTGCAGACGTCTCAGCGAAAAAGGGGAAAAAAGTGACTTTAGGCCATTATAAAATCTGTCGGTCTGAGCTTTTAGAGATGGGGAAGTTATTGAATACCCGCCTGGCGAAAGCAAAGACCAATCGACTTCTGGCTAGAGAAGCAAGAGAGGCTAAAAAGGCAGCCCGCTTAATCAGCGTAGAAGGTGCCTCGCCCTCTCCACCTTCTCATTTTACAGACTCTACGGCTGAGACCTCGGAGGGGGAAATAGAGGAAGAAAGTTCAGCAGTTGATAGGCAACAGCTAGCCTCATCAGATCAGAGTGCTGTTAAAAATTCAGAGCTTACAAATACTGCAGCCTCTTTGATAAATCTGCAAACAGCCCACAGAAAAAATCTAGAGATAAAAGTGGTAGGAGAGCGACCAAGCAATTTCCACTCTTTCAGAAAAAGCTCATCAAAGATATTGACAGTCTTCAACCCCCTCAATCGCTTCATGAGCCCACGATTTCTCTAGATCCTGCTTTTGCTATACTATCAACCGGGTTAATTAACTCCGCTCCATCTAGTGTTCGGATTTTACAGCTATTTCTCAGAGTCAAGATCTTAATGGTGCTCCTCAGGAGTTAGGGAAGGGTTTAAGCTTGGAGCAGAGATTCGATAAAACTGTGGCCCAAGTACATCCGGAGGAAGAAGTTCAGGAAGGGGGTTCAAGATCTTCCCCACCTTCCCCAGGGGCCACAACTGTAATGTCACCCACTCCCAACATTAATACTGTTCTGGAACCTAATCGATCCATAGATTTGACTGGTGATTTTCAGATCAGTGTTAAGGACATGTTAAATTTGATTCTAGAAGAAATCCGAGATATGAAAAAAAATCAGAAAGCGGAACTGGACTCCTTGAATCAACGTCTGGAGAAGATGGAAAATATTATGGGCAGTCTTCCTGTTAAGCTCCAGGAGGCAGAGGAGAGAATTTCCGTATTGGAGGACCAGTTAGATAAAATGACAAAAGAGGTTCAAGTCGGAGCTAATAGCAAACAGGCGCTGGAATCTAAGTTGGAGGAGTTGGAAAACCATTCACGTAAATCTAACCTCCGCCTAGTAGGCGTTCCTGAAGGATTAGAAGGGTCGCAAACTTTAAGCTGGGTCAACACCTTCATTAAACAAAAAGTTATTCCGGACTTCCAGGGAGACCTTACAATTATGAGAGCCCATCGCGTTCCAGCTCATCCTTTCCCTAACTCAAACCTTCCACGCACGATCCTGGTCAACTTTGCAGATTTTCGAATAAAGGAAGCAGTTCTTACAAAGGCTATTCAGCAGAGACAATTCCCAATCAACGAGACTACTAAATGTAGAATCTTTTCGGACATGTCTGCCGCTGCTGCCCGCCGCAGGAAGGAATTTGTAAAAATGTTGCAGTTATTTAAGGCAAAGGGGGCACAAGCTTCAATTGCACAACAATGCAAATTGCGAGTATTAGTGAAGGGAAAGATTTTTTTGTTTACGGATGTTGATGAGGCACAGGGTTTTCTGGAGAAGATTACGAGGGATTAGAGTTGTGTTAGGTTGATATCGTCAATGTTCTATAATTGCCCTTTTTTGCAGGATACATAGTAATATATAGTAAAATAATAAGAGTAAATTCGATATAAGGCTCGCTATGTTAGGAGAAAATTTAAAATTTATTTTTCCCCTTTTTTTCTCTCTCTTTTCCCTTTTTTTTTTTACTTTTTTGGTTTAGGGAGATTAATTTAGAGGGCCTTATCACAATTGCAAGGTTCGTCAGAAAAATTTAATTTCGGAGGGAAAAAAAAGCAATACGTATTACAGTGCTGAGGGGTGGGTAAGGGGTAGATTCACCGGGTGTAATAACATGACACCCAAATTGAGTGGGGGTTGGGGAAAGTGGAAGGAGTGGTGGAGGGGGGATAGTCTACTTTTCTGGGGGTGGGATGTGGGATTAAAAAATAGGGAAAATGCAACCGGTTGGTTCAATGATTGGTTGGTTATTGCATATGTCACATTGGCCTTTTTCTTCATGGAATGGTACATCGATTGGTTTTTTAGATTTTTCTTTTTTATGTTTCCTGTTTAAATGGCTAATAGGTTAAAAATAATTTCGTTTAATGTTAACGGCCTGAATAATCGGAAAAAAATGCGGGCTATTGAAGCATGGTTAAAAACAGAAAATCCAGAAATTATTTTGTTACAAGAAACTCATATCTCAACTTTAAACATTTCTGAATTTTTAATGTTTAAAACCTGGGCCAGTTACAGGGGCTTTTCATGTGCCTCTGCATCCCATAGAGGGACTGCTATATTTATAAGAAAAGGCTTACAAGTAGAGTGTATCAAATCGGGTAAGGATCCATCTGGGAGGTGGTGTTGGGTGACATGTTCTTTTAGATCCAAACCATGCCCTCTGACTTTTGTAAGCTACTATGCACCCGTTGAAGATGACGCCAAAGCATACGATGATCTTTTTCTCTCTTTAAATCAGGTTTTAGGAGATTTGATTGTGGGCGGGGATTTTAATATCTTGATGAATCCACATCTGGATTCCACAGTCCAAGGGAAAAAGCAGACAAAGCCTAGATCTTTTAAAACACTGAAAGATCATTCGGATATACTAAATCTACAAGATGCTTGGCGAATAGCATTTCCGACTTTAAAGAAATTTACATGTGGATCAGGACGGTTTGGCTCTTCCTCACGCATTGATTTTTTTTTGATCTCTCAGAATTTAGATTTTTTTCAACAACATTTTTTTTTCAATGGATTCTCGGATCATGCAATGCTATCCCTGGAAATTCATGTGGGCCCTGGTTTAAAAACACCTAAACGCTGGGTATTTAATAAGTTCCATCTGAATGATGCCGAGTGGGTAAAATTTATGGATATTGAGATCAGACAATTTTTAATTCAGAACATTAATCCCGCAGAACCCAATATAGTTTGGGACACATTGAAAGCCTTTATTCGGGGATTAGTAGTAAGCAAAGAGGCAGTTATTGCCAAAAACGCTAAGGTGAAGAAATTAAATATTGAAGATAAGATCCATATTTGTAATGAAGCTTTTTTAAAGAATCCCTCTTCTACCACTAAAGCTCAACTTGAACAAGCCAAGCGTGAGCTTTGTACTGTATATAACACTCAAAGCGAGATTTTTTTCCAACAGTCTCAGCAGAAAATCTATGAGGAGAGCAACTTTACTGGTAGGCTGTTGGCGTGGCAGGCCAAGGAACGAGCAGATACGAATCAAATCAAAGCTTTGAATTGCCCATTCTTAGCAGGCTTTACGGAGGATCCAGGTGAGATTAATAATATTATGCTTGCACATTATCAGACCATCTATGGCCAACTTCAGTCAGTCGATGATCTGCTGTTGAAAAAGTTTCTGCTTGAAAATCCACCGCCCATGTTGATGGATATAGATAAAAATCTCATGGCCCGCTCGTTTTCATTAACAGAGTTGGAAGAGGTGATAGAGAGCTTACCTAATGCCAAAGCATGTGGCCCAGATGGCTTACCCGCCGAATTTTATAAATTTTTCTTCAAGGCCTTCGGTGAATTCTTTCTCTCCTTGATAAATTCTATGCTAGATGGGGGGGGTTTTCCAGAATCTTTTAAACAGGGAAATATTGTTAGCTTTCCGAAAAAGGGCAAAAACAAAAGGGATCCCAACTCTTATCGCCCAATTATATTGTTGAACTCGGATTACAAAATTGTCACAAAACTTCTATCTCTCCGGTTCAATGAATATGCGGCAAAATTGATACACGTTGACCAAAATGGATTTTTGCCGGGCAGACAGTTAGCTACCAACACCCATTTTCTTGCCGAAGCTTTGGATTATTTTGAAATTAAGAACATCCCCGCGCTAGTTCTATTGCTCGACGCGGAAAAAGCTTTTGATTTGGTGGTTTGGAAGACGCTGTTTTGTATTTTGAATTCTTTTAATATTCCAACGTCTTTTATACTCTTAATTCAGAATTTATATAAGAATGCAGTGGCAAATGTAATTATTAATTCAACCGTGGCAGGGTCCATTAATATTAAACGTGGCACAAGGCAAGGATGCCCTCTATCTCCAGTATTATTCGCTTTTTTTATTGAACCCCTCGCAATTGCAATACGGAACTCCCCAGATATCCTTCCTCCAATTCCAACTATGCCGTCGTTAAAACTTTATGCAGACAATATTATGCTGTTAATTAAGCCCACAATAGAAGTACAAATCAAAGTCTTCAAACTTTTTGAGGACTTCGAAGCACTAGGAGGGTATCGAATAAACAGGGCCAAAACGGAAGTTATACAATGTGGGAGAGCTGTCTTTGATTTACATCCAGATATCCAAGGCTCAGCAAATTTCAACCCAAAAAGATATCTGGGGATTTTCTATTCCGCGTCGTTTGAAGATTTATTTAAATTAAATTACACACCACTTTTAAGGAAAGTTTAGGGGTTATTGACTCGTTGGAATATGCTTCCTTTATCCATTTTAGGTCGGGTTGCTCTTATCAAGATGTCTATCTTAACATTGTTCAATTTTCTGTTTTCTTCAATACCATGCACTTTATCAAGCTCGTTTTTCTCTCAGGTTGAGTCCATGTTTACAACTTTTTTATGGGCAAAAAAACCCCCACGTTTAGCACTTGGCACTTTATATGAAGATGTAGATCAGGGAGGGCTCGCACTCCCGAATCTGAAACATTACTACGACGCTTACTTTGCACAGTATTTATTTAGGTTCAAGCCTTTACCACAAGCGCATTTTTATTGTAATTTTTTTTTAATTTAATTTGCACTGAAACTCAGGTTAATTCTCTCATGTTATTGTTTAGGTACCCAAAGCTGGTACGATATAAATGTCTCCAATGTATTTTTAAAAGACGTCAGGCCTTCTTTAAAAAATATTCTATCCCAGCAATTAATTCAGCCACCTTAATAGAAGAAATCCTCCCCTTAATAGGAATTAAACAACCTACCCACTTGACATCAAAATGGGCGGAAGTCGGCTACTTTAAAGTATCAGACTTCTTAAGGGATGGCAACTGGATGACGGTAGCAGAAATTTCTCTAGGGATTGCTACGGATTTTATTTTGGTTAACTCTTATGGCTGTCTATATAAATATCTAGTAGAAGTAAACCCCACCTCTGTTATGACCCAAAATCAGCTTGTAGAGGATTTGTTAGCCAAAGCAGTCAATAAGAAACCAGGTGCTTGGAAAACATTCCTGGCTTCTCTCAAACAACCGGATCTTGAGTCAAAAGCAATTAAGAAATGGGCTGATCATGAGAATTGTGTAGTCTCTCCTCAGATTTGGTCTACAATTAATAAGTTACATTTTTGCACGCTCAGAGGGGCCAATTGGCGTAGGATGTTGTTTTTTAGTAAGTGGTTATTGTATCGAACTCCCGCTGTTTTAGCCAGGATGTTCACTAACCAGTCTTCTCAATGCTTTCGATGCATGAATTATACACACGCCAATTGGTCACATATTATGTTGAGTTGCCCAAATATTAATATTTATTGGACTGAGGTATTTTTTTTTCTTAGAACAAGAGTGCAATATAAAGCTTGAAGTTAACAGTAGGCTAATATTACTTGGTTATGACCCAGATCTTCTCTTCTCGGAATCCATGACTAGGTTACTCTGCATAGCAAGAGCGATCGCAAGGTCACTTCTGCTGCAAAATTGGCGTTCGGATTCCATACCCTCAGCTATGAAATGGGTTCAGAAGATGAGGAGGGTCAGAAAGAGCGAATATATCTATGCTGCACACATTGGAGGCCTTAAGAAATACGAGAAAATATGGGGTACCAAGTTTGATTTTGATTATTAGCCTTGGGAGATATACGAAAGACGTGATTGAGTCAGGGGAGGCTTGAACTTTTTTTATGAATTTTACTAAAGTTGCCTTTAAGATAATTTTTTGTCTTAGATTGTTAAACAGGCTGAGGATTTGAAATATTTTGTGATCTATTAATTAATTATCTGTGTTGTAATATAATACCATGTTTTAACTCCGGTTGCAATAAAAAAAAAAAAAAGATATTAACATGTGTTGTTTTCACAGCCACGCCTCTTTTGCATCTCATTAGCGATGCGAGGCGAGGCGAGGCTGTGAAAAAACGGGCTCTACATCAAGGAAACACGCGCTAGCGTGTCCTTGATGATATTGTGATATAATTATCGCCGCTTTTCGCCCAAAAACCGACGCTAAAGCGGCGATAATTATATCGCCAGCCCTTGCTAATATGCCCCTAGGTATGGAAACAATAGAGAATTCCCATAGAAGCCCATGTTCACACCAGAACCTGGGCTTCTATCGGAATTCTCTGCGGCATATTATCAAGCCCATTATCGCCGCTTTAGCGGTAGTTTTCTGACGCTAAAGCAGCGATAATTTTAACGCTGTTTGTTTATAATATGCCCCTAAATCTGTAAAGTTTCTGATCTGCTTTGTTGATTTCATGTTACTGTTGTTGTAGGGTAAGATTCTCGTCGGTGCAAAGAGAGAAAATCAGCAAATTGTCTTGCTTCAGAATGGTTCGTTCTCGCTACCCTTGTTCAAGTGGAATATCTCGAGTATTAAACCCAGAAATAAAATGCCACGCACCTGGAGAGATGTAACACTAATGGAAAGTTAATAGCCCAGAGTGTTCCTCTAAAACCCCATTGATGCTGTATTGCTGATTTGAAATCACGCTTCATTAAAGTTGGCATTTAATGCACAGACTCGTCCTTTTGCTTCTCAACCATCATTGGAAGTACACACCGGGTGCCCTTCCCATGCATGTCATTATTTGGTTATTGTTACCAGAGATGCACGCTTTGTTTTAGCAACATCATGGCGTACTTTATTTGTCTGTGTTCTTCTTTTATTTTACTCACAACCTTGTTGACAAAGAAAATATAAAACAGGAAAATTATCTTTTCCCTTGTATATTGCCCTAAACATTGCTCTGCACATGATATCAATTTTGAAACAGCAGGTGGCCAGCTCACTGAAACCCTTTATATATTGTTAAAAGAAGCAGTTGAAATTGTTTGCACACCAAGGTAACAGAACTCTACACATCACTGACTAATGAAAATAAGTAGTCAAGCTCAAGGTGCTAGACTTATTTTTTGGGTCTGGCATGTTGCGGCTTGAGCATCTGCGGGAAATTGTCACTTTTTCATGGGACAATCAGTGCGAGGTAAAAAAACAAACAGACTTCCAATCAGAAAATAATCAAAGTTTTTACAATTGCATAATATGCAGATTCTTTAGTGTACATCTTTATACCTTCTTGTCAAAAATAGTGCGTGCACTATCTTTGCATTTATTACTTTTTCACGTGAATATTTCCTTCTGACTATTTTTGAACATTAACATGGGCTTTCTGACTGGACATTTCTAGATTCCATCATGTGATCGTGAATATCTTCATCATCGTGCCATGATGCCCCCTTTGCCTGTCCTCTGCAGTGGATGAGGCCTGCTGAAAAGGTGTGCACGTGTTCACTGCTTAGAGAATAGGAAAACATGTTCTCTGCTTCAAAAATAGGGCACTGTGTTCAAAACTGCCACGATTGTCAATGTGTCAGACTGCTTTATGTGTGCAGGTTCTCTGTGCAGCTGCACGGAGGGCAGGTATGGGAAGCAAGAGCGAAATACATATTTGATGCACCTGCTTAGAAAACAAAACATTTGATTCAAGATTGCATGAGTTCCTGGCAGGCTCCATTGAAGGATATATCCCAGGCCATATAATGTTTGTGATATTTAATTTATAACCTTTAACAATGTCATCACAACCAGATTTGCATAAGAAACAGGGGGAAGAGCTCAGTGGTGACATTAGATTACTGTTGCAACATTCATCATGACATCATTAGCTGTGAAATAGATTGCGCAAGAGCTCGTTTGCAATGCGCTCCAATGACGTACTCAGTTTGTCTGGAATCACCTCTACTACACATTGTAGGTGAAGTCTTTTTCAGGAGAAATCCCACAAAGAACACATATCCAGGCCTCTTATAATCTTCTTAGGACCAGGTACTCTTTTGTGTGGCTAGTCATGACAGGGAGAGTGTAATCTAGTCCATTATAAAACAATAACATACACATTCCCCTTTCCATGAGTAGGTCATGAGCTACCCATATTCACTGTGGGCAGCTCATGATCCGCACTTGCAACTTCAGAGACTGTCCACTCTGTTCCCAAGATGGAACGTATGAGTCTCTTTGCACCTGTCAAATGAATAATCTGTTTCCTAATAAAATCTGCAAGACCTTAGTCCCATTCGGAAGCAAAAGTGGGACTTGAGCAATGCACTGCAGGAAGACTAGACTAAGGATGTTTTCCAAGATGTTCTTAGTGATGAACTAAGAGGAGTAGGTCTAGTTTTGGAGTTCGAATTCATGGGAGTATTTGTACAGCTGTGAGAATGACCAGCTTTGTAGATTATGGGTGCATGGACCACTGGGATAGTTCTGAGGGTCCAACATATCTACTGTGGACATGAGGTGCATCCTTTTGTTACAACACTGGGAATGCCATCTATTTTATTCAGATTTTACTAGATCTCAACACCAATGGCTAACTGGGTAACCAATTGGAACACTATGCTTGATCTACAATAATTTAGGAATCCAAGAGAAAACAAGACTTTCCTACAAGCTGCTCTGAAGCATTCCAATCTTCTGGTGAGTGTTCATTGCAGTTATCTCTTCCTACCTCAACATCTGCTTTTGTTTTGTGATGCAGGATGGTGTTTCTAGCCTCATGCAATACAACTAGGCTAAACTGGCCCATGCTCTAGGCCGTGAAGCCATCTTTCTTCTATTAAACTTGGAAAGTGCAGTATGTCTTGAAACAGAGAAATTCTCTACTTGAATGTAAACGTTATTTTTGACAAGTTAGTACTGGGCATTGCTTACGGACTTATAAGTTGTGAAGATTCTTCTTCAAGTGAAAGAAGTGTACTGAAGTCTGAGGAGAGAGTCCTAAATATGTGAGGACTTTTTCCAAGGTGTTACTGCTAACAGAAATGATTTAAAAAAGTACACTTTCTCAAATACCTCCTCTGGAGTATCGGCAGTAATCTGAAAACTCTCTTCCTAAAAATATGGAAAACTGCAGACTCCGTTTTGACCCCATGTTTTTTTTTTAACTAAGCTTGCTTGGGACTGAATTGGAAGACACTGTGAGGTGCCAGAGGATTGCTGTGCTGGCAGGGATCTGCCACTGGAACTTCGTCTGTTGTGGCGAACTACTAGAGGGTCTGTCTCTATGTCTACGGACCCTGTGAGCTGGCGTACTGCCTGAGACTGCATGCCCCAGTGCTCTCCAAGGAGCCCAGCACGAGGGGACTGCCCCAGGGATGGAGAAACCATTACGGTGGTGAGCGCCTCTTGTTGCCTGCAATTGTTCCCGTGGTCAAGTGCAGGCGAGGCACTTTGTTTTCCTCGTTGCCAAGTAGCGCTGTGATGTCCGGTGCCCAAAGAGGGGGGCCTTATCAGTGTTGCCAGGGAGGAGCACTTTTTATTGCCTTACAGTGGGGGCAGCATCACACTGTCTTTGTGGCCAAGTAACGTGAGGGGAGAGCGGAGGAGAGCAAAGGGCTCTCCCTCTCCCCCACGTCATAGAGGAAAGGGCCCAGCTGTAGTTGAGGGCTGGGCCGTGGAGAGCGGAGTCTTCGTAGACTTTGCTCCGGATGGTGCTGGCCGTCGTCACTTCTTTTATGACCTGCTGTGGCAGCACCACATACTTACAGGCAACCCCTGAGTTTACAGAGTTCAGGCGCCAGCCACGGGTGGGCTGTGCGTCGCAGTGAGGAGGCGGCTGCAGGGAGGACCTGGCGAACAAGTGTATGGAGCCGACCGGAATTGAACTGCAGAACTCTGCCGGTAAGGGCATTTGACAGAACCCTGCAGCCCGGTCAGACGCGACCTCGGGCTGGCCCCACTCTCGCCTTGAGCTATTTTTGCAGCAGCTGCATCATTCATCCGTGGGCAGCTGCTGGCCTGAACCACAGTGACCATGGTTGCAATACAAACTCTACATTTAGACAAATCACGTGTTTTTTGGATTTCTCCCGAATTTTTCATTTTTTCTAATTGTGTACTCCTGCTACAGCTCTGACACCTAGGAGTCTTGTGTTGTACTTTGCCTTGCCAATATGGAATCTACCTTTGACCTAAATGACCTGTTGAACTACAGTCTGGAGGAGCTAAAGGGGTTCTGCGGGGAGAGGAACATAGCAGTGAGTTGGGCAGACACTCAGCTATCCCTTCCGAAAGTCATGTTCAAGCAGCAAGAGGATGAACGGAAACATGATTACTCTGGGTGGAAGGGTTCCCAGTCCGCATACCAAAAGGGTTGTGGTTTTGAGGGTGACCATGAAGAGTCTGAAGAGGAGGAAGGAAATGACAGGGCGGGGACACTTTAGATAGTGTGGACCCCGTAGAGCGGGAGTCCCTTGCTGGATCTATCAATCAATCAATCAATCATAGCATTTGTATAGCGCGCTACTCACCCGGAAGGGTCTCAAGGTACTTGGGGGAAGGGGTCCGCTACTGCTCGAACAGCCAGGTCTTGAGTTGTCTCCTGAAGGCGAGGTGGTCCTGGGTCAGCCGGAGGTGGATGGGGAGGGAGTTCCATGTCTTGGCCGCCAGGTAGGAGAAGGATCTGCCTCCGGCGGTGGCTCTTCGGATGCGTGGTACGGTTGCGAGGGCAAGGCTGGTAGACCGTAGCTGGCGGGTGGGCGTGTAGAAGGTCAGGCGGTCGCTGAGGTACTTGGGGCCCAGGTCGTGGAGAGACTTGTGTGCATGGGTGAGGAGCCTGAACGTGCTCCTCTTGCCAACGGGGAGCCAGTGCAGGTCCCTCAGGTGGCCGGAGATGTGGCTGCGTCGGGGGATGTCCAGAATGAGTCGGGCGGAGGCGTTCTGGATGCGTTGGAGTCTTTTCTGTAGCTTGGCTGTGGTTCCGGCGTAGAGGGTGTTTCCGTAGTCCAGTCGGCTGGTGACGAGGGCCTGGGTGACCGCCTTCCTGGTTTCGGTCGGGATCCATCGGAAGATCTTGCAAAGCATGCGAAGGGTGTGAAAGCATGATGAGGATACGGCGTTGACTTGTCTGGTCATCGAGAGGGAGGAGTCCAGGATGAAGCCCAGGTTGCGTGCGTGGTCTGTTGGCTTGGGGGTGGTGCCCAGGGCTGGGGGCCACCAGGAGTCGTTCCAGGCGGAGGGTGATGGTCCCAGGATGAGGACTTCCGTCTTGTCTGAGTTCAGTTTCAGGCGGCTGTTCTTCATCCACTCGGCGACGTCTTTCATCCCTTCGTGTAGGCTGGTTTTGGCGGTGTTGGGGTCTCTGGTGAGGGAGAGGATCAGCTGGGTGTCGTCGGCATAGGAGATGATGTTGAGGTTGTGTTGGCATGCGATGGCGGCTAGAGGTCTCATGTAGATGTTGAAGAGGGTGGGGCTGAGTGATGATCCTTGCGGGACTCCACAGATGACTTCGGTGGCCTCGGATCGAAACGGGGGGAGGCGGACTCTCTGTGTTCTTCCGGCGAGGAATGAGATGATCCACTTCAGTGCCTTCTCTTGGATGCCGGTGTTGTCGAGGCGTTGGACAAGGGTGCGTTGGCAGACAGTGTTGAATGCTGCGGAGAGGTCCAGGAGGATGAGTGCCGCTGTTTCCCCGTTGTCCAGCAGGGCTCGGATGTCGTCGGTGGCTGCGATGAGGGCGGTCTCGGTGCTGTGGTTGGCTCTGAAACCGGACTGCGAGGGGTCGAGGGATCCGTTCGTCTCGAGGAAGGCGGCAAGCTGTTTGTTGACGATCTTCTCGATGACTTTGGCGGGAAAAGGGAGGAGCGAGATGGGTCGAAAGTTTTTGAGGTCGGTGGGGTCCGCTATTGGTTTCTTCAGTAGGGCGCTGAGCTCGGCATGCTTCCAGCTCCCCGGGAAGGTGGCGGTGTTGAAGGAGGTGTTGATGATGTCCCGGAGTTGGGGTGCGATGGTGGAGTCGGCCTTGTTGAAGACGTGGTGGGGGCAGGGGTCGGTTGGAGAGCTGGAGTGGATGGTGTTCATCGTGCGGGCTGTGTCTTCGGTGGTCACCGTGGTCCAGGTGCGGAGGGTGGCGGTGGGGTTCGTTGGTTCGGTGGTTGGGTGCGTGGATGGAGCGCCGAAACTGTTGTGGATGTCGGCAATCTTGCGGTGGAAGAACGAGGCGAGGGAGTCGCAGAGATCTTGTGAAGGGGTGATGTCGTTGTTGCCGGTGCTGGGGTTGGAGAACTCCTTGACGATGCTGAAGAGTTCCTTGCTGTCGTGGGCGTTGTTGTCCAGTCGCTCCTTCAGTGATTTCTTCTTGGTGGTGCGGATGAGCTGGTGGTGCTTGCGGGTGGTGTGTTTGAGGGCGGTCATGTTGTCAGTGGTCCGGTCATGGAGCCAGGCTTTCTCGAGGGTGCGGCAGGTCTTCTTGGAGTCCTTGAGTTCGTCGGTGAACCAGGGGGCTTTCTTGCTTCTGGGTCTGCTGGGAGGGTTCTTCAATGGTGCGAGGTCATCGGCGCAGGCGGTCAGCCACTGCGTGAAGTTGCGGGCTGCTTCGTTGGTGTCTGATGTGCTGGCAGGTGGGTTCTGGCTGAGGGAGGTGGTGAGCTGGTCGGCGGTGATCTTGCTCCAGCTCCTTTGAGGAACCTGTTGCGGGTGGTGGTGGGTTGTGGTTTTTCTGAATCTGAAGTGGACGCAGCTGTGGTCGGTCCAGTGGACTTCGGTGGAGTGGCTGAAGCTGATGTGCTTGCTGGATGAGAAGACGGGATCAAGCGTGTGGCCGGCGTAGTGGGTGGGGGTGTTGACCAGTTGCTTGAGGCCGAGGTTGGCGAGGTTGTCCAGCAGGGTGGCGGTGTTGCGGTCCTTGTTGTTCTCCAGGTGGAAGTTGAGGTCCCCTAGGAGGATGTAGTCGGCGGAGGGGAGGGGGTGTGGGCTGATGAAGTCCGTGATGTCTTCGCCGAATTGCGTGCGTGGTCCCGGGGGTCGGTAGATGAGGGTGCCTCTGAGGGTCGTCTTTGGGTCGGTGTGAATCTGGAAGTGGAGGTGTTCGGCGGTGGCGAGGGTGTCGTCGGCATCGGTCGTGATGCGGATGGTGTTCTTGTGGACGATGGCGATGCCTCCTCCGGTCTGGTTGACGCGGTCCCTCCTGATGATCTTGTATCCATCCGGGATGGCGATGGCGATGTCGGGGGCTGAGGAGGCGTTCATCCATGTTTCAGTGAGGAAGGCGATGTCTGGTGATGTTGTGTCGAGGAGGTTCCAGAGTTCTACGGCGTGTCTGTGGACGGAGCGGGTGTTGAGCAGGATGCACTTGAGGTCGCTGCTGGAGTTTGGCTTGGCGGGCGTGGTGCAGGTTCGGAGGCAGGAGAACTTGCAGGTTGTGCAGGTGAAGGGTCCATGAATGCGTCTTGGAGCGGCTCGGCAGCAGGTGGGGTTTCGGCCATCATTGAGTGCGTTGAGGGCCGCGGCGTCGTAGGTCTGTCGGGTCGACTTGCATCGCTGGGGACCAGGGGTCCTGGCACTGGGCGCGGTCCAGGCGCGGACGGGCGCAGAAGGGCTTGCCTTTGGCGCGCCTTCGGCACACAATCGGCGCGCCCGCTGCGCGTGACTGCTGCGTGTACGCGTGGTCGCCATTTATGGCGAAGTGGGAGGGAGGGAGGAGCAGCTGGGAGGCGGGAGCGGTGAGGGCACAAAACGAAAAGGGGGCGTGGCCGCTTGGACGGTGGCGGGAAGCGGGGAGCGGGGCGGGCAGGCACAGGGGGACTGAGTAACAAGCAACAAAGCCAATACAACAACGTTCAGGGGACAGCCGTGACAACAGTCAAAAGGCAAAAATCAATTAGGAAATGAAACGGTTAAACACACACACGCAAAATACGGCGGAGGGGCAGGGAACAGCGAGGCAGGCACAACGAGGCTGCAGGCAGCAGCAAGGCGAGGGGCACACACACAGCTGGTGGCCGTGCGGCGTGGGGGTGTCCTGAGAACAGGTCACACTCACCTGCGCCGCGCGGTCACCATTTATGGCCAAGTGGGAGGGAGGGAGGAGCAGCTGGGAGGTGGGAGCGGGGAGGGCACAAAACGAAAAGGGGGTGTGGCCGCTTGGACGGCGGCGGGAAGCGGGGAGCGGGGCGGGCAGGCACAATGGGACTGAATAACAAGCAACAAAGCCAATACAACAACGTTCAGGGGACAGCAGTGACAACAGTCAAAAGGCAAAAAACAATTAGGAAATGAAACGGTTAAACACACACACGCAAAGTGTCAGGGGTCCCTTTCTTGGTCCCCTGGAGTTGGTGAACAGGCAGAAGGAAAGGGAGCACCAGCTGGAGTTAGAAAAGCTCCAATTGGAGCATGTCAAGCTGGGTGCAGAGCTAGCACAGCTAGCGGTAGAGGAGAAAAAGCTAGAGACTGAAAGGGTCCTAGCGCAGGAGAGGATGGCAGAGGCAGAGAGGGCCTTCACCAGAGAGAAACTAGTTCTTGAGGATAGGTTGTCCCCTGAGTGTAGTTTCAGTGGTCTGGATTCACTAGTGAGGGTGGAGTCCAGTGGTGGCAGCAATGTAGAGTCCAGTGTAGGAAGTTCCGCTCCCAGATCCCAGAGCATGGTACTTAGTTCCCAGGAAGAGGGTGTCACACCTGAAGGGTATAGGTTGAGGTTCAAGGGCAGTAGGAAACTGTCTCACCAGTCTTGTGGAGGTGTTTGTGGATGAATGTTGTGATGCATTGGAGGATTGGGTGACGGGTAGCACAACAAACAATTTTGAAGAGCTGTTCAATCTGATTATCAGAGAGCACATATTCCATTGTTGTTTACCAGAGCTACGTCACCACCTGTTGGAGTGTGAGTTCGCTGATTCCACGGAGCATGCACTATAGATAGACCTCTGGGTGAGTGCCAGAGGGTCTGAAAAGGCATTTTGGAGTGACCTTAAAGGGAGTGGCTCAGGTATTTCCCAACCGATGGTGGTGGGAAAGGTTCTTAGTGGCCCAGATAGGTCCCGGGATAGTGGAGGGGTGTAGGGACTCACGCCTTGTCTCCATGGAGAAGGAGTGAGAATGGGATGCATCACAAGGTGCCCGAAACCCAGTCACAGGGCCTAGAGGGTTCCCAGAGGGAATCCCAGGTCGGGAGCCTGGGCTGTAATGGAAGGCCATCCATTGAGGGGGATCTCCTAGTGTCAGGAAAACTTGGAGCGTCTGTAAGCAGCGTTTCACCAGTTCTGGTGTCTGGTGGTGACACTCCTGAGAGGAGGTGCAGAAGTCCATATGGAGGGGTGAGAGGGGGATGCGATCCCCAGTGGGAGAAACAGTGGATCAGGGGCCAGCCCTAAGGGTTGAGCCTTCTAGGAATGACCATGGTGACACCGCTTCTAGTTTGGGGGGTCTTTGCGCGCTGTCAGATAGGCAGGGGTCGGGAGATCAGTGCCAGGCAGACTGGTTTTGCAACACATGAGATATGTGTTACCCTTGGGGGGGTATGCATGCTCCCCAGGAAGCTTAAGGCTTGCCGGGCAAGTGCTCAGTGCCAGGATGTAATCCCTGGGTTGGGAGGCCAGGTTCAGGAGGTAATGCCCGACCTGGAGGGAAGGACATCTGTAAGTAGTGTCCCTACCATTTTGTCTTCTAGGGTTACCACTCCAGGTGGGAGGGTGCAGAACTCTGGAAGGGGGTGCAGGGGGAGGGAGACCTCACCTCTTGCCCCGGTTCAACCTGAGGGTTTGGTCCTTGGGTTGGGAGACCAGTTGTAGAGTCAATGTCCTGAACTAGTAGGATAATTGTGTTGGAGGGCTGATTCCACTGCCCAGACAGTTTTCTGTTCTGAGGGTGCCTCTCCTAGGAGGAGAGTGCGAAACCCCAGAAGGAGGGGTAGGGGGAGGAGAGCTTGACCTGTGACTCCTGGTCAGCCTGAGGGTGCAGACCCTGGGTTGAGGGATCAGTGGCAGCATAAAAAACTGCACTGATGAGAGGTTGAGTGGAGAATGGATACTATGTACCTGGGGCTACTGCCCCCCACTCTGTGAGATGGCAATGACCAGAGACATCTGGATGGCCTAGGGCCTGGTCCTGAAGGCAGACAGCTAAGGAGTCCCTGTGGGGTAGCTTAGTTGGTCCTCGGAGCTTAGACAGAGGGATCCACATAGGTTCAGATAGGCGCAGAACTGGAGTGTGCCCCTGCAGTTGCGGGCCTGCATCCATGTTCTATCACCCCAAGCAGGGAAGCCCATCAAGGTATTGATTGGTCTACCCTGGCTTTCAGCTGGAAGGGGGTTGTGTTGGACTTGGCCCTTTTTGCAGGTTCATCCCAGAACTTTTTGCCTCCCTCCTGTATTTTTTCTGACCTGTTGTTGGTGGTTTTATGAATCTGGGCACTTTATCACTGCTGTTCAGTGCTGAAGTGCATGTGCTCTCTATGGTAAACTTGGTAAGATTGGTCTACACCTGTTTGGCATATTTAATTTACCTATTAGTCCCTTGTACAGTGGTATCTCATATACGAAGCGCCGAACCAGAAGGCAGAATTTACAAAGACAACGACACAAGCCAATTAAAAATATGGGAGGAGAGTCGGTGCGGCTTCTCTCCCATACTCCACTACAGCAGTCTCGCAAAGCGAGCAGTGCATGCACCCTGCCGCTAGGCTCGACCTAAAAAGAATTGTTCTTGTGTAATGTAAGTGGTGCCATATAAAGCACTGCAATCCCTTCAGGTCGAGTTAGCACTATATAAAACTGCTTGTGCTTCACACAAAAATGGGTGAGAGGAGCACGAAAACTAACGTCGCTCTTGTGTATCTTGTTAATGGTGTCGACACCAAGCATTGTCTGGAGAAGGTTTTGCTTCAATACCCCTTTTGTTAGGTATAACAGAGACCCCTCACCCCGCTGTCTCCACTTGCCCCCAGAAGAGCAATTAACTTTTATGGCAGGGCGCCATTTACTCAGCTTGATTAATTTGAGCCTGTGGTTTCTGGTGTTTGGCACCAGCACTTTAGTTGGTTTCCGGTGCTCGCCACCAGCACTTAGTTGTCATCACCACAGGTATGACACTCTGCCACATGGTGGCATTGCTCATCTAATTTATAGATGTGCAGAACAACGATTGTTTATGAATACAATGTACATTAAAAAAAAATACTAATACCTGCCTCCCCAGCCATTCCTTTAGTGTTGGAGACCTGGAATAATCTGAACTGTCGCACTTGCAGGTGGGAGAGATGGTTAGTAGTTGTTTTGGTACAGTCATTGGCAGCGATGACAGGGCAAGGGGTGGTGCAAGCTGCAGTGGCCTCCTTGTCAGGGCCCTGTCACTTATTTTTTTACAAATTAAGCACTGCATTCACTGCTACTTAAACGTGTCAGCTAGAGACCAACCCAAGCTCCTTTTGATGGCAGGCATTCCTAAAGAGACTGCAAGTTCCAGCATCCTTCATTGCGGATGATGGTAAAGGCGTACTGACACGGCGCTTCCGGCGCTTCCTGGATGTGCCCATAACGGAGGCTGCAGAAGGCGTTGGGCAGTATACAGGACGGCATTTTCAGTCCCACAAGAAATGTTTCTGGACTCTGGCAGCCTTTTCCATCATCCGCAATGAAGGATGCTGGTACTTGCAGTCTCTTGATTTCCACCAATGGGGAGGCTGTATTTTACATTTAAAGGGGGACTGTTTCTGGCGCCAGTTTAGGGAGTAAAAGGCATCTGACGAAGGACAATTCCGAAACGCGTTTCGCCACAACATTCCTGAACAAACCTACCTGAGCACTGCCCTCTGAGTCCCTTGTTGTTTCTTTGCGGAGGCGACTTTGTTTGGATATATATATATATATATTACCTACTGACGGTCGCCAGTAGGTAGTTATAGTTAGGACCCCTTTTCCATAGGAAATCCGCAACATTCTATTTTGAATAACTTTGGCGCCGGTCGACGAATCCTCGCGAATTTCTCAAAATAGGTGGGGCGCTCCGCTCCGCTCCTACCCTGAAAGTCTCGGGGGGATTCGTCAAGCGGGGGCTGAGAAAAAAGGGGGGTCCCAAAACGCGTTTTTCCCATGCATTTTTCCATAGGACCTTTAGACAGGGCTACAGCCCGAACGGCTGAACAGAATTACTAGAAATTTGGCAGAGAGGTAGTCCTCAGGTCAAGGAAGTGCCTTTTGTAGGTTTGGTGTAAATCTGTTCAGTAGATTCTGAGAAAATAGCCTTTAAATCAATATATATATCTGAGCCAGCTTACGGTGCGCTTACGGTGCGCTTACCGTACGCGTACGGTGGCGTGCGCGAGCGCGATTCTGATTGGCTCTTAGATCTTAGTAAACATTCCAAACAGCCGAAACCAGGAAGCGGCGGCCGCCATTTTCTCTCTCGCACTGAGAGCTAGGTTGTTAAATAAAACCAATAAACATGTAAAGGGGCTGTTTAGACAGCTCCCACACACATAGCCATGTTGAGGGAGTCCCCAAAGACCCCCCAAGGCCAAAAATGCAATTTTTATTTTTTCGCTAATTTCGCCGATTACGCTTACCGTACGCGTACGGTAAAAAATGTTAAAAAAAAACACTATCCATACTTACCCCACCCCCTGTGCTTTTTGTGGCCGCAGGCCACCAAATGTGCAGGGCTTATTAAAGGTGTGAAAAACCACAATATTTTAAACAAAAATAATAAAAGAAAAAATTAACAACACTCTCTCCACCCCACTTATAAAAATTACGAAAAATTTAAATATTACCTTTCAAAACGAAGTGCATCATATGTCCTCCATGTGCGCACGGTGCGCGAAGCGCATCGTGCGTACATGGCCCATCTAGCGTAACGTGGGCACGCGGTGCGCGTAGCGCACCGCGTGCCCACCGTGCGTGCACGGCACTAACTGCGTAAAGTGGGCGCGCGGTGCGCGAAGCGCACCGCGTGCTTACTGTGCGCGCACGGTGCGCGAAGCGCACCGTGCGCGCACGGAACGAACTGCGTTAAGTGGGCGCGCACGCCACGAATGGCGTAAAGTAACTTAGCATTTAAAAAACCGTACAAATTCACTGAAAAAACCATAGGTTTCCCACACGTTATAGTTAGGAATTAGCATTTAAAAAACCTTGCAAATTCACTGAAAAAACCATAGGTTTCACACATGTTATAGTTAGCGGAAATTTTACTGATAAAAAAACAGTGAAATTCCCCCGTTAAAGTTAGTGTAGGCAACTATAACTCACGCGACCGCAATCTTCTGCTGATGACATATGTGTCTTTATGAAAAAAAAATATTTGAAATATATGTATAGCTAAAAATGTATGGAAGAAGACATGGGCAAATAAGTGTCTAAATACAGTATTAGCATCAGCAGAGGATTGCGGTCGCGTGAGTTATAGTTGCCTACACTAACTATAACGGGGGAATTTCACTGGTTTTTTATCAGTAAAATTTCCGCTAACTATAACATGTGTGAAACCTATGGTTTTTTCAGTGAATATATATATATATATAATCTACTGGCGGTCGCCAGTAGATAGTTATAGTTAGGACCGTGTTTCCATAGGAAATCCGCAACATTCTATTTGGAATAACTTTCGCGCCGGTCGACGAATCCTCGCGAAATTTTCAAAACTAATGGGGCGCTACGCTCCGCTCCTACCCTGAAAGTCTCGGGGGGATTCGTCAAGCAGGGGCTGAGAAAAAAGGGGGGTCCCAAAACGCATTTTCCCCATGCATTTTTCCATAGGACCTTTAGACACAGCTACAGCCCGAACGGCTGAACAGAATTACTTGAAATTTGGCAGAGAGGTAGTCCTCAGGTCAAGGATGTGCCTTTTGTAGGTCTGGTGTAAATCTGTTCAGTAGGTCCTGAGAAAATAGCATTTAAATCAATATATATATCTGTAAGCGCGCTCCGTGCGCTTACCGTAAGCTTACCGTACGCGTACGGTGCCGTGCGCGAGCTCAATTCTGATTGGTGGTTACATGACTGTAAACATTCGAATCGGTCGAAATCAGGAAGTGTCGGCCGCCATTTTCTGTCTCTCGCACTGAGAAACAAAGGTGGGGAACGTGAAACGGGGGCAACGAAGAGAGTTGCAGACCCCCTAGTGTTTGTCAGGGGGTCCAAGAAGGACCCAAAAGTACGAAAAATAAATTTAATAATTTTAAAAAAAAATCGCGTACGGTAAGCTTACCGTACGCGCACCGCAAAAAAAATAAATAAATAAAAAAAAAAACCAATCACATTTATTAAATAAATTAAAGGACCCACAAGGGAGAAAAAAACAAATGTTAATGTCTAAAAAATGCGAGGCGCGCACGGCATGGACTGCGCAACGTGGGCGCTTGGTGCGCGAAGCGCACCGTGTGCCCACAGTGCGAGCACGGCGCGCGAAGCGCACCGTGCGCGCAGGGTGTGCGCACAGTGAAAAACCAGAAAAAAAAATGAAAAATAAATACATAACTTAGCATTTAAAAAACCGTACAAATTCACTGAAAAAACCATAGGTTTCACACACGTTATAGTTAGGAATTATCATTTAAAAAACCTTGCAAATTCACTTAAAAAACCATAGGTTTCACACATGTTATAGTTAGCTATACATTTCACTCGTAAAAAACCAATGAAATTCCACGTTATAGTTAGATCAGGTAACTATAACTTGCGCGACCGCAATCCCCAATGTGTAATTTCAGATGTCATCATTGATGTCATGAGTGATGTCACTGACCATGTCATGAGTGATGTAATATGTGATGTCATCAGCAGTTTATTGTGGGCGCGCAAGTTATAGTTACCTGATCTAACTATAACGTGGAATTTCATTGGTTTTTTACGAGTGAAATGTACAGCTAACTATAACATGTGTGAAACCTATGGTTTTTTAAGTGAATTTTATATATATATATATATATATATATATATACACACACACACACACACACACAGACTCTCTCTCTATCTCTCACTTGACGGTAAGGCTAAATATATTACACTTACCTTATATATGCTTACCTTGGGTGGTAAAGGCATTGCATGGTAAAGTCTTCCCGTTTTAGTATTGGTTTTTGCAGGCTTTATTAGGCAAATAAATGGATACTCTGTTAATTGCCTTTTTTAACAATTGCTATATTGCTTATGACAGCGCTGTAGCAATTATTCAGTATATGTAGATATATATATATATGTATGTATATATATATATGCGTGTATATGTATGTGTGTGTGTATATATAACTACCTACTGGCGACTATATATATATATATATTGCCTACTGGCAGTCGCCAGTAGGTAGTTATAGTTAGGACCAAGATTCCATAGGAAGAGCATTTTTTGATTTGCTTAGAACTTTGGCGTAGTTTGATGAATCTTCATGAAATTTTCCAAACTAATTCTTTGTTCATATCAGCTCCTATGTTGAAAGTTTAGGGGTGATTTGTCAAGGGGGGGCCGAGACAAAAGGGGTGTCCCAAAACGTGTTTTCTCCATGTTAATTTCCATAGGAAACTTTAGACAAGGCTACAGGTCGAACGGGTGAACGGAATTACCCCAAATTTGGCAGGGAGAAGGGTCTTGGTCTAGAAAGCATGCTTTGTTTATTTGGTGTAAATCTGTTGAGTAGTTTTTGATAAATATCGAAATTTACAGATATCGATATTTGGGAATTCTGCCATCTGATTGGCTGAGGCGTTACGAGCACGAGCTTGCTGCTTATTGGTTGGGAGCGCTGCGGGCGGTTGCAACTAGGAAGTGTTGGCCGCCATTTTGTGATTCTGTTGAAGCGAGTAAGGGGAAAAAAGGGCGAAAAAAGTAGGAAAGAGGAGAGTAGGAGCACTGCAACCTCTGTGGGGTGTTTAGGGTGTGCTATAGAGGGGGTGCAAAGCAACCTACTCATACCTACCAGTCTGAAAGTGCTGGGCTACAGAAATTAAGTGTGGTATTGCCTAGAGTCTGATGCTGCTAAGGTGAGCTGCTGCGGGAGTCGGAAATTAAAGCGTGAGCCCAAACTGTGTGTCTTATGGAGTGAAGTCATGTGCCCTGGCCACTGCAGCACACCTGTGGAAGTAGTGTCAGCATGTGTTTATGCCTACTAGGACAAACTACTGACTCCTACTGGTCTGAAAGTCCTGGGGTATGGAAAATATGTGAGGTATTGTCTAGAGTCTCATGGTGCTAAGCTGAGGTGCTGCCGGACTCGGGGATAAAGCATGAGTCCAAACTGTGTGTCATATACTGTGAAGTCATGTGCTCTGGCCGCTGTGCCACATCTGTCAAGTAGTGTCAGCATGTAGTTTTACCTACTCGGAGGAACTTTTGTTTCGAACATTGTAACTTGTGTATGGTGCTTAGCGGGTGTTATACAGGGAGTGCGAAGGTAAATTTGCGCGTATCAAATCAAGACGGTATTTTTAAAGCGCAAACTACTCATCCCTATGGGTCTGAAGGCCCTCGAGGCCGGCGTGGTAATTATGTGAGCTATTAAGTGAGCTACTGCCCAGAGTCACATGGTGCTGCACTGGGGTGCTGCCGGAGCAGGGGATTCAATCGTGAGCCCTGTGCTCTGAACTCATGTTTTCTGGCCGCTGAGGCACACCTGTCCAAGTAGTGTCAGCATGTGTGCATACGTAGTAGGAGGAACTTTTGTTTTAAACAGTGTGATGTCTGTAGGGTGATTGGGGGTGCTACAGAGGGAGTGTGAAGTTCAATTCTGCAGTTTCGAATCAATCCGGTATTTGTAAAGTGCAAACTACTCACTCGTACGGGTCTGTAGGTGCTGGGGGCCGGCGTGGAAATTAAGTGAGCTATTGCGCAGAGTCACATGGTGGTATCCTGAGCTGTCGCTAGAGCCGGTGATCAAAGCGAGAGGTCTGTGCTGCAAAGTCAGATTGTCTGGCCACTGCGCCACAGCTGTGTGGAGAATACATTTTGGCGAGGGTCCGGGAGGTGCCGTTACCTGGCCCTAATATAGCGGGCCCAAGTTGTCAGTTATAGGGTGGCTCTAAAGAGAGCCCTTGTGTTTATTAGTTGGAGCTACATGTAGGTGCGGATGCACAACTTCAGGTTATTCAGAAAAACTGTGTTTCCTTGATCTGTGAAGTGTACTCCATCACTTCTGTAGATATCAGGCATATCAACACGTATGTTGTTGCTGTAGATCAACCCCATTCTATGGTCTCTGAGGTATGCAGACACAGCTTTGTTGACATTCTTCCTAGATTTTGCAATCTGAGGACCAAATTGTTTTGACCATTTCCACTTCTGTCTTTGGCATATATTGGAATATACAAAGACAGTTTGAGGCAAAAGTAACATCAATTGTCCAAAGGTGTCCTTCATAAGCATTTCCAAACCTACCCCAGTCAATGTGCCTTGGTCATTTCCACCGCAATGCAAAATCATGAGGTCAGGGTGTGGAAGATGCAAAGAGGTTTTAACCAAAGGTAGCAATTGGTGCCACTTCAATCCTCTCTGTGCAAACCATTTAATGTCCACATTTTGTAAACCTAGGTCTAAGTCAATGCACCTGTGTTCTGCATACCTCTTGCACCAGAAAATATAGCTATGTCCAACGATCCACACTAGCATTTTGAAGGTATGGCTGGAAGGTATGGAACGATGTCTTTAGCTCATGCAGTTCCTTCGTAGAATAAGAGATATGTTTAAAGATGGGGAACTACTTTTGTTTGCCATACAAAATGATACGTGATTGGTAGATGAAAAACATTCTTTTTTAAAAGTAGGGTGCACATTTGTTTTGTGGAAAGGCATCTTTGTGATTGGTTACGAAAAAGCAGTTTCAACGTGGAGTACATATCATGGGATAAAATTTGCTCAACTCAACCACACCTGCTATTTGCATTTGGAAGGCACTGTTCGAACTTAAAACAATCGTGAATGTTTAACCTGCACGAGCCATTAAATGTTCGAGAAAATGTTGCAAAAAAATATCGTTAAGTTTAAAAAAATTGACGAACTTTTAACCAGCACGTTTTGTTGAATGTTCTAGAAAGTGTGTTGATAGAATACGTTGCACTTCTGACTTCTATGTGTTGTTGAATATTAACAAAAGTCTTTATATGGAAAATTTAAAAAAAAACAATAGAGAAGTTTTGAAACCTAAAAGAATCAAGGAACTATTCTAATTTGATCTTTACATGTATTTATGTGTGGAGCAACAAAATTATAGACCCAACTGCACCAGGAAGAGGAAGAAGCAGGGAGTGTGGAACGGGGGGAGATGGATAGAATGGCACACATGCACAATCAAGTACAGCACAAGTATAGACAAACAATGGCCAAAATGAAACGCACCAACAAGGAGCACAAGTCACACAACCCGCCAAAATCACACCACTGAACGAGCATAGAAGTGAAAACCACGCTGCATTCATACAGGATGTGTACAAAGGCCAGTCGTGGGTGTTGTGGGATGTCTGTGACGGTGGTCATCATGGATGATATGCCCAGCACGTGGCACATGGGCGAGTTCACTCTGTGTTACGTTGCCAAACAGCTGCTCCTCCCTCCCACGAGCCCCCACACTTTTGTACGGTGCGCTGTTGTATCTCATGCACTCGTACGGCACACATTGTAATGCCTATTCGCTCATGTCCTGCTGCATTCCAACTACACCATCACGGTGCCATTTGGAGGTGGTGCATGCTACTTTACAACATCGACTGCTGCGGCCCCTGCGGCAGGCCACACCAGAACACAGAGACACACTTACCGCACTTCCTGTACACGGACATGTCCGAGACACCCCGTTCCCCTTACCGGATAGGCACACCCCTGCGCTGACCTGTGTACGCCGGACCAGCACACGCCAGTTGTGCATGCAGGAGGATGCATGCGTATCTACATGTACAGGCTCACTGGCCAACGCTAAGGTGACAGCACACTGTGATGTTGCAGGGCCCGTGTCTATTATGCTAACACAATGACCACAGGGACACACTTGCTCAGATGCGGGTTTGGGGGGCGTTGGCGGGCCTGGAGCTGTTGCGATGAGTCTTGTGCCCCTCATGGGTATCCCTGTATCATGCTCATTGACTCTATGGCACCTGTGGGTGTTCTGGTGTGGCTCTTGGCTGTGTTCCCTTTCATGGTGCAGGTAGTCGCCCTGCTTAACACCTGCAGAAAGCAGGTGTAAAATCCCTGGTGCTAACGTGGCTTATCGCCGGAATTTGTTTCACATTGCAGTTGGTGTGAAAGTTGTGATGTGATTTTTTTCGTGTGCAGAACAATATACAAACTGGGCAGTGTATCCCATCAAGATCCAGCACCTGATGCACTATTCCCATTCAATATAAATACAATGAGATTTCTTAATTGATTTTGTGAGTACACTGTAAGTGCAGCCACTACCTCAGTGCAATTCAATACAGGATTTTAGTATTTAGAATAAATCGCAAAGGTGCACCTCGTGTCTTTTTGCACGGGAACGGCTAGTCTGCATTTAATCATCAGCACTTTAATGGAAGTAAAGTTGAGATAAATCTAACACTATTCAGAAGTTGGTGCAAACTGCAGACATCACCAGTATTCCCGCGATAAGTGCCCCAAAATGTAACACTATGGGGAAACCATCAAATAACAGTAATAAGAACAAGAAAGAGTTACACAGCAGTTAAGAAAACAACCAAAAACGGTATTAATTTTTTTTTTCAAACTATTTTTTTTAATAAACATAGATATATAAACGATAAACTATTTTCAAACTTTATTTTTTTATTAAGGATATATATATGAAAGATAAACTAAAACAAAATGTAACAAAAATAATACAAAACAACAAGGCGGAACGCTCCTGTGGGGACCATTGATGTCGACGACAGAGCCTGGAAAATAGAGCACAAAATAAGGACATGTGTAATGTGCATATCAAAGGAGAGAGACAGAGAAACAGAGAAGGAAAAAAAGCCAGAGAGAAAAAGAGAGGGAAGGAAAGAAAGGGAGTGAGAAAGGGAGAAGGAAGAGAGAGAGTTAGTGAGATAAAAGGAAAAGAAGGAAGAGAGAGAGTGAAGAGAGGGAAGTGAGAGAGAGAGAGAGAGAGACACTGCCACCCCTGCGCATCCATGAACAAATAATTACCTGGTGCCACCGGAGTGTGCAGCAGTGGGCACTCCACGTGCCCGTCAAAACTCCGCGCATCCCAGATATGTCGCTGAGTCCTGATTCATGAATGGCGGAGACCACATCAGCTTCTCCTCGGATCTCACAGATGTCGCTGAGTCCTGAGTCATGAATGGCGGAGACCACATCATCTTCTCCACGGCACGGCAGATCTCACAATTGTTGCTGAGTCCTGAGTCATCAATGGCGGAGACCACATCAGCTTCTCTGCCGCCCGGCAGATCTCACACATGTCGCTGTGTCCTGAGTCATCAATGACGGAGACCACATCAGCTTTTGGTGTCACTAAGCCTGTGGAACTCAAGTCTGTGCCACGTGGTGGTAGGCTCCTGATGGCCATATGAGCTTTGGGTGGCACTAACCCTGTGCATCTGAAGTCCGCGCCAAGGGGATGGTAGGCCCCTGACGGCTATACAGATCAGGGTGCGACTACCGTTCTGCGCAACTTTTCAAAGACTCTTTATGATTGAGACACGTGGACCGTTCGCAATCCAGTCAGCACCGGCAATAAAGGATGTGATGTTGTCGATCTATTATATTTGCGTGGTCACGTGGCCTGTGACGCATGTGCCGGATGGGTGTGGTGTGTGTGCAAACCTGCCCTCAGGGACTGGCCGTGAGATGTTGAGAACTAGACCACTGACCTGCACATCAACAGTGAGTACACCTGCGACAGGCAGCTATGTGGGGCCAAAGTCGGAACGTAATCGGAGTGGCATGGTGTACAACGGAACAGGGCAGGGATAGCTACAATGACGCAGACGACTCGTAGTACTGCGTCTGTGAGTCGAGCGGATGGGCCGCAGCTGTCCCTCTGCGAGCCTGGGTGCGAACTGTTCATAACTCTACACTACATAAGTATTAAAAAATCATTTTCTGATTCAGACCGTCAGCTGGCATTTGACCGAGGCATTTGTGAAAACATATCGGAGTTCTTTCTGTCATAGATACCCCTTTGACGCTGCCTCTCCCCACATCAGCAGGTAATGCACTCTCTTCTCACATTACCATCATACCCCCAACAACCTTCTTGGGCCCGTAAGTGTCCCTGTGCGGTTGGACAAAGAAGAATCTTAGTCAAGTATAGATTTACATCTAAAAAAAAATATTTAAAGAAAAGAACAACAAATAGGACTGAAGGGAGTCTGGTGCTGTGGTCGCTGCCACGAAGTTGGGGTGACTGCCATTCAGGACTCAGGACACAGTTACACATGTGGCATCCGCTTGTGTTAAAGAGGGTTAGTGGGACTACGTGTCGCCGGCCTTGCATATCGAAATGCCTCACTGATCGAAGACAGTGTAGTGCTGTGGTCGCTGCTACGGACTTGGGGTCACTGCCGTTCAGGACTCAGGACACTGTTACACTAGTGGGATCGGCTTGTGTTGGACAGTGTTAGTTGGCACGACGTGTCCAAAATTCAAATTGCGAGATCTGCTGCCCGCAGTGTAGACTGCTAATGAGTGTTCGTTTGTACTTGAAAATGAATTTGGTGCTTGTACTAAAGCTATAACTAATATAAAAAATGTTCAAGAAGAAAGGATACTAAAAGGATATTATGTAGATTTGAGGCCTGTAATAGTTACTTGCCTAGTGGACTCTGTAGTTAATGAATGAAGAAATAATTTTCATTGTGAGCCCTACTGAGTGCAGTGTAGGCGTATGATGAAAAGATGATACAAGTATAGAATACACTGACGAAGTGTTGTATTTTCTGAGTACAATCTTGTTGTTAGAAATTAGCATGTAAAATTGGAATTGTGAGCTGTACTGCCTGCAGTGTAGACTGCTATTCCATGTTAGTTTGCATTTGAAGATTAATTTGGTCATTGTAGTAAAGCTATAACTGATATAAAAAAAGTTCTTGAAGCGGGGATAATATGTAGGGTGTAGGACTGTGATAGTTACTTGCCTACTGGAGTCTGTAGTTGCATATGGAAATACCCCTCACTGATCGAAGGGAGTGTGGTGCTGTGGTCGGTGCTACAGACTTGGGGTCACTGCCATTCAGGACTCAGGACAGTTACACATGTAGGATCGGCTTGTGTTAAAGAGGGTTAGTGGGACTACATGTCGCCGGCCTTGCATATCGAAATATGCCTCACTGATCGTAGGGAGTGTGGTGCTGTGGTTGGTGCCACGGACTTGGGGTCAGTGTGATTCAGGACTCAGGACACAGTTACACATGTGGGATCGGCTTGTGTTAAAGAGAGTTAGTGGCACCACGTGTCGCTGCCTTTGCATATGTAAATATGCCTGACTGATCAGAGGGAGTGTGGTGCTGTGGTCACTGCCACGGACTTGGTGTCACAGCCATTCAGGACTCAGGACACAGTTACACATGTGAGATCGGCTTGTGTTAAAGAGGGTTTAGGGGGACTACGTGTCGCCGGCCTTGCATATCGAAATATGCCTCACTGATCGAAGGGAGTGTGGTGCTGTGGTCACTGCCATGGACTTGGGGTGACTGCTATTCAGGACACAGTTACACATGTTGGATCGGCTTGTGTTAAAGAGGGTTAGTGGGACTACGTGTTGCCGGCCTTGCATATCGAAATATGCCTCAATGATCGAAGAGAGTGTGGTGCTGTGGTCACTGCTACGGACTTGGGGTGACTGCCATTCAGGACTCAGGACACAGTTACACATGTGGGATCGGCTTGTATTGAACAAAGTCAGTGGCACCACGTGTCGCCGCCCTTGCATATGGAAATATACCTCACTGATTGAAGGGAGTCTGGTGCTGTGGTTGTCTTACGGAGTTGGGGTCACTGCCATTCAGGACTCAGGACACAGTTCCACATGTAGGATCGGCTTGTGTTGAAGACGGTTAGTGGCACCATTTGTCGGTGGTCTTCCACAGTGTAGGCCAGAGGTAGCGGTGAACAAGGGCCCACAGCCACATGCATACGTTGGTAGCCCCACCAGCCTGCGTAGTGCAGGTTTAGTGGCACCACGTGTCACCGGCCTTCCATATGCAAATACCCCTCACTGATCGAAGGGAGTCTGGTGCTGTGGTCACTGCCATTCAGGACACAGTTACACATGTGGGATTGGCTTGTGTTGAACAGGGTTAGTTGGCACCACGTGTCGCCGGTCTTCCACAGTATAGGCTGGAGGCAGCAGTCAGCAAAGGCCCACAGGCAGGTGACATTGACTTGAGCTGCACAGATTGGGAGCATTTGGTCTTCTTAACCCATTATAGTCTCTTACACAATTTGCGTCGCTACTAATCTTGAATTGTGAACTGTGTAACCCCAGTGTAGGGTGGAGGCAGCGGTCATGATGGGCGCACAGCCACGTGGCGCTGAGTTGAGCTGTACAGTTAGTGGCACCTGGAGTACTCAGCATGTGCGTACCCTGCGATGATATGTGGTCCCAGTGGGCCGCACTGGGAGCAATGTGTTTTGTCTAATGAATTCTGCCTTGATAAGGCCACATAGCGATGACTTAGGGTGCAGTGAGTTAGTAGCACCTGAAGCACACAGTGTGTGCGCACCCTGTGATGATGCGTGGTCTGGGCAGTCCGCACTGGGAGCAACGTGTCTTGCGAACTGGACTGCGTCATCTGCAATCGTCACTGCATCTGAATTGTGAGCCCTACTGTCCGCAGTGTAGATCAAAGGCAGTAGTCGGTACAGACATAAGTCTGCGGTGCTGTGCCGCTGGGTTCACAGGGGGCCTGTGTCGAGGAGACCCGCGGTCATGGCGGCAGCCACGTGCCAGGGTGAGGGCTGCCGCTCTGACAGACTCGTTGGTCTTCCCACAAGTGAACCACGCCTAGGGCCTGGCCTATTTATTCATACTCCTATGCTGGAGTGCCGTACATTGGAGCAGCCCACTCCGCTTCCGGGAGGGGACAACACAGCTGCATGATCAAGATCTTCCCCACTGCCTGAGGTAACATGGTTGCGTCCACTGTGCACTACACTACGACTATCAATAGTATATCTCCACATGGAGAGGTTTGTGCTTTGCATAGTGAGGTCTGTGCAGCACATCAGCGTTACACTTGGCATTGTGTGCTTTATTATTGATGGGTGACTTGTCTCCTTCACATATAATTGATTGCCACATTTCCTAACATTCAGCTATTGTGTGGCTGAGGGGCATGGCGTTTTGGGAAGGTCCGTTTTCCTGTTTTGCGCTGCTTCGGTGGTAGTAGGGGGGGTGATCTGGGGGAGAGGTTCTGGTGGTGGTGGCGCTGGGTGTTGTGGCCTTGTTGGGTGTCGGAGCTGCATGATCAGTAGCTCTATCACGTGTTGGTCTTTAGATGTGGCTGTGAGTTGGGTCCAATTCACGGAGTAGATAGTCGACCTCCTTACACCAGTTAAAGGTTGATGTTAATTTGTTACTGCTAACTCGGCTTATCACCTGCTTTTTGGATCGCATTGCAGATTTGGCTGGTCATTGAAAATATGGGTAAGTGGTGTTTTCATGTTTTTTTTGCACGGGAACACCTACTTTGCATTTCATTAGCGTTAGTTGTGGCTCTCGTTTGTGGCGATTTTGATGGCGTAAGGTATCGATGGAAGAGTGTTGAGATTTGCAGTTTTCACCAAGTTGAGAATGGGATGATAATTAAAAAACGCAGAAAAAAAGATAGGTTTAATGAACATTCTAATGACAAATTAGCATTTAAAAAACATTTTAAATTCACTGAAAAAACCATAGATTTCTGGCACGTTATAGTTAGAAATTAGCATTTAAAAAACCTTTGAAATTCACTGAAAAAAACATAGGTTTCAGGCAGGTTATAGTTAGAAATTAGCATTTAAAAAACCTTTGAAATTCACTGAAAAAAACATAGGTTTCAGCGATGTTATAGTTAGTTGGACTTTTCACTCATAGAAAACGTTAGAAATTCCCCTGTTATAGTTAGTTGAGCTAACTATAACTCGCACCCCCGCAATGCACTGCTGATGACATCACATATTACATCATTTATGACATGGGCAGTGACATCACTGATGACATGACTGATGACATCTCAAATGACATCACTGATGACATCACTGATGACATCATCCAGTGAATGAGTGTTTCTATAAAATGTAAATATGTTTTATATATATATGCCAAGGTGTATTGAAGAATGAATGGGTGTATAAGAGTCAGGATGGATGATTAAGTAGGTGTGTGACTGACTGTATAAGTGAGTTAATATATATACATATATATATATTCACTGAAAAAAACATAGGTTTCAGGCCTGATATAGTTAGGAATTAGCATTTAAAAGACCTTTGAAATTCACTGAAAAAACAATAGGTTTTAGGGGTGTTATAGTTAGCTGGACATTTCACTCAAACAAAACCATTGAAATTCCTCCGATATAGTTAGTTGTACTAACTACATCTCGCGCGCCCGCAATCCACTGCTGATGATGTCACATATTACATCATTCATGACATGGTCAGTGACATCACTGATGACATCTCAAATGACATCACTGATGACATCATCCAGTGAATGTGGTTTGGTTCGTTATTTAAATATGTATTATATATATATATATATATAGCAATTTGTATTGAAGAATGAGTGGATATATAAATATAAATATCTGGATGGAGGATTTAGTAGCAGTGTGATTGACTGTTTACTTGACTAATTTATAGTGTCTCACTAAATATATTGGATAGTGACTAAACTGTGTGAATATCTGTATCACTTTGTCAGTTGTTGTGTAAACTGCTGCACCAGTTGGTTACTAGCTACGTGAAAGTCTATATTATTTATTGATTAGTTAGCAGAGTATTTGTATGGGAGAGTGAATGTGTGTGTGGTTCGGTGGGGGGGTGTGACTGCCCAAAGATGTGTGAATAGTTGATTCAGTAGGTATGTGAAGTTAAAACTACATGTTATAACAGTTGTTTGGGTGAGTGAATATCTTTATGGGTGTGGTGATGAGCCAATATATGTCTCAATGGTAGAGGTCCAACAAACTAGAAAAAATAAAAGCCATTGTATGTCAGTTGTTGTATATAAATATGTATACATAAGACTCAGTGATTGTGTGAATGACTGTATGGATAACTGTAGACGTGTAATAGTGTTTTTATAACACACTAAGTATGAGTTATTATCTAAATGAATAGATGAAGTGAGGTTTTCATAAGTGTATAGCTAAGTAAAAGTAAGTATGATCCATTGTTTGTATAAGTGAGTAGGATGACTTCATAAGTGATTAGGATGTGTGCTGGTGTGTAATGTCACTATAGGTGTATACGTTTATTTGATAGTGTTCTATTGATCATTGACAGCATGTATGAGTGAATCTATAGGTAAGTGATTAGATGTGTGTATAGATATAGGAATCACTGAGTGGGTGTTTAGAAACTTGTATTGGTGTGTCAATGGTTTTAAATCTGGCACTCGGTATTTTACAGTGAGTGATGAAAGGTTATACTAGTGTATGATGAGGTGTATCTGATTGTCACGTGGATGATGTCATCAGTGATGTCATCAGTGATGTAATTTGAGATGTCATCAGTGATGTCACTGACCATGTCATGAATGATGTAATATGTGACATCATCAGCAGTGGATTGCGGGCGCGCGAGATGTAGTTAGTACAACTAACTATATCGGAGGAATTTCAATGGTTTTGTTCGAGTGAAATGTCCAGCTAACTATAACACCCCTAAAACCTATTGTTTTTTCAGTGAATTTCTAAGGTTTTTTAAATGCTAATTCCTAACTATATCAGGCCTGAAACCTATGTTTTTTTCAGTGAATTTCAAAGGTTTTTAAAATGCTAATTCCTAACTAAATCAGGCCTGAAACCTATGGTTTTTTTCAGTGAATTTCAACGGTTTTTTAAATGCTAATTCCTAACTATATCAGGCCAGAAACCTATGGTTTTTTCAGTGAATTTCAAAGGTTTTGTAAATTACAATTTTTAATGTATTAATTGTTATACTGATTTTTTTATACTGATTTACTACATTTTTTAAACTATTTATTTTTAGATATTTTTTTTAATTACATTATAATTACATTATACATTACAGTACAAAATATACTTTCTCAGAATGAATTACTTTAGTTTAAATACTTTGCAAATAGGCAATAGACGTTTAAGTACAGTAGTTACAGTTGTTGCAATGGGCAACACAATTTTAAACACAATGCAACATTGAGCTCAATGTGAATTTCTAGTCAAATGCAATTAGTTACTTTATGGATTACTTTGCTAACCACAGGACTGGATCCTAGATTCAGTCCTTGGACATCTCCTGTAAACAGTTGAGTAAAAATGTTTTTGTTACAGTAGTGATTCTTAAGGAATATTATTGTATTTTAAAAGTCGACAGAAATTTCACATAGAATCACCAATGTTATCCAATGGCAGAAAATTCACTTAGCAGGTAAGTAGTGTTATCGTTACTTTTTCTTACTCAGTGGTGGATCCTGGATCCAGCACTGGCGAATCTCCTGTAAACAGTTGAAAGAATGTGTTTAAGTCATACAGACGATTTTTTAGGAATATTTTTAGTTTGTGAAAATAGACACTTAGAAACTTTTCTGCTGAAAACCACACAATGGATTCCTATGGAAGGAAATACAACTTACTGGTAAGTACGCTTAGAATTACTTTCCAGGGTCAGTGCTGGGCTAAAAGATGCAGCACTGGGTTCTCTCCTGATAACAGGTGAGTAAATCGTAATTCATAGTTCGACTGATTTTAGAGGAATATTTGTACCTTTCAAAAATGGACACAAAGTGTTCTGCGGAAAACCACACAATGGATTCCTATGGAAGGAAATACAAGTTACTGGTAAGTACGCTTAGAATTACTTTCCAGGGTCAGTGCTGGGCTAAAAGATGCAGCCCTGGATTCTCTCCAGGCGGGGCCTGAGGTGACGTGTGCAAACACGCCCTGTGGCGCGTTTCAAGTTGGGGAATTAATTCCTCTTCAATCCTACGGTCCCCTGGGGGCCAACTAGCCCATCAGCTACCTCCAGTATGCGCAAAGGGAGCTGTGTTGCAGAGAGGTGTTAGGAGGCCACGCCCCTTTTTACAACACTCTGCAATGTAGCTCCGTGGCGCTTACTGGAGGTACATGGTGGGCTAGTTGGCCCCTTGGGGACCTCTGGATTGAAGAGGAATTAATTCCCCAAGTTTTAATTTATTTTTTTAGAAGGGGGGCTGTGTAGCCCCCTTCTTTTTCTAATTTATTTGCCCCGGGGACCCCTTCCCTCGGGGCATGGCCCTTTTATTTAAAAAATTTTATTTTGGAGGGGTGCTGCCTTGCCCCCCTCCTGTGGCCACTTATGGCCACGGGGACCCCATCCCCCGGGGGCGTGTTTTTTTTTGTTGCCTTTTTAAAAATGTTTTTAGGAGGGGGTCAGCGTGGCCCCCCTCCCGGGCTACTACTAGACCCAGGGACCCCATCCCCCGAGGCTGGCCCTCTTCGTTGGGGGCCGTGGGGGGGTCCACAATCCCCCCACGGTCCCAGCCGGCTCCCCATGTCCTGCGGGAGTCGGCATTGCTTTTGCACATGGGGAGAAGCTAACATGCTGCTCCCCATGTGGAAAAGCAATCTGCTTTGCTTCATTGAAGCGAGAGCAGGTTTCCCTGCTCTCGCTTGAATGAAGCAAAGCAGTTTGCAATGACAGGGTGGGAGCCGTGAGGCTCCCGCCCTGCCATTGCAAACAGCAGTGTCCCGGGGGTGGGCACCCCGGAACACTGCAGGAGCCGGCCCTGGGGGTGGCGGTCCCCAGGGCCACAACAAGGCTCCAGGAGGGGGCCCCCTCCCACATCTGTTAGCAGCCCCGGGGCTGGGGGGGCCTCAGAGTCCCCTCACACCCAATTTTTTGTAGTCCCGGGGGATGGCGCCCCCGGGCTGGGCGGGCCTGAGAGCCCCCCCACCCAATATTAAGAAGCCCCGGGGGTGGCGGTCCCTGGGGCAGTGTGGGGGGGATTGGGAACACCCCACACTATTGTTTTAAAATGCCCCTGGGATTTGGCTCCCCCGGGGGCCAATTACCAAAGAAGCGCGGGACCCTGCATTTTTTTAACAAATGCTTTTTTTGTCCCTGGGGATCCTTGTGGGACGCCCTGAGCAGGCCTAGGGGGTCAGGGTGTTTAGACCCTGCCCCCTTTTCGCCTTTTGCATGTTTGGTTCTTAGGTTTCTTGTGCCTCTGTTCTACCGAGGCACAAGATGGCTGCCAACACTTCCTGATTTGGAGTGTTGACAGCCAATTAGAATACAGCTCGTGCACGGCAGGGTGCGCGCTGGGTGCGCATAGGGTGCGCGGATCCTCCGAGGCCATAGATATATATGTACTTTTAAATGTCATTTTCTCAGGAACTACTGAATGGATTTACACCATTTAAGCAAAAGGCACGAGTCTGAACTAAGGACTACCTCTTTGCCAAATTTGGTGTAATTTCGTTCCGCAGTTCTGGCTGTAGCTGCGGCTAAAGGTCCTATGGGAAACTGCATGGGGAAAACGCGTTGACCCCCGCTCGACGAATCACCGTGAAACTTTCAGGATAGGAGCGGACCAGAGCTGGCCAAAAGTTTGGAAAATTTTGCGAAGATTCATCAATCAGCGCCAAAGTTATTCCAAATGGAATGTTGCGGATTTCCTATGGAAAATAGGTCCTAGCTATATCTACCCACTGGCGACCGCCAGTAGGTAATATATATATATATATATATATATATATATATATATATATATATATATATATATATATATATATATATATAGTAGGTAGATATAGTTAGGACCTATTTTCCATAGGAAATCCGCAACATTCTATTTGGAATAAAAAATTCTGACATGCAGACTGAAACATGCACTTTGAATACCAGCAGCAGACTTCCCTGGTGAGCAGTAGCTTTACTACAGTGATCTAATGAGCAACTAGAGTGCTAACATTCAGAATTTATGGCAAATGTGTGACACATCTGAATGCCTTCTTGATGGAACCAAAATAAAAAACTGAAAGTATTTCCTACTGAGGAGACTGTAGTAAATGAGGAAATTAGGAAACCTCATAACAAATAAGTCTCCTAAAATGGCCACCAGAGACAAAAGAGCCCAATTGTAGCCCAAATATCACCCAGATGTAGCCCAAGTATAGCCCAATGACAGTATGTCTCAGAGTGTTCTAACGAACAACTAGAGCGCTAACAGTCTTACTTATGACAAAAGTATGGCACACCTGAAGCCATCTTGATTGGAATAAAGTGGTAACACTTAAAACATTTAATTTACAAAGGAACAAAATGAGGGGGTTCATTTTGCCATAGAAATTATGATTAGTGCTGCAGAAAGAAAAATTAGGGCACATTTTGACTTCTCAAATCCTCTTCTATTTCATAAAACAATTCTGACATGCAGACTGAAACATGCACTTTGAATACCAGCAGCAGACTTCCCTGGTGAGCAGTAGCTTTACTACAGTGATCTAATGAGCAACTAGAGTGCTAACATTCAGAATTTATGGCAAATGTGTGACACATCTGAATGCCTTCTTGATGGAACCAAAGTAAAAAACTGAAAGTATTTCCTACTGAGGAGACTGCAGTAAATGAAGAAATTAGGAAACTTCATAACAAATAAATCTCCCAAGATGGCCACCAGAGACAAAAGACCCCAAATGTAGCCCAAATATCTCCCAGATGTAGCCCAAGTATAGCCCAATGACAGTATGTCTCAGAGTGTTCTAACGAACAACTAGAGCGCTAACAGTCTTACTTATGACAAAAGTATGGCACACCTGAAGCCATCTTGATTGGAATAAAGTGGTAACACTTAAAACATTTAATTTACAAAGGAACAAAATGAGGGGGTTCATTTTGCCATAGAAATTATGATTAGTGCTGCAGAAAGAAAAATTAGGGCACATTTTGACTTCTCAAATCCTCTTCTATTTCATAAAACAATTCTGACATGCAGACTGAAACATGCACTTTGAATACCAGCAGCAGACTTCCCTGGTGAGCAGTAGCTTTACTACAGTGATCTAATGAGCAACTAGAGTGCTAACATTCAGAATTTATGGCAAATGTGTGACACATCTGAATGCCTTCTTGATGGAACCAAAGTAAAAAACTGAAAGTATTTCCTACTGAGGAGACTGCAGTAAATGAAGAAATTAGGAAACTTCATAACAAATAAATCTCCCAAGATGGCCACCAGAGAAAAAAGAGCCCAAATGTAGCCCAAATATCTCCCAGATGTAGCCCAAATATAGCCCAATGACAGAATGTCCCAGAGTGTTCTTAGGAACAACTAGAGCGTTTATTGTCTTAATTATGACAAAAGTATGGCACAATTGAAGCCATCTTGATTGGAATAAACTGGTAACACTTAAAACATTTCATTTAACAAGGAACACAATGAGGGGGTTCATTTTGCCATAGAAATTATGATTAGTGCTGAAGAAAGAAAAATGAGGGCACATTTTGAGTGACTTCTCAAATCCTCTTCTATTTCATTAAAATATTCTGATATGCAGACTGAAACATGCACTTTTAATACAAGCAGCAGACTTCCGTGGTGAGCAGTAGCTTTACTACAGTGATCTAAAGAGCAACTAGAGTGCTAACATTCAGAATTCATGGCAAATGTGTGACATATCTGAATACCTTCTTGATGGAATCAAAGTAAAAAACTGAAAGCATTTCCTACTGAGGAGACTGCCGTAAATGAGGAAATTAGGAAACTTCATAACAAATAAATCTCCCAAGATGGCCACCAGAGACAAAAGAGCCCAAATGCAGCACAAATATCACCCAGATGTAGCCCACATGTAGCCCAATGACAGAAGTGTGCAAAACACTTATTTTTTGTGTATTTGCAGTTTTATATAGTGCAGACTTGTCAGGTATTGGAGTGCTTTACATCAGCATTGGTTACATCACACAAGATCAAATTCATTTTGGTTGTAGACATGGGGAGATTAAGTGATTTGACCAGAATCACAGAATGTTGAGCTGAAGCAGAAACTCCAACCTGGTTCCCCAGTTGCAAAGTCTGCAGCTCTGGAAGTAACACCACATCCTCTCCCCTAGGTGCAACATTTAATCAAGTGGTCAACTGGATAAAAAAACATAAAGATTACAAATAATTTAAAAGTTCTTTGTCGCTATTTGTAAACTCAGAAAATATGTCCTCATTTTAGTTTTTTAGAGCACTAACCATAATTTTGATGCAAATAAGACCCTCTCATATGTGTAATTTCTAAAGGAAATGCTCTAGGTATTACAGTTTCGATTACATCAAGATGATGTCAGGCGTTCCACACTTTTTAAATAAATATAGAATGTCAGAAATCTTATTGTTCATTGGGATACTGTTGAGAGGCAGAGGCCAGGGGCATGGACTCTGAAAATTGAGGCAGGTAGGAGAGTGCAGAGGCAACAATTTGACCACACTGGGCAGGCAGGAAGGGCAGTGGCAGCACAACAGACTATGGAGGGCAGTGGAAAGGGGGGCAGGGGCAACAAACCAACAATACAGGACAGGCAAGAGAGGCTGTGGCAATATAATAGACCATTGTAGGCAGAAGGAAGAGGCAGTGGTAGTACAACCATACATGCCAACAGACCGGTTTCAGCCAGGAAACATCCAATGTTTTTAAGCTCAAATGGGCTTTAATTGATCTGTCTCCTGTCTACAATCTCCTCTTTTCCAATGTAACTCAAAGGGGAAAATCAATACCCCAGTTTTTTTTCTAAATCTCCCTCTTACCAAGTTCAAAATGTTCGCAAGTATGGTACATTGGATCATGGTAGGCAGGAGGAACTGGGGTAGGGACATGGACTCGGATAACAGAGGACAGGAGGGACATGGAGAGGTGCACCAAACTGACCGCACAGGGCAGGCATCAGGGTTTGCAGCAGCACAATACACCACACAGCACATGCGGGACAGGACCATGCACATGGACAACAGAGAACAGAGGGGAAAGAGGCAATGGAAGCTAGCTGACCATAATGGACAGACAGGAGAGAAAGCTGCAGCACAACAGACCATAAAGGGCAGAAGGGACGGATCAGGAGCATTACAATGGAGCAGACAAGCCAGGAGGGAGGGAATAGGGGTCTTCACATGGAAACAGAGCGCTGGGGGCAAGGGGGCAGGGCAGGAGCAGCAAGATCATCATGGAGGTCAGGCAGGATGGCCACTAGAAACAAGACACACCATGGAGAGCAGCAATGAGACTATGATGACATACACACAGACCATGAAGGGAAGGTGGGAGGGGGTCAGGGGCAGCTAGCTGACCACACAGGGAAGGTGGGAGGGGCCATGGCATATCAGAAGACCATGCATGGCAAGCGGGAGGGTTAGTGGCAGCACAATGGCTATGATGGGCAAGAAGGAGGGTGCAGGGGCATGCACAAAGGACCATGGAGAATAGAAGGGAGGGTCAGGATCTGGGCACAGACAAGAGAGTTCAGGGAAAGGGGACTCACAACAGAGCGCGCGGGGCAGGCAGGAGGAGCAGTTGCAGCACAACAGACCAGGGAGGGCAGAAGAGTTTGGCAGTAAAATGGACCATGGAGGACAGGAGGAAGGGGATAGGGGCATGGCATGTGGACAGACAGGGTGGAGGTGGCAGGGACAGGTTTCAGTCATCTGACAATGCTAAGCAGGTGGGAGGGGAGTGGCAGCTCAACAGAACACTCAGAGTAGATAGGAGTGGCAGGTCCATGGAACATGGTGGGCAGAAAGGAAGGAGCAGGGGCATGCACAAAGACATCGGAGGGCAGGGGGAAGGAGAATAGGGGCAGCAAGCTAAGCACGGAGACTAAGCAGGAGGTCAATGATGGGCCATAGAATTGGCAATGGAGGGCAGGAGGACTGGACTGGTTCATCATGCTAAATGGAGGGCAGTGGCAGCACATCAGACCATGCATGGCAGGAGGGAGGAGGCTAGTCCATGGATTCAGACAACAGAGGATAGGGAGGAGGTGGATGGGGAAGCACGCTAACTGTTCAGAGAAGGTGGGTATTAGGAACTTTATTGTTTTTAAAATGTATGTCTGTGCGAACTACTTAAAATATTAACAAGTATGCAGCATAATCTCACTTTTATTCAGGAAGAAGAGGACGTCGTTTGTGACTGGGACTCCGGGCTCACTTGGCAGAAACACCCCCTCTACCCCCATCACAAAATGTAATGCCCGTGAAAAGGGTAGGTGGACGCAGTGTTATATAGAACATAGTCCTGAGAGCACGATTGAAAATTAAAACTAGATATAGTATATGGTATAAACTATGCACCAAAAAGTGTGATATAAGATGAACCGGGCGTGAAATATAATATGCAATACATTGTGCGCAATGACAGATTCATTGGAGAGCGCGAGATACCACAGGCACTAGCGCGTGCTATGTGATATGCGCCTTGGAGTGTAATATGCACAGGGCAGTGTTGTGTAACCTAACTAGTCTCTAAAGTTGTAATATAAAATACGTGCTGGGGAGTGTAATGTTGCATATACACTGTGACAAAGATATGGATCCCAGATTGTAATATGTATGGCATAGCGCTGTGCGTTATAACATAGGCATCGAGGAAGGCACGTTAGATGGGGCAATATAACCCGTGCGAAGGCAAGTGTGGCATGACATATTCACGGGGTGTTGTTACAGTGCACATGGTCTAGAGAGTGTCATAGCATACGCACTAGCTGGTGGAATACAACACAGAGGTGTGTGGCACTCGGCGGGCACTGGTGGGTGTAACAGAGCATTGGGCTCAGCCAGGAGCACGCTGTGACTCGCAAGTGAGGTTCATCTCCTTTCCAGAGAGGAAAATAAAAAGTATTACACATCCGGCGGTGGATGTGTGTTTTATTAACCGTGAGGGGGGTTTCTTGCATGGTTTGGTCGAATTTTTGTCGAATCCTCTTTGAATGGCTTGGTGTGCGTGTGTATTAAATGTGCCCGTCAATAGCTACCCATGTTTGTATAAATAAACGACAAGGGTGTCTACTTGGAGAGTACCCACCGGCGGGGGGGCCGAGATCAGGCACGGTAGGGCGTCAGACACATCAGAGCTTCACTAGCGGTGTAAATACAATCCACATGGATTCATTGTATGCATAGTCACCTTTTAATGAATATCACGGTCATGGTGATAGGTACATACGGTTTGTCCAGCATGTCCTAGGTGTTTCTATAAATATATATATTTTTTAAATAATAAAAAACAAAGGTCGGCCCCCGGGGATGGGGTCCCCGGGGCCATAAGTGGCCTGAGGAGGGGGGCAACACAGCCCCCCTCCTAAAGAATAAAAAAAAATAAAAGGCCATGACCCGGGGGTTGGGGTCCCTGGGTCTGATTAAGGCCTTGGGATGGGCAAATTCTTTTTTTTTCAACAAAAAAAATTAGGGTGCAGGCCCTGGGGTATGGGGTCCCCAGGGCCAATAAATTAGAAAAAGAAGGGGTGCCACACAGCCCTCCTTCTTAAAAAAATAAAATAAATAAAAGACCGGCATCGCGCCGGAGGCCACACCCCCTCCTTGCAGCACTCTGCAAATGCACCCCCTGGCCAGTTGTAAGTTGGTGAATTAATTCCCCTTCAATACTGAGGGTCCCTGAGGGCCAACTAGCCCAACAGGTATCTCCAGTATGCGCCAGGGAGCTGCGTTGCAGACAGGTGTTCTGAGGCCACGCCCCTTTTTACACCTCTATGCAATGCAGCTCTGTGGCGCTTACTGGAGGTACCTAGTGGGCTAGTTTGACCCTAGGGACCCTTAGGATTCAAGGGGACTTAATCTCTCAACTTAGAACAGCCACAGGGCGCGTTTACACAGTGGTGAAGGGAGGGGACGGGGCCTGAGTTAACGTGTGCAAAAACGCCCTGTGGCCTGTTTTAAGAGGTAGTTTTAATCCCCCTGCCCTATTATATACTAGGGGCTTACAGAGGAGGTCATGCTAATCACAGGGGGACCCCAACGCATAATGTTCCCTAGTGTATGTAGGTGTTTTCACTGTATTCTAAGTGTCTTTTAAGATAGCACTGGCTCTAGGACTGGTTAGTCAGACTCAGTTACCACCAGTATCCGTCTGAAAAAGTTGAGGGTACAGGATGATTTTGTAACAAGGCTTCTTTCTGCTCTTCTTTTTGTTCTTTCTGCACGTTATCCTTCTTCCTGCACTTTTCTTCGTCTTTGAGGACTTCTGTTGCTTCTTTCTGCACTTCTTTTTTTTCTTTCTGTGCATTTTTTCTTCTTTCTTCACATGTCCTATCTCTGTAGGCATAGTTAAAAATTAGCATTTAAAAAACCTTTGAAATTCACAGAAAAAACCATAGGTTTCAGGCATGTTATAGTTAGGAATTAGCATTTAAAAAACCTCAGAAATTCACTGAAAAAACCATAGGTTTCAGGGGTGTTATAGGTTATATTAGGGTGAGAGGAGGTCTGCAACTCTATCACAAGGATGATGTCATCAGTGATGTCATCAGTGATGTCATTTGAGATGAACTAACTATAACGGGGGAATTTCAATGGTTTTGTACAAGTGAAAAGTCCAGCTAACTATAACATCCCTGAAACCTATGGTTTTTTCAGTGAATTTCTGAGGTTTTTTAAATGCTAATTCCTAACTATAACGTGCCTGAAACCTATGTTTTTTTCTGTGAATATATATATATATTATCTACTGGCGGTCGCCAGTAGATAGTGATAGTTACAACCTAGTTTCCATAGGAAATCCGCAACATTCTATTTGGAATAACTTTGGCGCCGGTTGACGAATCCTCGCAAAATTTTTAAAATAGGTGGGGCGCTCCGCTCCGCTCCTACCCTGAAAGTCTCGGGGTGATTCGTCAAGCGGGGGCCAAGAAAAAGGGGGGTCCCAAAACGCTTTTCCCCATGCATTTTTCCATAGGACCTTTAGTCGAAGGTACAGCCCGAACGGCTGAACAGAATTACGTGAAATTTGTCAGAGAGGTAGCCATAAGGTCAAGGAAGTGCCTTTTGAAGGTCTTGTGTAAATCTGTTCAGTATTTCCTGAGAAAATAGCATTTAAAAGCATATAAATATCTATACGTGCGCACCGTGCGCGCACTGTGCGCGCACCCTGCCGTGCGCGGGCGCAATTCTGATTGGTTGTTAGATGTCGGTAAACATTCGAATCGGTCGAAACCAGGAAGTGTCGGCCGCCATTTTGTCTCTCGCAGTCTGAGGGGGTGAAAAACAAAGGTGGAGAACGTGAAAAAGGGGCAGGGTGGACAGTTCCTGACCCCCTAAAAAAGATTTTTTTTTTTTTTTCGAAAAATCGCGGAGTGCGCGCACTGTGCGCGCACGCTGAAAAAAACACACGTAAAAAAATTTTTTTTTATTGTTAACGGGAAATTAAGCGAGGTTCTCGCACCGTGCACGCACGCTAAAAATCCCATAAAAAAAAATAAAAAATACATACATAAATTAGCATTTAAAAAACCTTTGAAATTCACTGAAAATACCATAGGTTTCACACACGTTATAGTTACGAATTAGCATTTAAAAAACCTTGCAAATTCACTTAAAAAACCATAGGTTTGACACATGTTATAGTTAGCTGGACATTTCACTCGTAAAAAACCAATGAAATTCCCCCGTTATAGTTAGTGCAGGCAACTATAACTCACGCGACCGCAATCCTCTGCTGATGACGTCAGATATTACATCACTGATGACATATGTGTCTTTCTGAAATATAAATATTTGTAATATATGTATAGCTAAAGATTAATGGAAGAAGACATGGGTAAATAAGTGTCTAAATACAGTGATGTAATATCTGACGTCATCAGCAGAGGATTGCGGTCGCGTGAGTTATAGTTGCCTGCACTAACTATAACGGGGGAATTTCATTGGTTTTTTACGAGTGAAATGTCCAGCTAACTATAACATGTGTGAAACCTATGGTTTTTTAAGTGAATTTGCAAGGTTTTTTAAATGCTAATTCGTAACTATAACGTGTGTGAAACCTATGGTTTTTTCAGTGAATATATATATATATATGTATATATATATATATACATTTTTACATATATATATATATATATATATATACCCATACCCAGAGATAGAGTCTCACTTGAGAGTATGGCTAAATATATTACACTTACCTTATATATGCTTACCTTGGGTGGTAAAGGCATTGCATGGTAAAGTCTTCCCGTTTTAGTATTGATTTTTGCAGGATTTTTTAGGCAAATAAATGCATACTCTGTTAATTGCCTTTTTTAATAGAGAGCTTTATTTAACAATTGCTATATTGCTTATGACAGCGCTGTAGCAATTATTCAGCGGTTGACATAATTTTTTTAAAAATGTTGTTAAACTATATCTATATTTATTATAGAATGTGATACATGAAGAATGTGTTAGTATGTATGTGTATATATAGATATGAAATAAATAAATGAAATACCAGCATTTGTAAAGCGCACAGCTACCTCTGGAGAGGTGTCCCGGCGCTGGGGGCTGTCAGGAAGATTAAGTGAGCTATTGCCCAGAGTCACATGGTGCTGGGCTAACCTGCCGCCGGGGATCGAACCATAAACTCTGTGGTCCAGAGTCAAGCACCCTGGCCGCTGCACCACACCTCTTCTACATGCACCCACGCACACACACAATATATTTATTTGGGACCTATTGTACATCAGCATATGGAGATAAAATTTAAAAAAAATGTTGGAAAACTTATAAATGAGAATCTGTCAGTGAAATAAATAACTGAACCCATGATGTGAGTTTGGCCAGAAGGGCTTCATTAGATTTATCCTGGTGGAAAGTAAGATAGTACACTAACATGATCTGCAAGAACCACTAAGGGGTTAGATAGGCAAATCTCATGCAAAGCTGTACATGTTTTCTTAAAACACTGAGTGAGTGTTTTAAACTTGTCACCACGAATGTTAACTTGGCCTGACATGCTTTTTAGTTTCTTCTTTTAACTGACGGTAGCTTCTTTCATTTTTTTCAGATCTGCTCTTTGTGTGTTTTGTTATCTGCCTGAAAAGGTTAATTTTGGTCGGGTCTTCTAGAGGGCATGTTGTCTGGTTGCAAATTACATATTATGGCCTTACCAAGAACTTACAGAGTGCTTGGAGCCCACCAATGCTTACATTAGTTTCTTGCCTGTCCCTCACATTTAACTGCTTCGTAGTAGATTGTTTTTTGTCAGTCTTGTGTTTGTTCCTGCCCTGAAAAACACCCTCTTTCATCATGTCTTCTACTTGTTTCTTTTTGTTTAAGTACTCCATGAGAGTGCATGTGATTTTCTGCTGTCTCCCTCATGCACCTGTATCCCCCTTTGGTCTCTGTCCATGTTCTTCTCTCCCACCAGCCACACTTTTAGCCAAGAAAGTGCTTCAACACCCCATTAGGGGTAACAAGCACTATATACATGCAAACCTTTTTTTCCTCTTCTAACCCTCAACTATCCATCTCAATCCAAATAACTGACTAATATCCACCACTCAAATTACTTTCATATTTCACTATACTACTTCACCACTACTCCTTTATGGGTTCCGGAGTAGCATGCTACTCGACGAAAAAAGCGCTTTAACACCCCATCAGGGGTAACAAGCGCTATATAAATGCAAACCTTTTTCCCTCTTCTAACCCTCCGCTATCCTTCTGAATCCAAATAACTGACTAACCTATCCACTACTCAAATTACTTTCATATTTCACTATACTAACTCAACACTAATCCTTTATTGGTTCCGGAGTAGCGAGCTACTCACCGAAAAAGCGCTTTGACGCATCGTCAGGGATAGTAAGCACTATATAAATGCAATTACAATACAATACAAAACAATACAACAATCTTTATATCGTTAGCCTTTCATCTTTCATTTTCTTTGTTTCTTTGCTTCTAAAAATAATTGATGTAACTCATATATTGCACACAACTCTCTCTCTCATACTCACACCATTATTTCGCTCTCTCACACACTAATCCAGCATTTATACTATTAGTTTGCTTCATATCTTTCTACACACTTTCAATGCCATATCTTAAAAAAAATAAACACACACTCTCCACTTCTTCTTTCACTATCTTCTACATACACAATGACAGTTTCTTTATACATCTATAACAGGATCTCCCCTTCTATCTCTCTTTCTCACACACTACTCCTACTATGTTGTCTATAGTTCATTTACCACTTTATATACAAACTACCTATCCCTCTTATCCTTACTCTCTAAATTATACACCTCTCACCCCTATCTATTCACTATACCACATATTTACAATACACAAATACACTACACACCACTCAATTCCAACCCACACAATTCCACAACTAACAATTCCAATTCAAAGCACATAATTCCACAGCAATAAACATACATCCACTCAACTGCAAAAAAACTAAAGATAAATAAGAAACAAAATAATTTACAATGCCAATTGTTTCTAATGGCACCTATGACTTCAAAGCACCTTCTGCCATGTTGAGTCAATTATGCCATACAGTTGGAGCTATTTGTTTTGAGGAACTTCAGAGATGTAGGCAAGCTGTTTTCACCAAGTGTCATTATGGCCTGTAAAACCCAAAATCACAAGCCATGGGGCGTTATAGTTATTCACACCATCATAAAATACAGTTGGGTCCCGTATTTCCATTCCTTTACTTGCTAGAGTGATTGGCAGCTTACATCAATCTCCTAAACGAGCATCAGGGCAACATTATTGAAGATCAGGGCATTGACCAAAAAGGCGATAGTTAGCATTGCTGTTTCCAGGTACCTCTCTTCTTCTCCTCCCAGTTTTTCAGCAGTTATTTACTTTTCTACAAACCAGCAAAGTAGCCTCAGAGTGCTAACTTTTTATTTTTTTGAACTATTTTCTGCTAATTCAATCTTGCATCAATTTCAAATTTTAAATATACATATTAACATATAATTATGTATGTATACTGTACCCTTAAAAGAGAGTGACCAAGTCAAGAGTAGAGGTAGAGAATTTCTGATAGAAAACTCGACAAAGGTAATCTAGAGGGCCATGGGCCCCTTATAAGGTGGGGGCCCTAAGCAATTGTAAACTTTGCCCATGCCTTAAAACGTCTTTGTTACAGCACTTGCCATGGTTACCAAATGTGCCTTCTGTAGTGCTGATGCATCTAGAGCTGTCATATGGTTTACAAAAGCAGTGCTAATATAACTTTCGTATTGTGAACAATATGTTGCCAATATCAATGTTGGATCAACTTTTTTCCATACAGAACAAAGTGTATATCTTTTTTACCTTGTTAGATAGTTTCTTCTGAGATCATTGTATTACTACTAGTTAACTGGTGAATGTATTCAGCTGAAGCTCAGTTGTTCTTCTCTCTTTCTGTGCACCAGGAGTGGACATATACAAAGGCCCAGCAGATAAAACAGCATGATCTCTGCTTTTCGGTGCACACCCTCTTCCCAGGATCTCAGGTGGTGCTCACAGCATGCAAAGAAGGAGAAGGGAAACAGGTATGGCCAGGTGAACTCTTGTCAAGACAGTTGTTTCCATGTCTTTATGACTGATGAATGATGTTATGTAGAAGACTAAAATGAGCTGGCCTACCAAAACTGCCAGGAGTACCAGAAGTTACATCACATAACACCCTATGATGTCATAGGAAGTGACATCATATGATCTTGACTTCGAATCTTCGTTGAAAGTGGTGTTGTGATCCTAATCCTAATGTCACTACAGTAATTAACATTGCTGAAGTTAAGAGGCTCTTAAGCGCACAATTATATATTAACAGAACAGTTAATAACTAAGGGTGGGCGTAGTTCGCGAAGTAGCACTTCGCGAAGCTACGCAAAGTGAAGTTCGCACTACGCGAGCTACGCGTAGCACTTCGCGAACTGCGAAGTAACATGTTCGCACTGTGCAAGATGTTGTTTTCAATGATTGCACAGTGCGGACAAGCAACCGGCACTGTGCAATCATTGAAAATGGCATCTTGCACAGTGCGAGCTGTAGTTTTCTGCTGCTCGAGTAGATTTTTACTCGAGCTGCAGCTTTCTCAACGCGAACTGGTAGTTTCTCATCGCGAGCGGTCGCGAGCATACGCGACCCCTCGCAATGAGAAACCTGACCTTCTCGCGTTGGGAATCTCGCCGGGAGGTTTATTTTCCATGCTCGCGATCGCGAACAAGGAAAAAGTCTCGCCAGGATGTCATTTTGCTTGCTCGCGGTCGCCAACTTGATGTTGAGGACCGCGAGCAAGCAAAAAATGACCGCAGCACTACGCAACACTACGCTACGCGTGTTCGCACTGTGCTACGTGCAGTTCGCGTAGCGCGAAGTAGCGCGAACTTCGCAAACTACGCGAGCGTAGCGTAGTGCTTCGCCCAGGCCTATTAATAACTTAGATAAATGTTCATTTTAGATAGGAGTGCTGACATGATAGGAATATCATACATTTCTCTTCTTTTATTGTGTGCAAAATTATGTATTTTGTGATAGAGGTCAAATACTTTACAAAAAAAACACAAAACAACACTGAGAGGCCAAATGATTTATAACACTGTCATGGTTTAATGGTTTTCCTAGTGTATACTCAAAGCATAAAATGTACTGGTAAATTACAAAAAGATAATCAAAAAAGATTTACAAAAAACAATAGTGGTTCACTACACCTGTACTACTGAATGTAGACCATATACTGAGTGTGAACTATGTTATTGACTTAAATTATTCTTTAGCATTCTTAATCACTCATTCAAATCACAGAGGTGAGTTTTCTTTTCAATTGAAACACATTATTTTTTATTTGTTCACAATAATAACAATCGACAACATCTTGTTTAAAAAGTGTATTTCTTGTTTCCTTTTTTATTTAATTTAGGAGAGTCTATATTGCACTGCTGTAGGTATGTGTTTTCCAGAACAAAGAGTTTAAGCCCTTGGGGCACAATCTGAGCTGCAGAAAGTAAACAGCACACTTTAAAGCACTGTTTATTTTCTGTGCTTTCATTGCCTTTGTCACCACTGAGGACAGTTTATGCAAAGGCAGCACCAAGGCTCGCAAGGGACAAGCCAGAGGTCACAGCTGGGACCCCTAAATGATGTCCATATAAAAATGTATTTTAATTGGAAACCAAGTCAGGGACAAGTAGAGAAATAATATATACGATATAGTCCCACTGCTCCGCTCATCAAACAGAGCAAATTTTATACTATTATTTAAGGAAATAACATCATGATGTGTGTAACGTCTGAGTTTAAGAAAGGCGTTTGTCAGAAACTGGATAATTGATTGAGGAGGTGGAAGCCCCACTCATGTAACAACCACAATCCGTGTCAGGATGAACCATAAAAAGCCACTGAATTAACACATGCTTAATTCTCTGATAGCTTTGCACAAAGGAGTCGGGCTTAACTTAGAGGCAAAGTGTAAAGTATTTATGCAGCACACAAACAGCAATAAAGTGAATACACTACACAAGAAAAATCCCAAACCAATCTAGACAAATAGAGTAATTTTCATAAATAAAATGTGATTATTAGAAAAAAAATACAATCAGTAGAACTGCAGTTATACAGTTTAGGTAGGTATAGTGGCTAAAAGCACAAAGAGCCACTCGTTGTCATCTGGTAGTGCAAGACCAGAGGACAGTCACAAGTATAGGCCACCGGCGATAGTGTGCAGGCCAGGTACAGAGACCAGGTTAGTCCCACTGATTAAGTTAACTTCTTAAAGTCCAAATCGAAGAGTCCAGTTTGCGGTGGAGGAGGCCGACAGGAGCAGGGAGAGCAGAGACGTTAATTGTGTTTGTTGTAGTAAGAAGTGCAGGCCTGGTATCATGGACAGTCATCTCTGTAGCGCTAACATCTGCTGGGCATCATGGATGGTCGCTGCTGGAGCTTGACGTTAGTGCTCACCACAGGCTGTTGATGCTGTAATGTGAAGTGCAGATCTCACATTGCCAGTCGGCGCTGGCAGTTGCTGTAGCGTGAAGAATTGGGTCCTTCGGAGGTTTGCATTGGCAGTCATCATCACGACAGAGCCTCGGTGTGAATGGACCAATTCCCAGTTGCGAAGAGCCCAAAAGGTTCCAGGACCAGGGGAGGCATCTTTTGGGGAGGAGGGATCTACTCTAGCAGAAGCCAGCAGGGCTCAGACAGGTCTAGCTCCAGTTCCAGGCAGGTCCAGTTGCAGCAAGTCAACTGGGCAGTTGCAGGGAGGCCTCTGGAACCTGTTATGGCCCAGTAGCTTAGAACAGGAGGTCAACCAACTGACCCTTGGAGTAACTCAGGTAGCATGGGATGAAGGCAGCAGGTCCAGTCTCCCTTCTTGAGAGCCATACAGGCCTCAAGCAACATGGAAGTCATCTGGGGTACATGCAGGCATCAAGCTGCATGACAATCCTCTAGTAGCAGCAGGGAAGTCCTCTGTGGAACAAGCCAGTACTTCTTCTGTAGTGCCGCCAAGTCCAGGAGTGTTCTGAAGAGGAGTTGGAGGGTCCAATATTGATACCTTTTGCCACCCTTTGGAGTGGGGGAAATTCCTATGTTACCCCCAGATATGGTTCTGGAAAGGCCTTCCTTTGCCCTGCCAAGGATCTAAGTGCCAGATTCCTTTGTGTGTGATGGAGACAGCCCTTTGAACTGTAAGAGTGGCAAGGAACAGATCCGCCCCAGCCATCCTGATGGAATGGCCCATCCTGCCAACACCTGGTCCCCGTTTGTCTTTTGTCTGGGAGGAATACACAGAGCCTAATAACTAAGCCATTCACAGTCATGTGACCCAGGACACTGGCAGAGGGCACCGAATGGTTAGGACAAGAAAATGGCAACTTTCTGAAAGGGGCATTTTCCCAATTTGACTTTAAATCAGACTTTGTCATTAAAGGGAATTTTAAATGACAGTTCATTTGAGTCCAAACTTGACATTTCTATCTGCTCCCAATCAAAAGTTAGCACATATTAAATGTAATAAGGTACCCTACGTTATCCAATTGGAGAGAAAGGTCTTACAGTAGTGAAAAACAAATTTAGGAGTTTTTCACCACTAGGGCATGTAAAACGTTTTAAAAACAATGCATCCTGCTCTAGGGGTTTTAGGGCCTTCTTTAGGGGTCACTTGCATGTTTTAAAAAAGAAGGTTGAGGCCTGGCTAAAGGTTTATTTTGCCAGTTTAAAATGGCAGTTTAGAACGGCACAATAGGCTGAATTGGCAGCCCAGAGACATGTTTTAAAGTGCTACCGGAGTGGATGCAACAATGGGTGCTGCAGGCCTACTAGCAGCATTTAATTTACAGGCTTTTAGAGCATTCCCTAATGGGTGAGCTACATGTTATAAAAGGGAAGGTTTAGGCCTGGCAAAAGATTTATTTCGCCAGGTCAAAATGGCAGTTTAAAACAGCACTATAGGCTGTATTGGCAGGCCTGAGACATGTTTTAAAGTGCTACTGTAGTGGGTGGCACAATGAGTACTGCAGCCCCACTTGTAGCATTTAATATATAGACCGTGGGAACATGTAGTACCATATACTAGGGATTTATAACTAAATGAAACCTGCCAATCAGACATAGGCCAATGTTACCATGTTGTAAATGAGAGAGCACAAGCACGTTAGCTCTGATTAGTAGTGGTAATGTCCACAGAGTTCTAATGACAACAGAAACCAAGAGGGGTGAAGGTAAAAGGTTTAGAGTAAGACCACACCAAGGATGTCAGACCTAACAGCGTTATTGCTGAAATCCGTTGTTTATGCCTCAATAAATGTATGCACTGGATCCCACTGGATTGCCGACTTTGTTTGAGGAGCAAAGTTATAGGAGGATAATTTGTCGCAGCCTGGATGCCTACATGCACCTGATTTAAGAGGCATTAGTGCCGTGGCCTTAAGGCTACAACTAATTGAATTTTCAGAATGCTTATTTCTCACATTTCCATGGTTTTAGTGTACCTATGACTGACACTCCACGAGTGTGAGTAAAGCCAAGTAACCAAGAGTATAGAAAGAGTTAGATATCAAAAATGGCACCCTTTTAAGTAATGCGAAGGCCTAAACAGATCTAGAAACTGTTGAAAAACACCAGCATTGGAAGGTTTCTAACCTACTACCCCTTAATGTCCCTGCTGATACCGAAATTAGCAAAATTACCAAAAGCCAGTATTTTTCCCTATCTGTGCATACTTTTAACAGTATTTATAGGAAGAAGGCACTTTAAAATGAAATCTAGAGCTTACTTAATGATCCCTGATTAATAATTCAAGTAAAGAAAGACAAAAAGACATGTTAAAATGAATACAGATGAGCATATGTAAAATACTATTTAAGTGTCATGCCCAGACCTTTGTAGGCTCTTGAACCATGAACAAATCACCAATATTTGTGCCTGGTAAAGGTAACAGCCTTCATCTCTGCCCTAAAGTACATCACACTAGATATTGATGCAGCCCACTTTAGGACCACCGACTACTACTTCAATAGCATACTGGCATAAAACCCAACTCAGGATTACTCCAAAATAGCTCGTTACATGAATGGTTTGCCACAAGGCTTACTACCAATCGAAACAGTACTATCCGCTCACCAACTGAGGATCGACCACAAGTGCTGGCATGCACAATTATTCATGATTATTGACTCAAGGCTGTGTCCGCAATGGTGGTGCTCATTGCTGGTGGTGTAACGATGTCCAACATACTGTTAGCAGCCTAGATGCCAGACCTTCATGACGTTGCTGCGGAGCTGCAATGCTCCCTGAATTGCAATGAATTGAGTCCAGCAGACTGGTTTGGTTAGCCCACCTTACCTCACCTGGGAGACAAGTCTGTATGCCCTCCTCCCAAACACAGGTGGAAGACAGAGGTTAAAATTATTATTTTAATTCTAACTCTAGCCCCTTCTCAGGCGGCAGCAATCTACCTGGCGATGAGGCCTGCTGAGGAAGGCATCCTAGGCCATCAGGACACTACAAAACACAGTCCTACCAGCATCAGTGCAAGAGCGACCTCCTCCGGTGGCCGTGCATGATCGGATGAAGCAAATAAAACACAACTGCTGCCCACTGCCTGCATGACATGCCAGCCACTGAGACACTGCATGGCCACAGTGGGTCAGGGAACCTTGCCACAATTGGCAAAACAGCAAAGGCTTCTGCCCCCTGAATTACGTGAAGGGCCAGGCCACTGTATCTGCCCGCAGGCCCAGATTGATTGTTTTCATCACAAGCCCCTGCACCTGATGGACAGACCATGTGGTACACTCACCTGGGTAGGGTGGCTCGGCTTCAACTCCCTTGAAAGTGGGTTATTATACACAAACACACACACACATATGAATGAATGAATCTGGAATCCGACCTTGTGTCTACCTTTACACAAAGTCTTCTACTGTCCTCCTCCTCTTCTAAAGGTTTATACCATAGATTATTATTACAAACAGGCTGCCTGCCAATCTCCCCCATTCACTCTCCTTCTGTGTCCCCCTCATCTCAATCTTCCCCTTTCACTCACCTTCTGTGTCTTTCCTCCACTCACTTTTGCTGCCTTATTTGCACTTTTCTCTCTCTTTTTGCCTTTTTCCTTTTGCCTTTTTCAGCCTGTTTTCCCCCGTGGCTGCTGCCCTCGCGGCCCCTCCCACCCAGCACGACCAGTGTGACCGGCCCTATCCAGCTCCCCTGCCCGCTCCCGCCTCCGAGCTGTCCAGCCCTCGCCGACCCCTACTTAATGACAGCCGCTGTGTGGCCACGCCGCTGGCACACCAAAGGCAAGCCCGTCTGCGCCCGTCCGTGACCCGACTGCGACCAGCGCCAGGAACCCTGGATCTCTGCACTGCCAACGCTATGACCCAGCGGCACTCCATGCTGTCAACCCAGGCCGCAACAACAACTGCAAGCTAGCATCACCAGTCGACACCCACGGACCCTTCAGCTGTCACTGCTCCCAGCACACCTGCAGCACCGCCAAGACCACGGACCCAGCGCAACCCGCCCGCAAGAACACAACCAAACCGAAGACCCTGCAATGCATCCTCCTCAACGTCCGATCCCTCCACAAACAAGCCACCGAAATCTGGTACCTCCTCGACAGCACCACCCCGGACGTAGCATTCTTTACCGAAACCTGGACCAACACCACCTCGGGACCGGATATCGCCATCGCCATTCCCCAAGGATACAAGATCTCCCGGAAGGACCGCCCCACCCACCCTGGAGGAGGAATCGCCATCATCCACAAATCCACCCTCCGCCTGAGCACACTCCCCAACGAGCCCACAGACCTGATGGAACACCTTCACTTCAAGATACTGGCCAGCCCTACCTCCACCCTTTGAGGAACCCTCATCTACCGACCCCCTGGACCCCGCTGACTTTTCGCCAACTCCATCACAGACATCATCTCCTGCATGCCATCGCGTCCACCAACTACACCCTACTGGGAGACCTCAACTTCCACCTCGACAACCAACTGGACCCCAGCACCACATCCCTCCTGAACAACCTCCAAAACATTGCCAGATCGTGACTGAACCCACACACTCACCAGGACACACCCTCGACCCCCTCTTGACAACAGGAAACTCCATCACCATCAGCCACACCACCGAACTCCCATGGACTGACCATCGATGCATCCACTTCACCTTCAGAACACCCACCATCCACAGACACCAGCACCTGCTCCCACGAAGAAACTGGACCAGAATCACCGACAACCAGCTAACCTCATCACTCAGCAACTCCACCCCAACCATCGCGGAAAACAACGACCCCAACACCGCAGTCCGAACCCTGCACTGATGGATCTCCGACAGCGCCAACACCATAACCCCCCTCAAGAAAAACAACAACACCCACGCCAAGAAAGCTAAATGGTTCAGCACCGAACTTCAAGAGTCCAGACGCACTTGCCGCCACCTCGAAAAGGCCTGGAGGAACACCAAATCCGCAGAAGCCCACAACAACTTCAGAGCCGCCACCAACGGCCACCACCAACTCATCAGAAAAACAAGGAAAAAAGCGATTGAAGACAGAATCTCCACTCATGCACACAACAGCAAAAAAACTCTTCAACATCATCAAGGAGTTTGCCCAACCCACCAGCGAGTCCACCGACATCCCTCCCTCACAAGACCTCTGCGACAAACTCAACACCCTTTTCCACCACAAAATCAAGAGCATCTACGACAGCTTCGATGAAGACAACCAACACACTGAACCCTCACCAACCCCCCACGACACCCTGAAGCCAGCGATCGACAAATGGACAGCCATCACCACCGAAGACACACTGAAGACGTTGTAATCAATCCACTCCGGGGCCCCCACGGACCCCTGCCCCAACCACATTTTCAACAGAGCCGCCGACACCATCGCACCCATGTTCTGCCACACTATCAACCGCTCCCTGGCAACTGCCGCGTTCCCTGACGACTGGAAACACGCTGAGATCAACCCCCTCCTGAAGAAACCCTTGGTTGACCCCACGACCTCAAAAACTACAGACCCATCTCCCTGCTCCCGTTCCCAGTGAAAGTCATCAAGAAAGCCATCAACAGCCAACTCGCCACATTCATCGAAGAGCACAACATCCTCGACTCCTCCCAATCCAGCTTCAGAAAAACACCACAGTACGGAAAACGTCCTCCTCGCCGCAACAGACGTCATCCGTACCTTACTGGATAAAGGAGAAACAGCAGCCCTCATCCTCCTCGACCTCTCAGGGGGGTTCGACACAGTCTCTCACTGCACCCTAATACGCAGACTCCATGACACAGGGATCCAGGACAAGGCCCTCGACTGGATCCGCTCCTTCCTCTTCAGCAGAACACAGCGGGTCAGACTCCCCCCTTTCTTCTTGGACCCTACACCTACCACCTGCGGAGTCCCCCAGGGGTCCTCCCTCAGCCCTACGCTCTTCAAAGTCTACATGGCTCCGCTCGCCCCCATCGTCAGAACCTACGGACTCAACATTGTGTCATACACGGAGGACACCCAACTCATCCTCTCCCTATGCAAAGAACCCAACACTGGCAGATACAACTTTCGAGAAGGCATGGAAGCCGTCACCAAATGGATGAAAAATATCTGCCTACAACTAAACACCAACAAAATGTAAGTACTCATCATGGGCCCAAACCCTGACGCCTGGAACGACACCTGGTGGCCCCCCGCCCTCAGAAGCCCACCCACCCCCATGGACCACACACGCAACCTGGGAATCATCCTGTACTCGAGCTCAAAATGGACAGCCAGATCAACTCTGTCTCATCCTCCTGCTTCCACACCCTCCGCCTCCTACGTAGACCTTCAAATGGATCCCCCTTGAACACAGAAAGACTGTCACTCATGCCCTGGTCACCAGCAGGCTCGACTACGGCAATGCACTCCATGCCGGAATAAACAAAAACCTCACCCGCAAGCTACAGAACATCCAAAACGCCGCCGCAAGACTCTTCCTCAACCTGCCAAGACACTGCCACATCTCCCAGCACCTGCGCACACTCCACTGGCTCCCCATCGAAGCTAGAGTCACCTTCAAGATGCTAACCCAAGCTCCCAAGGCCCTCCACGACATCGGACCAGCACACCTGAACAGTCGACTCAAATGCCACGCACCCCAAAGGACCCTACGATCAGCCCAGCTCTCCTACGCTGTGGTCCCCCGCACCAGAAAGACCAGATCGGGAGGCCGCTCCTTCTCCTTCCGCACGGCCAGAGCCTGGAACAACCTCCCGCTCCACCTCAGACAGACAACATCGTTCCCCATCTTCGCAAGAAACCTCAAAACCTGACTTTTCGACAGACCCCCTCCTTGATGGACTGGAACCTGCGACCCACCCCCCGTGCCTTGAAACCCTTATGGGTGAATAGTTGCGCTTAACAAACACCTGATTGATTGATTGATTGATTGATTGATTGATTGAAGGCAACCAGGGCTTAAGTTTTGGGAACGACATGGTTGCAGACATTTTGGGAACCCCATATCTGCTAGGAGCTGAAGGCAGCACCCCATTGTGCAACCAGTCAGAAGATTGGAACAAGATTACACTCCATGGAGCCATCATGACCGAATATTTTAGGGCCAATATTACAACAAATGGCCTGATTGTCACACATTTTACACGTCTTTTTCTGGAGGATGCCACCATCAAAAGGGGGTAGTCCCCGGTTGCATGGAAGTGCACAGGGACTGGCGCAACTGGATCATAAACACAGCTAAACGGTTAGCAGATGCACTACTGATTAAAAGACAGAATTATTGATAACAGTTTACAAAACCAAACTAGCTGAAATCAATAGTGAAATTACAGAAAACAAAGTTTACTTGATGAAACAAAAGATTACTAAATTACTAAAGTACATAAAAAAGTTTGACAAGGAGAAAGTTTATTCCTATCTTAGAGACGACTAAATGCCCAGTGGAGGTGATAATTCATCAGACAAAAGTCAAAATTTATGTAGGAGAAATTCCTCATCCAACAGTAACTCTAGCAATGACAGCTGGGACTGTAATGGACCAAGAAAAGGTCCACGGCCACCTGCTTTTAGGTACGAGATGCCCCCATATCAAGGACCTACCTATTGGCAATACCCGATGTTCCCACATGGCCCACAACAATTCTTCCCTCACACTCTTAACCCTTCTTTTTTAGACAGAGACTGGGACAGAGGAAGAGGTCGCAGACGAGGAAATCAAAAATGGGTACAGTGGCAAGAGCGACCCCAACAAACAGTGCAGACCCAGAGTCAATCAGGGAAGAAAAATTGATAGATAATCTATCTCCCAGGGCTCTTACTGAGATTGAAACAAAGTCCTAAAGAAGGGCTTAGGGTTTGTACCACAGAGACTACTGCCATGGTCTCTACAGCAGAAACCCAGGGTTGGATTAGTAGGAACGAAACTGACTGTGTTATTAACAGGGAACCAAGGATTCCCTATTTCTATAACCTACTGAAAATTCATAAGTCTCCATCCGCAACCAGGACGACCCATTGTGTCAGGAATAAACCCCCTTCTAAAGCCCCTATACTGCTTTTGCGACCACCTTCTACAACCAGTGATACAAAAAACTACCTCACAAGGGATGTCCTACTGCTCATTGAGAACAACCACACCACAAATGAGATTGACCTGCCGGTCACTTTGGACATAGAGGTGCTCTACACTAACATTCCCCAGACAGCTACATTAGAGGTGGTAAAGAGAACTGGAGTTCACCTACACCAGTCAGCTTCATCATGAAGTGTGCCACGTTAGTCCTAATAGACATCTTCCAATTAAAAAACAACTATATCACCAGATCCAGGGGACAGCTATGGGAAACACATTTGTCCTGAGTCTGGCCTGTCTGAGCATGGCAGCTTTTGAAAGGGAGATGATCTTTCATGAACACAGCCCCTGCAACTCCAACATATTATTATGGCGTAGCCACTGCAGTCTGTGTGTGCAGTTTTAAACTGCCATTTCGACCTGACACAATAAACCTTTTTCTAAGCCTAAACCTTTCTTTTTAATACATATTTCACCCATAGGGTTGGCCCTAAACAGCCTTGTGGATACGTTGCAGGGTGGTAACCACCAGAACCTTATCCTACTTCAAAGTAGGCAGCAGGCATTAATATTGGACCCTGAGATCCAAATCTTGAGATCACTTCTGGACCTGTGCACCCTGCAAGAAGAAGGACTGCCCATCTATGTTAAGTCTGCCCTACTGCCCAAGACGTCTCTGCTGACTAAGGACTGCTTTCTGCACAAGCCCTGCTTTGCTGCACCAGGACTCTTCTGCTGCTGCTTCTGACCTGCAGACTCCACCCTGAGTGTGTGCTCCAGGACTCCAAGAAGAATCTTCAAGGGTCAGTCAGCTGTCTTCCAGTTCTGGAGCCACAGGGACACCACAGGCTTTGCAGCACTACGCATCTCAGTGCAAGGCTGTCAAAAGCACCACTGCATGATGCATCCCTATCACAGAGCCTTGCATTGCAGCCACCGTTCATCAGACTTGCCGCTGTGCAACGCATCTTCAATGCAGGACTTCGCATACCAGTCGCAGCCCGTCAGAACTACTTAACATATCCACGTTGCAAGGCTTGGCATTGCAGCCACAGATCCTTGGAACAACTGATGCATGATGCATCCTCGATGCAGGATGATACAACTAGGATTTAAGGTACTCTTGTTCGGCAAGCCTAAAGGGGTGCCAGTATCTGGCTAGCACTCGAACTGCCTGAACCTGTGACTTTGTCCTGGTCTGACATGACTAGAGAAATGTGCTTTTTCTCATTCTTTTCACTTAAATCTTTAAAATTGCATATCTCTGGCTGTACTAATTGGATTTTTGCTGTTTTGTTCTCAAGTATTTTATTACATTTTAGCACTGTGCTGTTGAAATACACATTGCGTCTAAGTTAAGCCTGACTATTTTTGTGCCAGGCCATCAGAGAGTTAAACACTCTTTAGGCCCCTGCTCTTTCTACTGTTATGTTTTCCAGCTCTTTCTTTGGTCTGGAGCACAAAAGCGCCGGGACACTCCTTGGAGTAGCCGTTGCGCTATAAAAGTCCCATTTAACATAACATAACATAACATAACATAACACACGTTCATTTGGGGTTTGCTTGTGTTTCACCCTGATCGAGATTGTGCTTGCTGCTTGAGTAGAGTTTCACCCCCTCAACCAGTAATCCAACTTCCAACAAGACCTCAATCTGAAAAGGGGCTGCTCACAGCACAAAAGCGCTGTGGCCAGCGTGTTCCTATGCAGTGTGATGACACATAAAGCCCTCACTCCTGCCCCAACAATATTAATGGGACAGAAATTGTCTTGTGACTCCAAGAGAAAAGTTGCGAATGCTGTGAAAGGGGACTACAAGGAATAGAAGACCACAGTTGCAGCATTCAAAGCTATAATATGCCTGCATTGTGAAGCCCCCATCATAATGCACCAACGCGTGTCATACTGAATCAGACCCCAGCTTGCACAAACAGAATACAAAATATGAAGTTTGGAAAGGTTATTCTTTGTCAACTCCTCAGTACCTGCCCTCAATAGTCACACACAATTTCATACTTTGCATCCACCAAATTGGTCACAAAGCATTTGTGCACACCTTTACAGATTACAAAGGAGTGGGAACCACTTTTGACCTCCTTTCTATGATCTGGCTTTAGAAGCGTAGGTGTCGCCAGACAATTATGTGAGCATCACTCGAGAGAGGCTTTGGCTCCGCCCACATAATGGGAGCCAGGAGTAGATGTTTTGATTGAACAGAAGGTGTGTGCTTACACAAAAAATGCTTACCATCCTGGTAATTTACTTCATTTTGTTTATTTATCCAGATGCCTGAGTTTGAACTTTCAGGGTCAAACACATGACATTGTAATGCTGTAAAAGTGTCTCAGATAACTAGATAATTTACGCTGTTTATCTTACTCTGGCATCAGAACAAATGCAAGGAGGGTAGCCATAAGGAATGTATTGCTGTCTCAGCACTCCTCCCCCTTTCATTATTAACTTTAGGCTTCAGAGGGCACATTTGTGTTTGAGAACAGTATGGGATACCCAGGGTTATATTAATGTACAGGGATTTGTAGGTCTGGCATGACAGTGCAGCTGTCACCTGAACTTAAGTGACCAATAAAGAAGATCTTTCAGAGTACTAGTGAGAGAGGGACCTAGGCTTCATCCACATGTTAGTTTATCTGACTGCTGGATTTGATTGGGTTGAATTTCTGTGTTTTCACTAAAATGGCTGCTTGTTTTGGACTTTGTCGCTTGTGGCATAGCTTATACTCGATATAGGACTGAGTTGGTTATAGTGGCAAGCCATAATCAAGGCTATAGGCCTGATCTGTTTAATAAATGGTGTGATAAAGGTAGTAGGCCTGACTTATTTATTATGTACAGCATATTTTAAAGTAAAGAAGAATTTAAGTGTCAATTGTTTCTACTCTTAAAGCCTACATATAGGTTTTTTGTTTCATGGAATCTCACAGATTACCATTATATGCAATGGATTTGGTGTTGGTTGCCCCATGTGACAAACCATGGATATAGAAGGTTTGCTCTGTGAGAAACCATGTTAGATCATCTTAGGGGAGGCACCATTTTGCATAGTCAACTGTAATTTTGCATCCTTTTTAATTTTATGGCTGTGTGTCTGATAGAAAAGCTTATGCTCAGAACTATAGGCCTTATATGATTATGGTGACAAGCTGTAGCCCTGATTGGACTGCCTTTGTCATAACAGTTCAAAGTATGTTTAGTTTTGTTATTGCAAGCATAAGCCCACAGTATACCAACAGCAACGCATTTTCTTTTTTCTATTTGTATTCTTTTAATTATTGTGCATGTTAAATTTGAATGTGTGTTTTATTGCGAATGTGTCAGAGAGTGAATGAAGGAATGGATGGGTAAGTTGATGCATGAGTACAAAAATGAGTGAGAGAGTGCATGTATGATGTCCTATTAAGTGACTAAACCCATCAGTGATTCAAGAGGCACTTTCATTCATAAGTCAAACATATTTGCAATGCTAATGCTTGTTCTTTCTTATTTCAATGGGGTTTCAGTGTATGTATGCTTTGGGATTTGTAATAGTAATTATGATTCACAGAGCAGTTTTCTGCATTGCAGTTTCAGATTTTGTATTGCTATTCTCTCACATCTCTCTGTGGGTCAATCCTGTAACAAGCAAGTAGTACATAGGCATCATTAACAAAGGCGTGATGCATATTATGATGCACAGTCTGTGTATGATGTTGTGTAGCAACAATCAAACCCATTGATTCACAAAGTGGACCCATATGTTGTGCAAGATTTGCATGATATGACCTCTGCCGGTCTTTGCTATACTTGCCATTTTCCAGAACTTTATCTGACCAGATGTAGGTAACAAAAGAGCCAGCATCTGAGCACATGTGTACTTGTAATCGTGGAACCACTTGGAAGACCATTTAGCACACATGCTGGGTCTTGTGGTAGTCATATCTGCACATGGGCAGCATATGTTACACACACACAAGCACATTGTGTGAATGTTGCAGTCGCAATTCCTAATTATTTTATTGGCTATAGTAATGCAAGGATAATCCAGTTTTTCCTTGTTACCGAATGTGTTTTTTCAGCACAGACGTCTAGTATTCTATCTCTAGAGTAGCTGATGCATGCTGCCCATACTTAAGGTACATTAACTTTGCTCTGTGAAGCACAGTTACTGTAATTGATACATCGATAAGTTAACTCTAATTGTCTGCCAAGCATTGTGCAGCTGAGCAAAGTTAGATCATGGGATTCAGGTATGAATGAAATACTGTTACTAGAAATGTAACATGGGATTACAAAGGCTATGTTTCTGCAAAATACATCAAAGGTCTACTTGTAAAAGGGTGTAATGGCTGAAAAAAAAAAGATTTTCTGTTAAGAAAATGCTACAATCTTGCTGTTTATTGGTAGACCAGTATGCCAATGTTTGTGGCCGTATTACATTTTGTTATCTATACATTTTCCTTCTTTTTAATACCTCATTATTGCCTACCTGAACTTTAGCCAAAACATATTATTCTGGTTCGTTGGTTAGCCTCTTGCTCGTAAACACCTCACTGGCTTTTTCAGCCTGATCTACCTTGAACTGAGAAAGCAAACACCTGAGTTCAAAGATAATCCCAGACATAGAATTGAGAAGGGGAGATAAACATTTTCGTGCACTCTCACGCTCAATATCCTTGTCAAAGGAAATCCAAACCAGCATTGTCAGACAAGTGGAACACCATCCACCATGAAAGGAAAAATGGGTGTACCACGGAAAGAAAAGGATATTCTTACTGAGCTAATAACAAAGTTGGACCAACTTGCCCTAAATCACCAGCTAATTTGAGGGCTCAGGGTTGGAAACCTCTTAATTTTCTCTAGTTGAATATTAGGGAGACAGTGATTCATGTATTAGGATTGCATACCACAAGGTGCAGGATTCTATCTGGCAAAGTTCAATGGACACAGTCGCTTTGCCCTCTTTTAAGGTCAAATTCTTGGGAGTCTATTTTGAGGCCTACATATCCAGTTAGCTGTTCTAATTTTCATTTATTATTCACAATACCCCTCATTATGAAAATCAGGATTTGAGGGTGAGGATGGTGCTATGTATTTCTTAAGACCCAAAATCTGGAATAATCTTGGTTTTGAAACTATCAGTTCCTAGCTGTTTTTTAGGCATATTGCACAAGTGTTTTATTCTATTTATCTCTGTGAGCTGTGATTTGCTAAAAGTCTGCGTTTTCTATAGACAAAAATGCCTTTTTGGGTGAACACTGTGCTTTATGTATATAATTTTCATTCCATTCCATATTTATAAACCAAGAACTGGGTAGCTTTGTTTAAGATTTTGAGTGGGAAAAGCACATGAATTTCAGTTTTGCTAGTTTGCCATTCCCAGTTTGGTTTCAACAGTGACATTCTTAGGAAAGAGTTGACTCAACTTTCAGAAAGACAGAAGTCCTTCTCCACTTGATACATTAAGTCTTATGTGTCTAACTGACGATTATGAAGGGATCATGTATCTTGTTCTTTCTTGGATCTCTGGCACTGGAAAGCAGCTTTAAGGACTAAAGAAGGTATCCAGTTGATGACTTCAAGGACAAAGAAGCCCAGATCCTGCTGGTGGAGACCTCTTGCCCTTTGAATCTTCCCTCCTGAAGCTGGAAAGTGAAAAATGTCCTGAAGACAGGGAAAACTGTGTTTAGGAGAAAACAACCATTAGACTAGTAGTTATAAGAGATTTTGCTTGTCTGCATCTAGCCATGTGAGTACCAACCTGTAATAGAATTTTAGAGAGCTTTTCTGGAACTTGAACCTATAGACTCAAGTATCTGGAAAAGTTCCAGAATGTTTATACCACCACATAAAAAGGTCACATTTGAAGCTACAGCATAACTGCAAAAAGAAGAATACCGCTTTGGGGCAGCCTATTAGCCATTACTTCCAACTTTGCCCCACTAAAGCCTTTCAACTTCCAGATATGTAAATGTGAAGATGAACTTTCTGACCAAAATGAACCACCAACTCTTTTAACACTGCTCACCATCACAAAATTCCCAGACAGGAAGCCTTCCTCACTGTCTACCATACCAAATAAACAACTGTTGATTTGTGTCTTCCCATTGTGTTTTGTAGAAATGTTTTTGTTTTATACTTATCCTGTTGATATCTGTTTTTTTCTCTGTTTTTGTTTCATCATACTCATTAAATAGATCTTTGTTTTGCCTAAATTGCATTGGTCAATTTACTGTCTTTGTTTCTTAACTGCATAGTTGTTATTATGCTGTGCTAATGTAGACAAACACATTTCCCTCAAGGAAGGCCTTACTACTTGTGCCATGCTATGAAAAGTAAGATAAATATTCTTCAGAGAAAACAGTAGAATACAGCTAACTAGTTTGACATTTCTGTAAGTTCTCTCACAGCTCACACCAAGACAGTGACCTCTTCCTCTCCTATCTTTATGTTTGTGAATACGTTTACTGCTTCTCTTTCCCCTTCCAATAGAGTGGAGAAAGGAAGTGTAGAATGTATGTTTGAAAGTTGCTCTTTAGAGTGAACAAGTGTGATGTGTTGCTTTATTTTTAAGTCCAACAGAAGCATTGCAGGAAATGTCAGATATCATTAGTATAGTAGTTGAGTCAGTACAATAGAGAATTAATACATTTTAATAACGAAGCATGTAATGGGTGGCAGAACAGTTGGTTGACAGAGCACCTGACATGCCATTGAGAAAAGCAAAAATGTGATGTGTGGAATGCTCCAACTAACCTCAGCCACTGGTAAGTATTCTGGGCACAATTCAGGGGCCAATTACGATGTCGTTTGGAAAGCATCCGACCGCAGGTCGGAAGATTTCCCACTGACATCGTTGGCTCCAATACTAACCGGATGATTACAACACAGCCAGTCGGAATTGAAATCAGCCGGTCATTCCAGCTGGATTCCGACCAGCTCAAGGAGCCCGGCGGCCAGTTGGAAGCTGGCTCGTAATCCATATGGGCGCTGTTTTACCCCATCCGGATTATGATGCACAGTTTCTGACAGACTTTCCATGCCGGTCTTTCTGACATGGAAAGACTGTCGGAAAGCGTGTTTGGGGGCCCCCTTCTGTTTGTAGCCTCCGGTTGGAGGCCGAAGGGGCACCTATTGTTGATTCCTGCACTGTGTAGCAGGCGCCTTAGGGTGCCTGCCACGGGTTGCAGTGATTAACACAATCTCCCATTCTCAATGGGGGCTTGTGTTACGGCTGGTTTACGGCTGTAACACAAGCTCCCATAGAGAAATATGAGTATGCGACGGCACCATGTGAGGTCGTATCGTAATTAGGTGGTCGGGACCGCCAACCGGAGGTCGGTTGATCCCGATTCTGAGACGCTGACGGAGGCAACACCACCAACAGTCTCTTGTTTTTGCTCATTTTGCCACTACTGGCAGAGACCAACCTTATGCAAATTAGTCTTCATCTATGTAATCATTTATGCACTAACCAGATTTCAAATCAGGTCGATTAGAAAAGTGAGCTCTTAGTTATAAAAATTGAATATTCAGGATCAAATTGCTGAGAACCTCAATTGGAATTTCTCCTCAGAATTTATTTATGTGTATTGACCAACTACCTTTGGAAAAAGATGTAAAATGGCTTCCTATTAATATGTGTAGCTCTTTTAACCTACTTGTTATTAACATTACAACACTCTCTATCAAAGTACCTCATTTATTGTCGCTGAGCTATGATCTTAAATATTAATGATTTTGTCTACTGTATTCCTTATGCCTGTTATCTGTTTTTTTTCTCCACAGAGATGGAGTAAAGTTGGGTCCCGTATTGAACACATGGCATCTGGGTTTTGCTTAGACACAGAGATTATCGGGGACACCAATGAGAGCAGCCGGGAACTGGTGATAAATCCTTGCGAGACCACAGCAATCAGCCAGCGCTGGGAAATGGTGCTCTCTTGACTAACATAATAGCAGAACAAAGGAGCTTCCATGAAAATCAAGTTGGGGGACCGCATTTGTTGTTTCTAGGGAACAGTTAAAGCACAAATGCAACATGGCGTCCCTCTAAAGTCCTAAAGAAGACGAATAAATATCAGCACTGTAGCACTTTCTGGATGCTAGGATGACTTATGGGCATTAGGAGTGGATTTGGAGAATTCATTAGAATATTGAAGTAAATAAAGCAATGATTAATTGCAACTTAACAATGTGAAATTTTGAAAACCAATGACGCTAGCTAAAAGCAGCCTCAAAAACACCCATATGAAAAAAACATCAGTGGTTTCCTCTGACATCTAATGAGATTAATGAAGATGTCTTTTGGAAGGGAACCTTGGAAAATGAAAAACAAATCAATTAAACAATTTAAAGGAGACAATGACAAATGTTGAAAAGAATGCCTCATATAATATGTATGTTTACAAATGCAATATTTTTGTATCATTGGCAGCCTAAATCAATGTGCCGTAAAACATATTTATACTAAAATACACACACACAAGCACATTTGTACAAACACAAAAACACACTGGACAGTTTTCTGATTTAATGATTTAATGTGATTTCATCATATCAATATCCTCTCCCAAATGTTCCATTATATTATTTTCCATTGCAATTAAAGTAGATTAAATTATGTTTGTCTCCCTGATTTCGCTTTCATGCAGTTCAAAAACTGTGTATTTTGTTATCATATAGTTTGTCTTTTTATTCAGTATTTAAAATAAAAGAATTGTTTAAAATGCACAAGCAAATCATATATATTTACGCAAAATAGAAGGAAATAGGTTGGTTTTATGTTGAACAAATAATATAGTTCTAGGAAAATTGATTGATTTCATATTCATGACTGTTAAGAATTTCAAAGGTATACTTTAGTTAGAGTGAAATTTAAGAAAAAACGAAAGTTAATCTTGATAATATTATCTTTTTGATATAGAATACTTTCTACTCTGGAATTAATAATGAATTGAAGTCACCTGAGAGCTCTCCATACAGCTTGACTTTTTGATCTTAATAAAAAGCACACATCTTGGTGGTAGTTGTATAAAGAGTCATAAAAGCGTTTATTGTGAAGCAATTAAAATACCATCATTTCTGTAATAGGAAATTCATTGGAGTAAATGTGCTTATACTATATGCACAATCTGAAATGACTTTGGAACTTTGGTAGTGAATGCTTTGGTGGATTAATTATATATTAAAGGAGTTAATCGAAACAAATTGATTGAGTAGGGAAGGTTTGGATTAGTTCTAATGGTGATGAAAGAATTAAGCTGAAAAACTGAGATAAGGTGCTTGAACAAGAGGCAGGTATTACTGATTCATCAAATGATTTTTTATGACATATTTTGCCATTAAAGTTTCAAAACAATATATACCATTAATGTCCTCGAGCAGACATTTAGACATGAAGGAATGTCAATAATCCATTATTAAATTTGTGAAAATCATTATAAGATTACAATTGCATCATATGGGCACATGTGTAATAGCTAAGAGTTATATTCAAACTCTTTTTTAATATTCCGTATTTCAAGTGCCATAACAGCTGCTGGAATGTTCTACATAAAAGAAAATTGAGAACCAGTTTTCATGCTAAATTAAGCATTTTTCTCCCTTCCCACAATTAATTACAAGAATAAATTGACTTTTTAATTAAATACATTTTCCTGTGATCAGCTGGTAGTTGAAGAACGAATCATGAAATATGTATGGCGGGGATATCAAGGCAGTTACTGGAATTTGAAGTAGATCTGGGGGAAATTTTTACAACTTTGGAAAAATGAGTGAAATACTTGAACTTTGTGTTAAATATTGCATTACCCATAACTTGTTTATAGTCAAATGCGCACCTAGGGTAAAAAGAAAAAGTCTTGTGAGATTCCAGCGGGAGACTGGTGAGCCCAGAAAATGTCTTGCTGATACTGGCAAATCACATCACACTACAAACGCATACTTTTTCCAGATTTTCATGGAATGTTGAGAAATGTTTCACAAGAAAATGAAATTCACAACACTATTTTCATACAAGAAGGGTTTATTTCCAATTCTAACTTAAGCTCTTAGCTCCTGTATTTTGTGATATTTTCAGAACATTTAAAACATGTTTTTTTTTCTAAATATGAAAGTCTCCCTATGTCTAGCATCTAGATAAGTGACTGTAAAATGCTTGTGTATCCACGCTGGGATGCTGTGCCAATCCTGGCACAGAACAGTTCTCCATGGTCTGCTTACAAATACCACCTCCCTCAAATATGCAGGGTAGAGCACTTGTAAAGGAAACAAATAGTAGCCACAGTTTTGAAAAGTGGAATAGAAGAATTGATTTTTTGAGACAAAATATTAATTTACATTTTGTGAATAAAAATCTTTTTTGCTCTGATCTTTGTTGCATATTTGAAAATATTTCATAGAATACATTTTTATGAATATTACTTGTGAATATAATGGAATACCCTGGAATTGAAGACTATTGTTATTCTCACATAACACTAGTCAGTGTTGGAGCAGCAGCCACATTACAACATCAATATGGCCCCGTGTATAGAAACAATAATGCTTATTCTGGTTAGGCTCAATCAGCTTAGTGACCACATGAAATGTTGATTCAGAAGCAAGAGGACAAACTTGGAGTATGGAGTAGGAACTGACAAGAGGTTTGCATCAGAAAAGACAGCATACCCCCTATTACTGCAATTCCCAGCATCATGTGTACTTACTGTAAGGTTTTAACTTTTTCTCCATGCAAGGTACAACAAATCATTTGTGCATTACAACCAAAGAATCTTAGATGTAGTGCTGTGTTTTTATCCCTGCTGACCTGGCAATAATAACCTCATTCATTGTACAGATATATTACAGGGCACAATGTCGCTGAAGGATAGGGGCATTGATTGCCCTCACAACCCACCAAAATTTAGTAAAGAGCTTGGACATTTTTCCAAGTTCATAGTAGGCTTTAGTCGTTTTAAAAATGCAGTTCGGTTGATCTTTCGCAAGGCATTCTCTGCATTTTTGTGAAAAGAAAATCTTTTTTATCAAGGAAGAAAAAGAATGCAAATTTACTTGTTGATATTTTATCAGCTACCTTGTTTAAATTACTAGAGCAGCACAAGGCATAAAGTTGTCTACTGGAATGTTCAAGGGTGTTTTATTTAAAAAAGAAATTAAAAGTATTTGATTTAAAACAAATTTGCATCTGTGTACTTTTTGAGCAATTACGCACTGACCTACATTGAGAAGGGCTTGAGTCCCTAGCAGAACTAATGTTATTAATTGAATAGAAAATTCTATTAGAATAGATCATTAATTGTCTACATTAAGAATCTGACATGCACAGCATGTTGAAAACATATAGCTCTATTCATGTGCATAAAAGGAACTAAGCTGTTTATTAGAGCCTTGACCTCCAGTGATTTAGAACTATGTATATAAAGTATTTCCTGCAAGACTGGAAATGCCCATATTGACAAATATTATTTTCGTTGCCTGTAGTAATAATAAATTATGGCACCATTCTCAGAAAATGTGAAAAATATGCACCGTGGGACCCACTCACAAAGGCATTTTGTAGTACATAAAATAGTACTTCAGTAGTAAACTTTTGCTTAATTGATTAAGTGCCTTCTTAAAGTATTTGCCTAAAACATTTAGAATGGGAATATATTTGAAATAATCAGGGAAGATTGATACTCATTTAGCACAAATAGAAAGGACTATACACTATTTTCACTTATTCCAATTAAAGAGTGTGTGACTTGTTGTGACTGGTTCATGAAGGCATGTATGAGTACATAAACTCATGTAGTACTACTTTGTGTACTCATAAATGCTTTTGTGAATCAGCCTCTCTTGGTGTACACCTACAGGTCCAAATTTACTACATTTTACATAATGCTGGTTACTGCACTATGTTGTGTGAAAGGGAGACAGCAGAACAGCACCATATCTACTAAGATATTGCATTTTTTCTCTCTCCCTGTGCTGGCACACTTTAGACTGCTTTGTACTGAAGGTGACCCTTCCGGTATAAAATGTGATGATTTGACATAATTTAACCTTTGTATCAATGGGTCTGCTGTACAATACAACACACAAGCACAATTATAAAAGTTTTTTTTTTAAGCAAAGCTTTTCTCAAGTATTATGCCTGTGTCGGGAAAGCATATATTTTTTGCTCAAATCCATGTCTTTCATTATTTGGGTAGATAGGGATTTGCATCAAAACCCATGGGTGCTTATATGTGTATGCTCATCTACAACCCAAAGTATCCATCGCAGAGAATTCCAATAGAAGCCCATGTTGACACCATAACATGGGCTTCTATGGGAATTCTCAAGGGCATATTATCAAGCCCGTTATTGCCGCTTTAGCGGCAGTTTTCTGCCGCTAAAGCGGCGATAATTTTAACACCGTTTCTTGATAATATGCCCCTAGATTAGTCCAAATAAGATTAGCAAATATCTATTAAGTCATAGGTGGACTGCCTAACGATTATAAACATACAAGTTTCATTGCCTGAAAACCATCTAGCTAAACATTATATTAAAAAGGCATCAACTTAGAAAGCAGACTTTGCATTCATTTTCAGGTTTATTTCACTCTTAGGATATACTGGATTCCTTTTTTTGCAAACTCGGTGAGTGACATTGGTATTTGATTAATTGCTTTAAAGTGAATGGAGTAACCCTGCATTCCTAGGAAACTGGGCAAGAGCCAATGTAGGAAAAAGTTCTAGGCTGTAATGTAAGACATCTTCCACAAACACGGATTTAATTCGTGAACTTTTCAGAATAAATAACAAGTTTCTGTGTAATATTCTGAATAATAACAGAGGTTTTCATTAATCCTGAAAGAGAATATCACCATTAAATGCTCAAAAAAGGTACTACAACACAATTGTGTGGAAAAAACACAGGGCCTGATTCACAAAGGTAAGCTTACACTTTTGTGTAAGTTTATGTTTTGTAATTCACAAAGGGATTTTACAAGTAGTATCTTTACAACTGTGGAGTCTCCACACTCATTGCTTCATGAAAAGTCGTAAAGATACTACTTGCTAAATTGTTTTGTAAATTGCAAAAAATAGTAAACTTACACAAACGTGTGAGTTTGCCTTTGTGAATCAGGCCCATCGAGCTTAAGTACAACAAAAGTAAAAGTGAAATTACATAGTGAAAACTAATGATTTTGTCTGTGCTTATATTGCTATCTCAAAAGCCAAGGCTAAATGATAACTCACATCACATGTATTTTGATGTTTTAGGAAAACAGACGTAAAATGCAATACAATAGCATTGCAATCGTCCTACTCAAGTAATACACCGGGTCTTCATTAGGACAAGTTCTAACACAATCGGGTATATTTTCAGGAACTTGCGTTAACTTGCATTAGCGTTAATTAGCAGCAGTTTTCTTAACGCGGGCCACTGCCGAAACCTATCGCCCTGTTAGGGATGTGTTTACAATACGTCGCTACATGGCAATAGTTTCAGGTAGCCATGGTAAAAACTGCCACAAACACTAGCATGAAGGCGATACAGATTCTGACGTTGATGGGCGAAAACTGATAAAAGGCCAATTTGTGGGCAAAAAAAAATTCTCGTTAGTCAACAGAACTTCACCTTTTTTGCCTCTACAGGCAAAAATAGCCTCTAAGTCCACCTCCAATGAAAATAATTTTAAAAAAACAATGGAATGCAGAATGGAGCAGCCAGGGACAAGTGCAGCACAGATGATCAACAACCTACCCAAACCCCCCAACAGCCAGGATGACCAGCCAGAATTCCAGCGGAAGAGGAAATGCAGAATCAGGGCTACATATATGAAAAGAGGTGCATCGCTGGGGAAAACCTGTGATGCATCACTTTTCATAGTGCCCTCCTTGTAACACCATGGCAACCAAAACCTTGAAAGCACGGAGAGTCCCCGGAAGCCTCACTGTGCCTGCATCTGGCACCCTGAGTGGGATGCTGAGGAGCCGTGGAGTTGCTGGGCCATGGCGGTAGACATTGAGGCATTGGCGATCGCCCTTACCTTGTGGTGAAGTCTGCCAGGTTGCATGGAGACATGCTGCTGACTTGTGTGAGAAGACTGCCTGTTGCTCCTTTGAGCTGTGAACAGTAGAGGCGCTCCTGTGCACCAATGTAGGGTGGTCTGCATCGCATACCACGTGCCACCACTATACCGGAGTGCACGGAGGGTATTACCAATGGTGGGCCTTACCTCTCTGCATCACAGGCCGGAGGATGTTGCGCTGGCCAGTCGTTGTGGAGGATGAAGCCCCGGAGCTGTGCCGAACTTGTGTGGCAGGAGCACAGCAACTTCATGTATAAGTTGCGATGGAAAAGTGCTGCTAACTCCAGTTAGCGGCAACTTGTAACTATGGCGATAAAAAAAAGCCACCATAACGTCAAAAAATTTACGCTACGGCGGTGTTAAGTTCTTGTAAATATCCCCCCAGTGTAACAACCCTAAAAGAATATAAGGGATAAAACTAATGATTAGGAATTCACACTTCCAACTATCAATAATAAAGTTGCAAAAAGGTGGGCGATTAATTCTTATCAGAAGGAGCATGGCCTAGAAGTAATCTATTGGAAAAATTGAGTGGTACATGTTTACACACATAAGCACATTTTCCCAAAGAAAAAGGTCATGGTAACATGCAGGATGCTGTCATAGTACTTATGGATTGTGAGAAAGTGGATTATTAGTTGAGGTGGACAGTAGTCCATAACAAGTAATAATGGTTTAACTATTGTTAGGTAAAGTACGTTTTCAGTAATTTAAACCTGAGCTCAACACCTGGTTAAATTGCACAGACAAGGCAGGCAAAACTTCAAGAAAATGTGTAAAGTACCAAAACAATTACAAAGTCGAACACACAACTCAGTAAAAGTCCCACTCCTATGTATAAAAATAGAGAAAATGTTAATGAACAAAATGACAAAAATCCAATAAGGGGGACCAGAGATATGAATTTGAAAGTTTTAGTTAAAAATTCTGCCAAAGAGCACAAATGCCCAATTGCCGGAAACTGGTCGTGCTGGACCGGGACAAGGGTAAGGTTTAAGGATGATCGTGATGGAGCACAGGTTGGTTACAGAGATCAGGTTCACTCTGGCCAAAAGTTTTACCTTCAACTTACTCTCTGAAATAGAAGTCTAAACTCCTCGTTGGGGCAAAGCATCACACTGTGGCTGGGATGGGTTCCATGAGACAGGATAGCTGTTGGACAAAGTCCTCATGAAGCCATTGACATTTGACAGGAAAGCTCAGAGTACAAGAAATTAAAAATGTATGTCCAGGGGAAGTCCATTGCCAGGTGAATACTTTTGGCGCCTTCGACTGGTGAAGATTTCTACTTTCCTGGAGTTAGGATTCCTCCAGTAGGACTAGGCTGCAAGCTATAGCTGAACAGGGCTTCACAAGGCCAGATACCTTCTCTGCGACCTACCACTGAAATGGATTTGCTGCTGTAGGGAAGCTCAGAGTGGGAGCAACCTCAATCTTTTGCTCAGCTGAAACACACCTTCTTCAGATTAATTTGGTAGGTTCTCCAAGCAAAAATCCTCGAAAAAGATTCTGAGTCTCTGATTTTTGCTTAGGAGGACTACTTTCTGACACTCATTTAAGGGTCTCAGACCATAGGGACACCACTTTTGCATCAGGACTCACTCCAGTAAAAGCCACCAGCAAGATCCAGGGCAGAGTCAGTTGGCACTTCAGGAAAGCTGGCTTTTTGCAGCTTTTGTGTTCCTGTAGCTTTACTGACCCTTTGAGTCCACTTCTTCGTCCTGGGTGGGAACAGGTCCAGCCCTTGTGCGTCTCCGCAAGGGTCCCAACAACAGTTGCAATCCTTCTGTCAGAGGTGCTCTGAAGAGGGTACTGGAGGTCCCACATTTATGCTTAGTGCCAGTGCGTGGGTGGAGGATTCTCCTAGCCTCTCTCTAATCAATGGGAGAAAAGTTCCCATGGGTAACCCTACCCACGTTTGCAGCACTTCCTGTGTGTTTTACTTAAATTATACCACAGTGCCTCTCTCGCTACCTAAAACCAATATAGTACAACCTTCCTTCCCCTATGTAGCCCTTCATGTGGTCACCCAGAGGTATTGAATGATAATGGGCATGCCCTCCCTTGTGGTAATTCAAAACTGGTTCTGTGGGCAGCCACTCTCCCACTGGGATTGGTTACTGGCTGGCTTGCAGGACAATGATGGGGAAGGCCCTATTGTGAACTACAACTGCTTATGAGTGGGTAGGACTCATTTGAAGATAATTACGTTCCTGGGAATCCTCCAATTGGCCACCCTGTCAGGGTGAAAAACATCTCTCCACAATTAAGCTCATTCACTGTCTGGGAGCAATCCACATTTTGCCACAGGGAAAGCATCAACAGTCAAGTGACATTGCGCAGTGGCAGAACTATACATTTGGCTCAGGCAGGAAAATGGCAACTTTTTTTAATCATCAAATGTTTTTAATTTGTCAGTGGTAACAACATTAAACCCCATACATCCCTCTGCCTTCTACAAACATAGCCCCTGTAAATGGGGAGTGATTACAAAAGTTGTCTCATCAACCATTACAAGCATGTTACTAAGTCCCCGGCAGATCCACCATTGACTCTAAATTGTAGTGTTTGCGTGGCCAGCTCCTAGCCAAGTGGCTTGATTATTCCAGTTTAGAGCACCAGTCCATTCCCTTGTGCCAATCTGCAATGTTGGGGGGGTTTCTTCGCATAAAATGCCAACTTTTAAAAACAGAGTCATTGAATTATTTTTCTAGCTATACCCAAACTGAAGTTATGCATTATAAGGTGTTATGATGTAACTCTGCTTTTCTATGGGAGAGTCAGCCTTAACACAGAAAAATAATTATGTTGGAGATTTTTCTCTGCCATGGCATGTATACATAAGTACACATGCCCTACTTTTTAAATATCATAGACCCTACTCTCAAGGTGTGTAGGGCCTACTTTAGAGGTAACGTATATGTATTAGATAGGAAGGCTTAGGCCTGGCAAAGGGTTTATTTTTCCAAGTTGAATTGGCCGTTTTAAAACTGCCTACCCAGGCTGCACTAAGAGCAAGAAGTGTCCTAAACGTCACCTTTCAAATGCTGCAACATTAATTTAACGGACTATGAACCAACAATTCAATTGATATTGGCTTGAGGCATTTATTTGCTGCTCATTTCTTTGTACTTTACTCCACATTTGAATCATGGGTCAGAGAAGTTAGATACGTTTCAGTCTAGAACAAATTACACTTTATATGCCACAGATCAAACAAAAACATACAAACTTTGTGGTGAAGTAGTGTGATGTAAAACATAATACATGAACAGGTGATTCAAAACAACAAATTATACAAACATTATGTCACCAGTCTTAATTCCCAAACAAAGCAGCTATTTGGATATCCTTTAGCATCCACATTGTATAACTGAGTTAAGTAGCTGCTTTCACGGGGGAACAAAACAATCAAACCCAGTAGGGAGAGAATTAAAAAAACATTTCCACTTGGCAGAAAAATGTAATCAAATACAACAGTCCCCGTGTTGTATAATGCCGACGCGTTTCGATTCCCAGGGTGGCTTATGTGATTCTCTTCAGGGCGTGGACTGGTTTATCTGATCGATTTGAGTAAGCAATTCGCGTGTTGCAGGCAAAAAGATGCAAGTTAAAATGTAAGTATCACGACTTGCGACAATCAGGCGATTCTTCTACCAATGCAGTAGTTATGCTTGTTGGCGGTAAATGGAAGCTTAGTTGAGCTTTCATGGGGCGATTTTTGCCATGGCGGTGACATTGGATATTTTGTTTGAGGCCGTTCCGCAGATTGTTTTGTCAGCGGTGGCTCAGATTGCTTTAAAGTTCACAAACAAAACGGTCTGCATCGTGTCTCTTTGTATTCAGCTAAGCAAGTCTTCTAGTTGTCTGCCGGGAGACATGCTTTGCATTGTCACTTTAATGGTGGCACAATGTGTGCTGCAGTCCACTAGTGATACTTAACTTGCAAGCACTGGGTGCGTTATGTACCACACTAGGGACTTATAGGTAAATTAAATATTACAATCATGAGTGTAATCAAGTTCAACATGTTTTAGGGGTCCGAGCACATCTACTGGGGCCTCTTTAGCAGTGTCATGAGTAAAAAAAAATACGGCAGCCTCAGTTAAAATAAATAGGGTGGTGCCCATGCAAAAAGATGCATTTTCATACACAGAGGAATCAGCAAATATTGCATTGATCAGACTTCTAAAGGTAACAAATGCATCTTCTTTACAATCATTTGTACTGAAGCTTATCCAATGTGAGGAAGTACATAGATAGGAGCAAACAGAGTTTGCTCACAGCTAAAATTGGTAAAACTACAAAATAATAATAATAATGAGAAGTAAAAAATTCTGCCCACCATCTAGTTGCTGGAAAGTTAAATGGCTTTCCCAATGTTTAGCAAAGAGAGCAGGCTAACAGTTATAGAGACATGTTATTACATGTTAAAAGAAGCATCAACATCTCAGACTGTGTGCATTGAAGGGTCTGAAAAAAGATTGAGAGGAGGCTAGGAACATTTATTCGAGAATTCTCACTGCATAGGAAAACAAGCAGTGGCAAAGCTGATAGGGCTAGTGTTGTCTACCAATTTCTGAGTTGGTCAATATTTGTGAGCATTCTTTGTAAAACTCTCAAGGGGACTACTTTTTGTTTATAAGTGCACATCGTGCAAGAGCAGAATGCCATCACTCACACAGAGACATAAGCCAGTAGCTGAAGTGGGCTTGTCATGTGCTGTATTCTGTGAGCTGTGGTGGGCGAAAAAAAAAATTTGAATAACACACTGGCAGACCATGCATGAGGAGAACTGGCTGAAGGCCCTCATAAATAAATATAAACATATATAATTCTATACAAATCAAATGTTGTGACTTACACCAGACCTTAAGAGTCAAACACTCAGCTGGACATGTTTTTATCACAGACCGCAGGCCAAACGAAGAATTCTAGCAGGCGCTGGGACAGAGGATATCCATTCTTGAGCTTGTGTTGAGGAAACAGCTGACCGCTCTGTATGTTCGTTGAGGCCTATGTGACAGCGGGTGGTCATTCTCTCCATTATACTCTTCCAAAGTCAAGGTTTCTGTCCGATTACCACCTCATGGTTGCAGTGCCACTTGCTGCATTAGCTGCAATCACATTTAATTGATTCTGTGTTTGTTTAAGAGTGAATAGAAATATGGTGCATTCAATGGCTGCACCTTCTTCTTTGACCTAGGCTCATGGCTGTTTCTACAATTAGGCAAGACTAGGCGGCCACCTAGGGCGGCAAAAGGGGGCATTAATTCTTCTAGCCTGGATGACAGGGGAAGAGAGTGATGATAGTAAAAGGGAGGGGGCGACATTTTTCAATTCTCGCCTAGGGCGGCAAAACACCTAGAAAAGGCCCTGCCTAGGCTGCCCCTGCCATTACTAAGGAAGACTCTGTTCTGTAGCCACAGTGTTGTTGAAGCGCCTAAATAACGCATGGAAGCAATAGGTGTACCCGATGGGCTGCTGAACAGAGAGAAAATACAAGCCACATGAAAAATCTTCCAGGAGGCTGTTAGGAGCAATCGAAGCAGAATATCGTAGAGGAACCTGGCTCTCACAAACCCCAGACTGGAGTAGGTCAGAACAGAATGAAGCAGTAGTAGGATTATAGGAGATGTTGCTGTATGAAATCCCTTAAAAGAACCAGAGCTCAAAGAGAAAGGAAAACCGGGAAACACGAATCAAAATAATTCAGGAGGGACAACACACTGCCGCAGTTACCACAGTGTTTGAGATGCATGATATAGATGGTTCATGCTTCTCTAAGCGTGAACCGAGATACAAAGACAAAGAAGCAGGAAGAGACATAGAGAAAGGTAGCGTGCCATAACTGACTGGGAAACTCAGAGATAAAGTGTTAGCAGATGCATCCATCCTGGCCTGGGAAAGGCATACTGGGCCACTTCTTGTCTCATGCACAAAGCAAATAGAGAAGGGGGCCATACTGTGCATAAGCATAGCATGGAACTGAGATCCCAGAAGAGGTTTCCAAGGTAAAGGGTATGAGTGGAAAGAAGAGGCTCAAGATCTTGCCCACACACCAACGTGAAAAAAAAACCAGATGGGGCCCAGAATCTACTACCTCTGCATATCTCACAGAGCTGCTGACAAGACCAAGCCATGCAAATTTTCTTCTGGTAGACACTACACCCAGAGACTAAACCATTGCAACCCAGTCGCCCACATGTACTCCTTCGGACCACATTTTGTGGCATAGCTTGCTAATTGATGTGCCTCAAAAATGTTTGTGTTAGTGATGAGAGGGCACGCACAGCAGTTGCCCACCTAAAATAATCCTTGGTTAGCTGGGATCTGCCATTCAGAATGTAATCAAGGGTAGCATACTTTCAGGCTGTACTTGCACTACATGGACCTTGATGTTTTTGGCCAATCAAGTGCAAACATGGGCTTTTTTAATCACACAAACTGACTCTTGAGGTTCTTGATTATTATTATTACTTAATCTCCACAGAACTTTTAAATGAATGTATTCAGTTCACTTAATATCTCTTAATTCTCCTTAGTCATTATTATTCTAAAATATCTTCCAACAAACACGTGTTTCGCAAGTATTTTCACTTTCTCAAGGCTATTTATTATAGATGGTTTTGCATGTATTTTGTGATGATTCATTCTTTTTCAAGGTTTATATTTCATGTGTAAACACCTATATAAATGATTTATTTTTTTATTTTATTTTTTTTGAAACCGTTTATTACAAGACTCAAAAAATATACAAATATGGGCCTACAACCTTCCGGCCGGCCGCTAGCAATAAAAGGAGCATACGATATACATTTATAAAACACATGGTGCTGCGGCCGAGCATGCACAGGAGGTAACATCGTTGCGAGCCACACTATCCAGACCCCACTATACGGTTCCATTTTAAACTTAAAGAACAACAAATACAAACAAACCCACAAGGCAATCCGCAATCGGAAATATATATAAATGATTTATTAATCACAATTAATCAAATGCTTCAAAGTAGCAACGAAAAGATCATTTTGTTACACAATACAGTAAATCAGACAGAACCTAACTGTACCTTCTGTATGAAGTTACATCCTGTTAAAGTTGGGCAAAATACTGCCATTTTTATCTCTAATTGAACCAAATCAACGTTTAGTGGTTTGGCATCATGAAAGATTAATTTCTTCCAAGGAACCATGAGCTTGTTCAGCCAACATTCACTCTAAATCCCTGTTTCCTTTTACCAGACCTCAGTAGAAAATTGAAGCATTTCTTATTGCAGGGTAGAAGTCCGAGGATTCACATAACATTCATATACTTTAAAAAGACCAGAAACACTACACCTTTCTTGGACCTGGCAGGGTCACCCCCAGATTTTTGCCTTCCTTCACTGAACACTTTTTGTTGGCTTTTAAAAGTGTGTACATCCCTGCTAATCAGTGGTAAAGGGTTTGTTCTCTCTCCCTAAAACATGGCAAAATTGTTTTTACACCTGACTAGTACATTTATTTAATTGCATGTCCCTAGTATATGGTACTACATGTACTCAGGGTCTGTGAATTAAATTCAACTAGTTGGCTGCAGCACTCATTGTGCCACCGACTTAAGTAGCCTTATAAAACAAGTCTCAGATCTCCCATTGCAGCCTGTGTTTGAAGTTTTAAAAATAACTATTTCGGCCTGACAAGATAAACCTTTTGCCAGGTCTCAACCTTCCTTTTTTAAATGTTATGTCATGCCTAATGAAGGCACTAACGGCTCATAGGGCAGGGTGCCTTGTATTAAAAAAGTAGGATATGTGTACTTGTCTTATAAATCTCCTGGCAGTGCAAAACACCTAACGTCGTTTTTCACAGCTGTAAGGCTTGTATCTCCCATTGAATAACACTGGGTTACATTATTACTGCTAAGTGCTACATTTAAATTGACAGCAGGTAGAGAGATGCTGTTTACACTCAAATACATTGTGGTTTAAAGTCCTGTTTGATTGAATGCAGATTTTATTACAATTCTGAAAATGGCATTTTTAGTAAGTTAGCATTATCTTGCTCCAACCAGCTGTGCCTTTCTGTCAGTGTCCTATGTCACATGACTGGGAATGGGTCTGCTATTGGGGTTTGTGTGTTACTTGCAGATAGTAAGACAAATGGGGGCTTAAGTGTGGTCAGGATGGGCCACCGTAGCAAGATGGGTCGGGAGGGGCTGTACCCACCCCCATTTACACTTCAAAGGGCTTTGCCACAGCACACACAAAAGAATCTGACAGCAGGCCTGCCCTGCATTTTTTCACCACATACAGATTGTAACCTTGACCAGGGAAAGGGGAAAACTCACTAGAACCAGTGTCGGGGGTACCACAGGGACTCCCCTGACACAATGGTTGTTACCAGGTATAAATATTGAACTTCCAGAGTTCATCACCAGAACACATCTGGACCTGTGGAAGAATCAGAAGAAGGACTACCTTGCAGCCAGAGAACTGCCCTGCAGATTGAAGGACTGCCTTGGTGTTTGAAGAAGAAAGACTGGACCTGCTTGCCTTGCTCCTTGGATACCCAGAGTGACTCCAAGGGTCAGTTGGCTGTGTGTGTGAGCTACATGGACACAACATTTGTTACAGCACTTTCTTCATCTGCACTGCTGCCCAGCTGCAAGTGAACCAGCCTAAACCCTGCTGCTGGCCTCTGCTCGAGTGAGTCATGATACCAAAGAGGTGCCCCGAAGGTCCAGGACAGGCTTCAGTGGAAGCTCCTCCAAGATGAAAAGGTGAACATCTTGAAGGTTGGTCTTACCAAAACTCTGCCACCCACGATGACGGCCAACACAAAGCTCCGGTGAGACATGCTATTTGTGCTGAAGTATCAATACACCAGCAAAAAGTAGGGTGTTTACCATGCAAAAAGGGAATATTCTTACACCAGTGAATTTCCATGAGCACTTCCTCTACAATAGACTGTAGTGTATAGAGACACCTGGGACAAGACTTCATTCTTTGGGTCTAACTTGTAAATATGTCACGCAATGCAGCGCATCGATCAAAGCTGCTGTGTTGCATCGCATGAGAGGAAGAGAGCAAGAAAACACCATATCTACAGAGATATGGTGCTGTTTCTCTCTCTTCCTGTGCTTGCAATTTTTGAGTCTGTCTTACGCCATGCGCACATTCATGAAGCATAGTGCATGTGTGTGTTCATTATGTCTAGGTTTTGTACTGGAAGGGTAAATATTTTGCTAAGACTAACTTTTAAAGTTTTCCCACATTGGATGTTTGATATACTGTACAGAACACATGCAATGTTGGAAAAGTTAGGAGAAATTAAAACATTTTCCCTTTTTATTGCCTACCAGGAGGAGGTATAGGGGCATATTTATAATATCGCCCTATTTACAAGAGGGTGATAACATTCATTAGCGCATGTTAGCACCCCTTTACCCGACGCCTCCCTTTGCATCTCTAATGGGATGCAAAGTGGGCGTCACTGGGCAGTACAACCTTGTAAATATTGCTGATGTACACATCGCGATATTTACAAGGCTGCCCACGCATTAGCAAACGTTAGTTTTTGGAGAAAACAGCTGTTTTCTCCAAAAACTAATGTCTGCTACAATGCAGACTTAGCTATACTTACCATTGGGGGTGTATTATGCTGATACGACCACAGGGTCGTATCAGCAAGGTTATCGCCGTTTTCCATGGAACATCGCTGGAAAACCAGCGATATTCCATGGAAAACATCGCTATCGCTGGGAAATTATCGCCATTGCGCTATGCGTTGTTAATACAACGCTAGCATGGCGATAATTTTCTGCGATAGCCAGCGATAAAAATGTTCTCGCTAAGAGCGGCCAGCGATAATTATCGCTGCCGCTTGTTAATATGCCCCATAGTTTTTAACCTGCCTACTATCGTTAGTTGATGGAGCTGTGTGTCAAAAGCCATTCTTAGTTGCAAGGGAAAGCCCATGTATCACTGATTCAATTGCCTCTTGACACACATTAACATAAAGTAGTGCAAAGTGCTTTTTGCGTAACTTTTTTAAAACTATTGAGCGAAAAACAAGAATTGCATTGAAAAGTTTAGCAAGACTTTGCACCGGTTTGCGTCACTTTTTATGCCTTTGCACCTACACACCTGCATTCTGTCCATCAACTGTTTTTTTTGCATTTGCACCTACACACAGCCTTGAAAATCTTCCCCTTTGTTTTCATTACACGACCACATGCAGAATCATGGCTATTATATTTTGTCACTATGTTATCTTTCATTGGTTTCCAATTACTTTTTTCACAGGCCTTTGATTTATATTTTTGCCCGGTGTGCGTTTAGAAACAAATGTTCTGAATAGATTGCTTCTGCATGGACAAGCAAAAATTTAATGTGCGAGTCACCTTGTTTCATCTAACATTTCAGTGAAAAATCACTGCTAACAAGAGCAACAATCTGCAACTGATTGCTTTACAGGGAGAGCAGGCATTAAGCTCCAGCACATTATTCCTTAAGTGCATTGCTAACAGCCTCACATTGCCTTGTATTCATACTTTGCATTTTTCCAATGTGGCTTTCAGCAGGCATGTCTCTTCCACTGGCTTTTTAATTTTCTGCTCCGAGCCCCACTGTCATTGAGGTTCTCAAGCATGTCTGTGCTGACGCCTTGTCTGGCGAGTTTTGTTTCTAGCCTGTCACCCTTCCAAGAATTGATCATGATAAATGGGTGATGAAAATCTCTCACTAAATGAGGAGCAGAGTGGGGTATCTGTGCCAACAAGAGGCTGCCTCGCTCTGTGGCTGTAAGTCAAGGGTTGTTCAGTTATACATATAATTACATCAGCATAGGGACTACTAGCAGTATAGTGATACGACAGATAAGGTATATGTCAGTGCCTTAAAGTCAATTCCCTTTCTAAGCATAAGCCAGTTCTCTCTTTTATTTATTTTATTTATTTATAAAGTTTTATATAGCGCGAACATGACCCACGAAGGTATCATAGCGCTTTACAATGTACAGTTATTAAACATTAGGTGGTTGGGGTAGTATACATACGTTCGGTATTCGTCATTCAGTACAAAATAGGTAGATAATGATATATGGGTAGCATAGGTGACTACTAGTCAACAAAGAATGATCCACGAGGGAATCGGAGCACTTCTTAATACACAGTATTACACTTTAGGTGGTTGAGGTAGTATACATACATTCGGTATTCGTCATTTAAAACAAAAGAGGTAGACAGTGGTATATGGATGGCATAGGTGACTCGTAGTCAACATCAAATGAGAGTCTTAGGAGGTGGATTTGTTCATTAGAAGCATTTTTACTTCTTTTTTGAAGGAGGTGAAGGAAGAGATTCCATGTACCACTGGAGGTGGGGAGTTCCAGATCTTCGGTGCGATCCCTTAAAAAGCTCTGCAACCAGTTCTCTTTTTATGGAAGGCTTGTGGTTTCAGTAGTAGAGAGCTTGCACTTCGCAATTGTCTGCATCCTCCCGATTGCTCTAGCTTTTGTGCTAAGGACCTTGGGGTGTTGCTATGCAGGGCTTTATGAGTCATGCAGGCGATATTTAGATTTATTCTTGCTTCGTAGGGCAGCCAGTTCAGAGCTTTCAAGGTCGGGGAAATGTGGCTATTTCTTTTTGTTCCTGAGCCCAGTCTGGACGCAGCGTTAAGCGAGGCCCTCAGCGGGGCCAGTTTGTATTTGGGGAGTGGTACTTCCATAGTCCAATCTTGGTAGCACTAGGGTTTGCACCACCATTTTTAAGTCGGTCTGTGGAAGTAAGGGTTTATGTTTCCTTAGTATGCTCATCTGGTGATTAGCTCCCTTGGTGGCATTCGAGATTCGCGCCTGAATGTTCAGGTGTTTGTCTATGGTGACTCCCAGGGATTTCGTGGAGTGAATGATGTGTGGAGCACAGTCAAAGGAAGTTAGATGTTTCAACCATAAGTCTATCTTGGGTGTGTGATTGGGTGGGGAGATGAGAAGGAATTCGGTTTTTTGGTGTTAAGCATGAGGTGGTTGCCAGTGAGCCAGCTTTGAGTATTCTGTAGAATAGCATTGAGGGAGATGAAGTCTTCTGGTGATGAGATTTTCATGTACAGTTAGGTGTCGTGCGCATACAGGAGATATAGAATATTCGCAGAGTTCAATGCGTTTGACAGGGGATCCATGAGTAGATTAAAAAGAATGGGGGAGAGTGCTGAGCCCTGTGTGACTGCTTCATCTTGATTCTTTGTGTTCTGTTATTTAGGAAGGAGGTGAACCATTGTAACACTGGGCCAGTAAGGCTCATCCTTTGTTCCAGTAGGGACAATAAATTGTCATGCTTAACCGTATCGAAAGCGGAGGATAGGTCAAGAAGTATCATTAGGCATGATTCGTTGTGGTCTAGCATTTTTAGTATGTCATTCCTTAAAGTGGGTGAGTGCAGATTCCGTGCTGTGGCCTTGACGGAAGCTGGATTGGTGTTTGTGTAGGAGGTTGAAGTTTTTGATGTGGTTACATAATTGTATTTGTACACCTTTTTCCAGCAATTTTGCCAAAGTGGGGATGTTGGATATAGGGCGGTAGTTGTTGAGATCTGAGAAGAGGGAGTCAGATTTCTTTAGTATAGGTGTGACATGCCCTACTTTAAGACAATGCGGTATGTCTCCTTGTCTCAGAGAGGCGTTTACAATCTTTGACCAAAGGGGTAGAATAGAGGTTTTTATCATTTTGAATTAAGAAGGAGGTAGGGGATCAGAGAAGTGATTGGAGGGCTTAATAGCTAGAAGAGTGTTATAGATTTCTTGTTCAGGGATGGGCGAGAAGGTGTGTCAAGAGGCATTGTTTTTTGGGGTTTTCATCTGGGAACTAAAATGGACCTTGATCTGAGAGTAGAATTTAGTATCATGAGCAAGAGGTTGTGGAAGGGCCTTTTTAGATTGGATGTCGAGTTCAATGGATTTTGTCTTTTCTAGGAAGAAATTGGCAAGCTCATTGCAGTTTGGTGTACCTGAATTGTTTAGTTCCATAGGGTTAGGCGTGTTGCACGCTTGTTGTTTGACGATTTCTAATAGTTTTTTGGGGAGGTTAATGGCTTGGTTCAGCTGGGTTCTGAAAAAGTTTGCCTTGGCTTTTAGGATCTTCCTGTTGTATGAATTCCTCATTGCTCTAAGGTGATATAGGTGATCAGCGGAGGGTGCTGATTTCCAGAATCGCTCAACTGATCTTAGCTTGCGCCTATCAGAGTTCAGGCTCTCAGTGAACCATGGTTTGGAGATTTTGAAGGAAACGTTTTTTTCTTGGAGGGGCGCTGTAGAGTCAAGAATTTCAAGCATAGTGGAATTGTAAAAGACTGTGAGGTCATGAACGTCAACCATGTCTGTCTTGGGGATCAGGGCATAGTTGCAACGGTTCACCAGAGCAATGGAGTTAATATCTTGTATATTCCTTTTCCATTGTTTTGTTTTTGTGGATTGGCCCTGTTAGGAATTACCTCAATAATGATGAGAAGAGAATGCTGTAATGATCAGTCCAGTCACATGGGGTGATGGATTCTAGTGATACAATGTTCGTTTTCGCTATGATGAGGTCTAATATCTCTCCCTTGTTGTGGGTTGGACTGTCACAGAATTGGGACAGATCCTGGTCTGACAGATAAGATTTAAGACAGCTTACAGCATGGTTGTTAAAATTGTTCCAATGGAGATTGAAGTCGCCCAGGAAAAACTGTGGCACTTTTGAATTGTCGTTGGATGTAATGACTTCCATTAACTCATCGATGAACGTTAGATTATCCCCCGGAGGGTGGTAAATTATGTGAAGTTTGCTGGCGAGGTGCTTGTTGTCAGAGATGTTGATACAAAGATATTTGCAGGAGGATAAAGAGATGGAGTCTGCTTGATTGACTGATATTGTGTTTTGATAAATGCAGGCTAGCCCGCCACCGGGTTTCACATTTCTGTCTAGGCGGATTAAGTCATGGCTAGGAGGTACCAGAAGGTCTAGGATGGGAGAGGAGGAACTATTTAGCCATGTTTCGGTAAGGACGATAATGTCGAGATCATTCGGCAGGATGAGGTCGCAAAAGTTAGGAGCATGTTTGCTAGCGGATCTGCAATTAATGAGTGTACACTTCATCTTGCTAGTCGAGTGGGAGGGAGTAGTCTGCACTATGTTGATATTTGTGAGGTTTTCTCTATTAATTGATCTGTAGTTGTCAGTGGGTTCTCTGAAGGGATTGGTTTGAATGGATTGGATAGTGCGTGGCTTACTGTTGTCAGTCGGACTGGCATAGGATATGATGAGGTCATCTATGTCATTGTCGGATAGTTCAGCAGTTGCCCTCCTAGGACGAGATGAGTCATTGGGGAAAGGTATCTTACTCTGTCTAATGTCCTTATTGTGTGAGTTCTTAGCGATGTATCTTCTAGTTTGGTGACTGATTCGGTTTATGGTGGCACTAGTGGCTCTGTGTGTGATTAGGAGTTCTTTGGTGATGGTTGATAGGTTTTGCATCTCTAGCTTGAGATGGGATAGTCCAGTGGTTAACGAATTGGGATAATTAGTTGAGTGTGTTGGTGTGTGAGAGTTTTATATGCATCTTAATCTTAATTAATGACAATGTAGTTGTGTTTGCACATCAATTGAGAAACATAATTGAATAATTAAATGAATAATGAATTACTCAATAAATTCTATTTTAGCACCTTTCCTTTTTCTCATTGCATACATTTGTTGATTTAACCTTATGGCATAAGGGCAAGGATCCGCCTTGTGCCTGTTTTCATCTATGCTGATGACGCCGTGCTGCTGTCGCGCGCAGTGAATAGGCTCCAGGATCTGCTGGATACATTCAGTGATTTCATGACAGATTTTAAATTAAGGGTAAACCACAAAAAATACTACAAAAGTGTCTAATTTTAATTACTTAGGAATTTTGCTTGATGTAAACTTCAACTGGGTTAACCTTGTTAAACAGAGAGGGCGCAAACTTCATAGTGCTGCTGATGCCATCTTCACTTTTGCAAGGAAACTCAAGCAAAAACAAGTGAAAGACCTTTTATCCCCATGTAAAGCAAAATGTATAGCAATGGGTACTTATGGGGTAGGGATCTGGGAGTATGCAAACTGTGATTGTCTACAAGTAACTGAAAATGAAGTCCTCTCCAGACTGCTGGCAGTCCCATACAGCACCGTACCTTCCATCATCCACACCGAGGTTGGCCTTAAGTACATGGAAGAAACTATTAAATTAGCACCACTTCTCTTATGGGCCAAAATTTGGAGTTCTACTTTCACTAAGTTCTCCCACCACGTACTAGACAATTACATCAACTTGGACCTCAGCAATAACATCGCTTGGCTAGCTTAATTCAAGAAATACTTTTCTGACTTGGGAGTCCCACAGTTTTTCCACTCTCCAAGTGACATTACTGAGAATACAAAACATCTGATTTATTCCTTTTCCTGTCACATTATAATCTGAAAAGTTAAATAAATCCCAGGCTATGGATAATGTTTGTTACCTTATTGAGCTCACTGCACAAAAGGGGGTCGAAAATTACTTAGTATGGATTCCTAATCAGGAACACACATTCCATCAGACACGTCTTAGGCTGTGTACTGTACATTTGTGGTCACTTTAACACAACAGGACAGCTGGTTATCATCTTTGCCCTGCTGCCCCTGCGACAACATCAGTTTTCAAACTACAATGCTTTTATGTTTTTGTTGTCGTTTTTTCACAGTGTCTGTACAACAAAGAGAAGGGGGGGACCGGGAGCTAGTTATGGTCCAGTGTCTGTGCTCCGTGTGTCGTCTATAATACTCAAATGGAGACACTGTTCCTAAAGAGGGAAAGGGCAAAAGAGACCAATTCGGAAAGAAATATGGAAGAGTAAAGTCCTAGGCTAGTATTAGGCCCAAAAAACTAGATCAAGGGGGAGGGCATACCTTAGTTTCTCTTGTTGCCCTCACACACCCCGAAGGATGTCATGCTTCATCATTGCACGTTTTGCTCCTCGTCGGGCCGGCGCTGCAATGCCCTACGGGTCCCCCGAAGGGTCACTTTAGCGGAGATCTTTTAGAGAAAACGCCGTTGGGTGCATGCGGGTGTGTGGTTTGGGTCCTAATAAAAAGACATGTGGTGATGGGGGTGTGTCAGTGACGTGATAGCCTAAAAATGTCTAAGGGTTACTGAGGTAATAGGGTTTAATGTAAATAGCACCCTTGACATACTAAAAAACCCGTAGGTTAGGTGTTACCTTATTGGAAATAATGTGCCATTAGGTAACTAGTGTGTGGTCATGTGGTCGACATGTTTCGCGCCCCAATGGTCCAAAAAAGGATCCTTGGCGCTTCCTCAGGACCAAAAAGAATAATAGTGAATGTGGACTGAGGGATACTACCCACAGTTACTATCCGGGCGTACAGGTCAAGATAGCCCTGCTCTCTGTGTAAGAGTCAAGTCGCTCCAGGATAAAAGCCTAGGTAAACATAAAAAGAAAGAGAAAGGAGAACATCCTGCGTATTAGAGTATGTTCACCTGTCCAAGGGATTCCAAAACGAGTACATAGTAAAATCATTCAAAAGGGATATCACCTCCACTCACGGGTGGTGGCGTGATGGGGTCTCAACGATAAGCTACCGGGCGCCTGGACCAGGGAAAGTGACCTGGAATGAAGACAACCCGTCACCGATCGGAGTCGCCCATTAGTCCAGACACTAACCGTGGAAGAGATCAAAACAGATGTACAAGTCCTCATACGGTATACAGTGAGTCGGTCCATAGCGTTAGGGCTAGTACAACAGTATGTTACAACACTCACCTAAAAACGGGGAGAATAATGCTCCATAGATTAGGGGACGAGCGTACACACCTTCTAGTGCTGTAAAGAAGGAATAAATAACAGGCAACTACTAGTAAACCTTACTAGTAATGATTCCAAATCTAGTCTGAGCTCTCGTATAAACTTTTTTTTGAGTAAACAACCACTCTCCTCGGCACCTTTACATGCGTTTACTTACAGTTTAGCTCCGGCGTGGCCTCTTAACCACCTACCCCAATCGTCCTCCTATCTGGAATGGAAACGAGGACTTCTCCGGGTCTCATTTGTAGTTCCCGCGTGGACTAATTGGGGCGATACCCGTGTCCGGTCATCTACGAGGAGCAGCTGTGTTTACATCGTTGTGTGTCTTGGTGCGCATGTGCAGGAGATAGACAAGCGGACTCCGCGCCTGCGTGTGTCGAGTATTGACTCCGGCTGGCGTTCTGCTGTTGTCATGGTAATGTGCCTACACAGTTATCAATGGTTCGTACGTATCGCTGAGTAATAGTAGTGTGAGCAGTGTATCTTCACAGTTCGAAGTGGCTAATCTCCCACGGTAAATGCGGCGCTCTATTGTAGGAAGACTGTGTGTTTTTTGAATTAATGTGGTGCCCGTATATGTACAATCAATCATAGACTCGTAAAAATCCACGTGCTTAGTGCTGGATGAGTCTCGGGGGCAACGGGGGGAGGGGGGAGAGAATCATAATCACATACCCAACCCCTAATGTTTTCACAGGTAGCTGCCTGCCCGATTGACCAAAACGTCGGAAGAGATAGGGGAGTTACGTGTGTTGGGTGCTCCTAGCTGCGACAAACCCCCATAGAGAGGGGCGGATGGTGCCTCAGTGTCAATGTAACTGTCCGAAAGGTGACTCAGGGAAACAGTTGCTCGAGCATAGTGCCTTGTTAAATCAGAATTACTCAAGGAGAGATACTACAGAGACAAAGGGGGCCATAGGCATGTGGTGGCTCGGTGTGCGCTTGCTATAATGTTGGTGGGGGTGTGTGCTGATCATTTAACTCTCATCCCATCAAGCTGGGTTATAATTCAGTCCATGGTATCTCATCGTTCAGGCCCACATCATTGGTCCGGAGACGATGTACCCAGCGTTGTTCTCTGCGCAGTGGGGTGTTGTTATTCCAATGCTGGTTGTTTTCCAATACTGTCCACTTGATATCATCGCATGTATGCCCTTTCTCAATGTAATGATTAGTTAGTCTGGTTGCTGTTCTCCCCCGTCGGATCGTACTCCTATGTTCACTTATCCTCAGTTTAACTTGTCTTGTGGTCATCCCCACGTAGCGAAGTGCACAGGGGCAGGTAATGAGGTACACACAGTTTTTTGTGTTGCAGTTCGTGTGGCTCCGTTGGTCCCACGTGATCTTGTCCAGCACCAAGTGTGTAGTGTGTTTGGTAAAGGGACATGCACTACAACTGCCACATGGGTAATGGCCATTCACAGCGGGGAGGGACCATAGCGTGGACTCCTGACGATTGGTCTTCGCGCGGGGTCTCGTGTTGGTCAGTTGGTCCCGTAAGTTGGTGGTCCTCTTGAAAGCAAACCTGGGGCGCTCTATCATGAGATTCCCCGTGTTCAGAATTTTCCAGTTCCGGTTCACAATGTTTTTGATTTGGTTTGACAGAGGGGTAAAGGTTGTGACACATGTGATGATATTACCGGTTTCCTTAGTCCTGTCTTCCAGTAGCGCCTGGCGGTTGTTGTTCCTGGCTCGTTTGCATGCTCGTTGTATAATCCTCTCTGGGTAGTGTCTTTGTTTTAGATTTGACGTGAGGGAATTCGCTTGAATGTCATATTCATGGGTGTCACTACAATTCCTGCGAATCCGCAGGAATTGTCCGAAGGGCAAATTTTCCCTCAGTGCTTTGGGGTGATGGCTGTGAAAATCCAGAAGACTGTTGCAATCAGTCGTTTTTCTGTAGATGGAAGTGTTGAGTTTTCCCCCCTCAAGGGTGATCAATAAATCCAGGAAAGGGATCTCTTTTTCACTCTCTGTTTTGGTAAAGCGTAGATGAGGGTTCAAGTTGTTTATCCATGTGTAGAATTCCTGGCAGGTCTCCACACTACCCTTCCATAGGATGAGCACATCATCGATGTATCGTTTCCAAGTTACCATATTCTCTCTGTAGGGGTTATTCTTAGTAAAGATGTTATTGGCCTCAAAGTGCGCCATGTACAGCCCTGCCAGACTCGGCGCGAATGTACTCCCCATGCTGGTCCCTTGTATCTGATGGTAGATGGTAGTCTTGTACATAAAGAAGTTGTTCTTAAGGGCCAGCATGATAAGTTCCGTGATGAAGATCGCAGGTGTATTGGTGGGTAGGTCTGTCTCGAGTTGGAGTTGTTCTACTACTTCAATCGTAGCATCTTGGGGGATATTCGTATACAATGCCTCTACGTCTAAAGTTAAGAGGAGGTTGATGGTCTCGGTATTGTTGTCATTAATCTCTTGTATCAGATTCAAGACGTCCCTGGTGTCTTTTAAGTAGGCCGGAGTAGCTTGGACCAAAGGGCGGAGGAAGAAGTCACTGAACTTGCTCAGGGGTTCCAATAGCGAGCCTATCCCAGAGACGATCGGTCGTCCTGGCGGTGGAGTGATGCCCTTGTGAATTTTGGGTAATAGGTAGAAGTACGGCATTCTGGGGTTCTCGTTAATAAGGAATGCCGCCTCATGAGATGTGATCCAGCCCTCATTGGTAGCTTCGTTGACTAGGATGCGTATACGTGATAGAAGTCTCTCGGTGGGATCAGTCTCCAACTTCTTGTAGTACTCAGTTCTCCCGAGTTGTTTCACGCATTCTCTTTCATAGTCATCTACTGACAGTATGACGGTAGCTCCACCCTTATCCGCCGGTTTTATAATGATGGTTTCGTCATTAGTGAGTGACAGTACTGCCTCACGGAGTTTCTTGGGTAAGTTGTCAAAGACATGCTGACTTCTCGGGTTGTTAGCCTCCTTAAGGACTGCTTTTTCAAATGTCAGTACTTCACTTGGGACCATGCCCGCTGATGGAGTAAATTTGGAAGGTGGTCTAAGTCCGGTATCCTGGCGGTCAGGAGTAGGGTTGTTGTTGAAGAAGGATTTGATGCGGATCTTTCGGAATAGTTGTTGTAGCTCCTCGTTCAAGCGGAAGTTATCCTCCTTGGGGGTGGGTACAAATCCTAAGCCCAGTTCCAGGACGGTCGTTTCATCTGTGTTCAGGTGTCTATCTGTGAGGTTCACTATCAGGGTCTTGGGAGTGTTGAGCTCCTCGTTGTTCTCTGTTGTGTCTCTTGATCCTGCCATTGGACTTGTTTTTGCCCTCTTCTTCTGCCTCTGCCTCGTCCCCTGCCTCTGTTCTGAAAAGGAGGAGGTGCATTGGGGAAGAATGGTTGTTGGAAACCTGGATGTTGACCCGGAAAGGCTGGAAACCACATCGGGCCTTGTTGAGGAAAAGGTTGGTGTGCATAGCCGTACATAGGTGGCATCGGAGGTGGAGGGAGTGGGCCTGGTTTGTTAACGTTCCTGCCCCAGCTGCTATTGCTGGAGTTGCTGTACATGGATCGTCCTGAGTTCGTAGATGATGTAGAGCCTTCATCTGAGCCCGCATCACTGTCTGATGGTCTGTATTCCTCTTTTATATACGGGTATATCTTCTCTCTGTCGAATCTTTTAATGTCTTTTTGTAGTTTCGACACTTTTTGCTGTAATAAATAATCTCGATGGTCTGTCATCTCCGCGTTTATTTCTGCTAGACGGGTTTTGTAGGCTGAAATACTGATCCCAGTTTTCAGTCCATTCTCTGCGATATTGATCTTGATGATTAATGCCTCGGAGAGACGTTTAGCGGTGCCAATAATAAGGATGAGCCAGTCGCGGGTGCACTTCCATGCGATCTGGCTCCATTCTTTGCGGAAAATAAGATCTTCCAGGAAGATTCTTGGTGCCGTGCGAACAATCAGACCATTGGGTGCAGCATTTGCTCTCAGATATTCAGTCATGATTGTGCCATGCATGGCAACTTTTACTTGTAATTTCTTAAGTGATGCCAGGGAGTTCCAGTCACCTTGTGATGACGTACTGGCCATATTCCCCTCACTATCCAGTAGTGAGGGGGTTCTCAGGATTTCCGCCACGATGTCATCATCAAACCCGAGTCCCAGATTATCCCCCATGTTAGAGGTTGACATTTTTACGTACTCAATTGAAAAATGGAGTGGGAAAGAAGAGTGAGGTTGGGTCCCTCGGCTAAGCCGCCGTGCTAATTATCTGTACAACAAAGAGAAGGGGGGGACCGGGAGCTAGTTATGGTCCAGTGTCTGTGCTCCGTGTGTCGTCTATAATACTCAAATGGAGACACTGTTCCTAAAGAGGGAAAGGGCAAAAGAGACCAATTCGGAAAGAAATATGGAAGAGTAAAGTCCTAGGCTAGTATTAGGCCCAAAAAATTAGATCAAGGGGGAGGTCATACCTTAGTTTCTCTTGTTGCCCTCACACACCCCGAAGGATGTCATGCTTCATCATTGGGCGTTTTGCTCCTCGTCGGGCCGGCGCTGCAATGCCCTACGGGTCCCCCGAAGGGTCACTTTAGCGGAGATCTTTTAGAGAAAACGCCGTTGGGTGCATGCGGGTGTGTGGTTTGGGTCCTAATAAAAAGACATGTGGTGATGGGGGTGTGTCAGTGACGTGATAGCCTAAAAATGTCTAAGGGTTACTGAGGTAATAGGGTTTAATGTAAATAGCACCCTTGACATACTAAAAAACCCGTAGGTTAGGTGTTACCTTATTGGAAATAATGTGCCATTAGGTAACTAGTGTGTGGTCATGTGGTCGACATGTTTCGCGCCCCAATGGTCCAAAAAAGGATCCTTGGCGCTTCCTCAGGACCAAAAAGAATAATAGTGAATGTGGACTGAGGGATACTACCCACAGTTACTATCCGGGCGTACAGGTCAAGATAGCCCTGCTCTCTGTGTAAGAGTCAAGTCGCTCCAGGATAAAAGCCTAGGTAAACATAAAAAGAAAGAGAAAGGAGAACATCCTGCGTATTAGAGTATGTTCACCTGTCCAAGGGATTCCAAAACGAGTACATAGTAAAATCATTCAAAAGGGATATCACTTCCACTCACGGGTGGTGGCGTGATGGGGTCTCAACGATAAGCTACCGGGCGCCTGGACCAGGGAAAGTGACCTGGAATGAAGACAACCCGTCACCGATCGGAGTCGCCCATTAGTCCAGACACTAACCGTGGAAGAGATCAAAACAGATGTACAAGTCCTCATACGGTATACAGTGAGTCGGTCCATAGCGTTAGGGCTAGTACAACAGTATGTTACAACACTCACCTAAAAACGGGGAGAATAATGCTCCATAGATTAGGGGACGAGCGTACACACCTTCTAGTGCTGTAAAGAAGGAATAAATAACAGGCAACTACTAGTAAACCTTACTAGTAATGATTCCAAATCTAGTCTGAGCTCTCGTATAAACTTTTTTTTGAGTAAACAACCACTCTCCTCGGCACCTTTACATGCGTTTACTTACAGTTTAGCTCCGGCGTGGCCTCTTAACCACCTACCCCAATCGTCCTCCTATCTGGAATGGAAACGAGGACTTCTCCGGGTCTCATTTGTAGTTCCCGCGTGGACTAATTGGGGCGATACCCGTGTCCGGTCATCTACGAGGAGCAGCTGTGTTTACATCGTTGTGTGTCTTGGTGCGCATGTGCAGGAGATAGACAAGCGGACTCCGCGCCTGCGTGTGTCGAGTATTGACTCCGGCTGGCGTTCTGCTGTTGTCATGGTAATGTGCCTACACAGTTATCAATGGTTCGTACGTATCGCTGAGTAATAGTAGTGTGAGCAGTGTATCTTCACAGTTCGAAGTGGCTAATCTCCCACGGTAAATGCGGCGCTCTATTGTAGGAAGACTGTGTGTTTTTTTAATTAATGTGGTGCCCGTATATGTACAATCAATCATAGACTCGTAAAAATCCACGTGCTTAGTGCTGGATGAGTCTCGGGGGCAACAGGGGGAGGGGGGAGAGAATCATAATCACATACCCAACCCCTAATGTTTTCACAGGTAGCTGCCTGCCCGATTGACCAAAACGTCGGAAGAGATAGGGGAGTTACGTGTGTTGGGTGCTCCTAGCTGCGACAAACCCCCATAGAGAGGGGCGGATGGTGCCTCAGTGTCAATGTAACTGTCCGAAAGGTGACTCAGGGAAACAGTTGCTCGAGCATAGTGCCTTGTTAAATCAGAATTACTCAAGGAGAGATACTACAGAGACAAAGGGGGCCATAGGCATGTGGTGGCTCGGTGTGCGCTTGCTATAATGTTGGTGGGGGTGTGTGCTGATCATTTAACTCTCATCCCATCAAGCTGGGTTATAATTCAGTCCATGGTATCTCATCGTTCAGGCCCACATCATTGGTCCGGAGACAGTGCCCAGGGTTAAATGTTTACATCCAATCTTACGATCTTTTAACTGTAAATCAGCTCGCCAGAGCCTTATGTTGTTACCGTGTCTTACGTCAGAATTTGTTTGCCACTCTGTTATCCGCTTACTGCCACACCCTAAGGATTAGGGGGTATCTCATGGTTTTTAAAAAACAGTAAATTGTGCAATTGTTACAAGTTTATCTTCTTTCTTTTATCAGTTTTTGATTTTGTATTTATTGTGTTTTTATTACTGTCATTTTTAATATTCTTTTTGTCACACATTTCTTTGATACAGACATTACATTGACTGTATATCATAGTTGTTTTAACATTGATTGAATTTTAATCTCGATTTTTACTTATTTATTTGCATCCTTTTATGACCAGATTTTGGTCGAATAAAGTTTTATTGATTTTCACTTTGACTCAATAAATTCAATAAACCCCACTCATTACATTTATCAGAGGCTCAAGTAGGCAGTAAAAAAATTAGGCCTGGGCGAAACTTTAACTATGAACTCACAGAAAGTATGCCTCAAGACATGGGGAAGGAGAAGAAAACCAAGCACTAGTATAGTGTAGGTTATGGGGACAGAATATCCCAACCAAAAGGGGGGGAAAGACCTATTTTGGGACAAGAACCCTCACTCACCCGAAGGTGACTTGCTTCATCATTGAGTCCCCTTCCCACACCAATGCCGCAAGGTCATTGGTGTGGGCTACAACTCTACAGGGTTTTTAAAGGTGCTGAGGTGTTTTCAAGGGATGTAGCAGGTGATGGTGGGCCGGCAGTGTGCAGTCCGACAAAGGATGTGAGATTAAATTGTGTACAGGGGGCCAATAACTATTTATTCTGAGGTCCCTGGGACAAGGATAAAAGAAAAGAGGACTAGGGTTTAACAGTAAATATACCCCTACAGTATGTCCCTATAACCTACACTATACTAGTGCTTGGTTTTCTTCTCCTTCCCCATGTGTCGAGGCGTTCTTTCTGTGAGTTCATACATTAGATAGGGAGTAGTACGCTCTCCTCCCCAGGACCTTCCCCTCCCCTAGATCCTCTGTGTGTTTATGACAAAACTTTAACTATGCCAGAGTATTTTGACCCATTTTACGTTACTCTTTTTATGCGAAGTTACTGCAAATTAAGAAATTACACCTGTTCATGTAATTATCAGTAATTTGTAACACAAAAATCAAACCACATGAGCACAAGAACAACAAATTTAGATACGAGTACGAGTGTCCGCTGGCTGTTCATGTTCTGTTACATTGAGTGCAATTTTCTTATCTCAAAATGCATCCTCGCATCCATCTTGAACGTAAGTATGCATTTTGTGGTAAGGAAATGGCATTAAATGCTGGATTATGCTTCTCAGGTCATTCTGGATAAACTCCTGGAATATTGCTGTAATTTCACGGAATTACACATCAGAAAATTAAGGGGCATATCTACAAGGCGGCGATAGAAAATTATCGCCGCTTTTGCGGCCGCTTTCGGCCAAAAAGCGGCGATAATTTTATCGCCTAATTAGCATGGTCACGCTAATGCGTGAATCCTTGCTTTAGCGGACAAATTCTTAACGCCCAGCTTTGCATCTCTAATGAGATGCAAAGTGGGCGTTCCTGACCTAACATGACAGGAGAAATCTCGCTAAGCGACATTTCTCCTATCATCAAGCCCCACGCTATGAAGCATAGCGGCAAGAAAAGTAGCGATAACCTCTGTTATCGCTACTTTCCTTACGCCTGCTTCAGGGCTGACTTAGCCATGATATCCTATGGAAGGTTGATATCATGCCTAAGTTTGTGAGGCCCTATCAACAAGCTAACGCCACATGTCGTGAGATTATCGCTGGGTTTCCAGCGATAATCTCACGTTAGGCAGTTAGAGCTAGGATTTTTATCGCTTTTGAGATAAGCGTTGCTAATAGCACGCTATCTCAGCGATAAAAATCCATGTTAGCCGGCCATAATTATCCTAGCGCTAAGTGCGCTTAGCGATAATTATCGCTGGTTGTTGCTGATATGCCCCTATGTGATTTAAAACCATCCCCCCTACAAAATGGCATCCACATGCATAACTCCAAGATCCTTATTACCTGAATGAGGGTCTGTCCACATTTAACACCCACGGATGGAATGTACTTCCACAGAAAATCCACCAGGGTGGTGGAATGCCCATAGGTTTAACTCATTGCTGGCAACATAGTTATCCACCACAGGAGTTGCAGCCCTGGGGAAAGTGGTGACCGACTACCATGTTGTAACCTTGTGGGTATTCACAAACATTTGTGAAGTTTTTTTTCCATACACAGTTTGTAGATGCATGAATATTTTCAAAATGATTGCTGTGCATGTGAGTTTAAAAGGTTCTCTAAGCACACATATATTTTGTGGGGGAAGAAAACTTATTTTTGACCACAAAAGGAAAGTGCTAAATCACTTTTCTGAAACACTTACGGGCATATTAGCAACGCTTTGCGATAACTATCACAAGCGCTCCTTTTCCTAACGCCTGCTATCGCAGGTTCTTATCGCGAAGATATTGCATTATTAGCAACACTTATCTCCAAGGCAATAAAAATTCCCGCGATAGCTTTTAAAGCCAAAAAAGCGGAGATAAAGCCCTTGCTGATATGCCCCTAACTCCTGACTATTGACGGACCCGTGAACAATCTAGGGCAGCAACTCTATTTGTCGACGTCTGCATCTTTCATAGGTATTTCTGAGTATTCCTGAGCATTTTTGTTAATTCCTAAAATGTTGGGAGTCTATTTAAATCTTAGGTAAAGTCATATGCTGAGGAGATGTCTAACGTTTTAAATAAGTTTCTGACACCAAAGTACTTCAAAACAAGGGTGTTTGGTCTTTGAGCAAATTACCCCTACCTTGAAATCTTTCACTTATCTCCCCCCTGGAACTAAGAGTAGCAGTGAAGGTGCTGTGCTTTGCTGCTGTCATTCCATTTACAATCTACTTTGCTGCCACTAATCTGGCATCAAAATGATGTTAATCTGCCAGGTAAACGCAAACACAGGTATTTGGTTTCAGTGCCATGCGTGACTATAGGCTGTGATGTGCTGTGGATGAATGACTGCTCCAGGTAAGGTGACGATGGACTATTTGTCACGTGTGCTAATGGATTTGTTTAACACTGTTTCTAACGTGTGATATCTGGATTAGTTTTTACTCTTTTATGGCTGTTTTTAACTTGCTGAATAAAGTCTTTCAACCTAACCTGCTGCTCTAGTCATGCTTTAATGGTCGTGAAATGGTATACCTTGGATAGAGTGAAATCATTGAATAAAGGGCAGAGTTTAGCATTCGTGCAGGGTGTGTGGAGAAAGTGGATGTGCATGTGCGAGAATGGGACACTTGATAAAGGGAAAGTGTATGGAATATTACAGGCGATGAAAGAATAGGACTACTTCGTGATATTCTTTTTCAGAAATTCCTATAGCAATGATAGCATGTCAGGTCAAAGTTTTTGAAAATGTTGCTGTGAACTGAATCACTTTGCCCCATTTTTTGAAAATTAATAGAAAAAATTGCAGCCCTTTATCTCCCACGATTGTTGAAAAAAATCACAAAGATCTCTTTCAGGACATTAGGTTATAATAGGTGAAAAAACAAACCAGCTCAACATCCAGCAATCATTCTGATAATTCATAAATTCATATTCCCGTAGGAAATTAATATCGATAATACCATTCTTAATGCAAAAAAATATCCTGAAGAGAAGTGACGCAACGGCGGCGCAAATGTGGCGCACGGGGCTTGTAAATCTGTCCCAAAATATCTTCTTCTTTATTCAAAAGGCAATTATTCCAGTCCAAACCGGGGGGCAGATTTACTAGCCCTTTGCGCCTCCTTGCGCCGATATTGTGTCCCTTTTTTGATGCAACGGCGGTGCAAACAATGCGGCCAATTTACAACGTGACTCATCTAGGGAGATGCGTAATGTTGTAAAGCCCTGCGTCACATTATACCTGCAGCAGATATAATGTATCCAGGCTAGGCTTTCCCACGCAAAAAGCCATATAGAACTGATGCAGTGAAATTTACAACATTTCACTGCATCACTCTACACCTTCACTGCGTCAAAATCCCTAGGCCTGCTCAGACCAGGGGCAAGGAATGCTGCATGGCTTATTGTATGGGACTCACCTAACTGTTGTGGCAAATTGCTGGAGTTGCATCACTTATATGAGCAACTCCAACAATGCATCACTTTTGTGCCAACAGATGCATCAGTATTTCTGATGCATCTGTTAATCCTTGCGCCATGGAGCACTGTATTGTAAATACAGCACATCCATGGTGGCCTAAGAGCATTTTGCCCTGGCACAAGGAAACTGATGCATCTATGCAGATGCGTGAGTTCTGTGTAAATCTGCCCCTCTGTTTGCAAATTTTTCCTCATCAAGCATATTCCCACCTTTCGTCTCCTATTCTAAATTTCAAATATAAATAAAATCAGGTTTGCCAGAAAGGGGAGATTACTTTTCAAAAAGACATCAAACAGGAAAATCAAGCCTGAATATCAGGATTAAAAACTCTTTTGTTTATTATATTTTGACAGAAAACAACATTTTAACATTTTGAAATTAAAAACGTATAATGCAAGTTACAGTAGAATGCAGTAAATGTGGGTAGTGTAGAAAGTGCAAAGATTGTGGCTGAAACTAAAGACACATGAGGCTAAAGCCTTACCTTGTTTGGTTGTACAGAAAGGTAAGTAATCTTTTAGTCTGTAAATTGTAGTACTCAATACACAATATTTTTCACACAAATGCACCATTGAAAATTTAAATCTTAATCACAGCACACCCATTTATATTAGCAAATTGACGACAAATTTCATAATCATTCATATTCTTAGCATTTGACACTCAGAAATGTTAGCAAACAATTGCTACCAACATACTTATGATGGTATTGTCTACATGACTTGAAGTCGAATCAGAAGGGATTTAAACCTGGGGTATTTACTCTGCATTAACTCCATAAGGCTCCTTCCATGCATTAACTAGAGATCTCTTTAGGTTGATTACATACCGGGTTAACCACAAAGGAAACTTACAAGTAAGTAAATCTACAAGTGTACATTTCCTCTTACACTGTGTAGTAAATTTACTTCTTTGTGTTATTCACCATATCCAAGTATAAATGTACTATAAAGTGCAGACTTACATGTCTCACCGCCTCAGTTTAGGGGGTGGAGTCAGAATAAACTTTATTTACAACAATAAAGTTACTACTACTAAAATGATGCAAAAACAATAGTTGATGGACAGAATGCAGAACAATGTCATACATTCACTCCCAGTACAGAGATCTGGGCCTAAATCCATCTTTTTTTTGCTCACCATGCCGTTCCAGTTTGAACCCATCCATATGCAAATCAGTCTTGACCCTGTGCCTCATGGGAACAGTCCAGCCCGAACTGAAGAGGGGTGAAACCCCGAAACCGGTCCTAGGATTCTTGTTTCCAGTCCAGGGAGGACATGGCTTGGCAGTTCGGACTGGACTGTACCCATGGGGCACAGGGTCAAGACTGATTTGCATATGGCTGGGTTCAAACTGGAATGGCATGGTGAGCAAAAAAACGATGGATTTAGGCCCAGATCTCTGTACTGGGGTGAATGTATGACATTGTTCTGCATTCTGTCCATCAACTGTTGTTTTTGCATTTGTCACCCCGAGTGCCCAGACATGGGTCCCGTGCTCTCCATGCCACTGGAATCAAGCTATCCTTGCTGAAGAGGGTTGAAACCCCGAAACCAGTCCTAGGATGCTTGTTTCCAGTCCAGGGAGGACCTGGCTTGGCAGTTCGGGCTGGACTGTACCCATGAGGGACAGGGTCAAGACTGATTTCCATATGGCTGGGTTCAAACTGGAACGGCATGGTGAGCAAAAAAACGATGGATTTAGCCCAGTTCTCTGTACTGGGGTGAATGTATGACATTGTTCTGCATTCTGTCCATCAACTGTTGTTTTTGCATTTGTCACCCCGAGTGGGAAGGGTATGCCCAGATGTGGGTCCCGTGCTCTCCATGCCACTGGAATCAAGCTATCCTGGCTGAAGAGGGGTGAAACCCCGAAACCGGTCCTAGGATGCTTGTTTCCAATCCAGGGAGGGCCTGGCTTGGCAGTTCAGGCTGGACTGTACCCATGAGGCACAGGGTCAAGACTGATTTGCATATGGCTGGGTTCAAACTGGATGGATTTAGGCCCAGATCTCTGTACTGGGGTGAATGTATGACATTGATCTGCATTCTGTCCATCAACTGTTGTTTTTTCATTTGTCACCCCGAGTGGGAAGGTTATGCCCAGACGTGAGTCCCGTGCTCTCCATGTCACTGGAATCAAGCTATCTTGGCTGAAGAAGGGTGAAACCCTGAAACCAGTCCTAGGATGCTTGTTTGCAGTCCAGGGAGGACCTGGCTTGGCAGTTCGGGCTGGACTGTACCCATGAGTCACAGGGTCAAGACTGATTTGCATATGGCTGGGTCAAACTGGAACAGCATGGTGAGCAAAAAAACGATGGATTTAGGCCCAGATCTCTGTACTGGGGTGAATGTATGACATTGTTCTGCATTCTGTCCATCAACTGTTGTTTTTGCATTTGTCACACCGAGTGGGAAGGGTATGCTCAGACGTGGGTCCCGTGCTCTCCATGCCACTGGAATCAAGCTATCCTGGCTGAAGAGGGGTGAAACCCCGAAACCGGTACTAGGATGCTTGTTTCCAGTCCAGGGAGGACCTGGCTTGGCAGTTCGGGCTGGACTGTACCCATGAGGCACAGGGTCAAGACTGATTTGCATATGGCTGGGTTCAAACTGGAATGGCATGGTGAGCAAAAAAACTATGAATTTAGGCCCAGATCTCTGTACTGGGGTGAATGTATGACATTGTTCTGCATTCTGTCCATCAACTGTTGTTTTTTCATTTGTCACCCCGAGTGGGAAGGTTATGCCCAGACGTGAGTCCCATGCTCTCCATGTCACTGGAATCAAGCTATCTTGGCTGAAGAAGGGTGAAACCCCGAAACCAGTCCTAGGATGCTTGTTTGCAGTCCAGGGAGGACCTGGCTTGGCAGTTCGGGCTGGACTGTACCCATGAGTCACAGGGTCAAGACTGATTTGCATATGGCTGGGTCAAACTGGAACAGCATGGTGAGCAAAAAAACGATGGATTTAGGCCCAGATCTCTGTACTGGGGTGAATGTATGACATTGTTCTGCATTCTGTCCATCAACTGTTGTTTTTGCATTTGTCACACCGAGTGGGAAGGGTATGCTCAGACGTGGGTCCCGTGCTCTCCATGCCACTGGAATCAAGCTATCCTGGCTGAAGAGGGGTGAAACCCCGAAACCGGTACTAGGATGCTTGTTTCCAGTCCAGGGAGGACCTGGCTTGGCAGTTCGGGCTGGACTGTACCCATGAGGCACAGGGTCAAGACTGATTTGCATATGGCTGGGTTCAAACTGGAATGGCATGGTGAGCAAAAAAACGATGAATTTAGGCCCAGATCTCTGTACTGGGGTGAATGTATGACATTGTTCTGCATTCTGTCCATCAACTGTTGTTTTTGCACTACTAAAATGATGACTGTATTTAACACTAGATTTAGGCAAGGAGTTTTCCCTGTAACCTCTGAAAGTTAGGTAGAACAAATGTAGAAAAAGGGCAAAATACCCTCAAGGGGAATTGTTTAGAAATACATTTAGCTAAAAGAGAGATAGGGGGAAAGAGTACATTGTAAATTAATTATAAATACATTAGCCCATTTTGTCCGACTCCTCTAATTTCATTTTTTTTCCATAACATTCCGTTATTTCCAGATCATCCTGAACATACATTTTATTCTTGCCATTTATAGAAAAAACGAATGCAAAAAAATAATAACAATTGAAAATGCATCTCAAATGTACTGAAGTCGTTGAGTTCTCATATATAGAGTTCCAAAATTCACTCTTATTGATTGAAGCCAATTTGAAGGCAGGGCACTGTGGAGCAATGAAAGTGTGAGGTGAGACAGATTAAAATAGCTCGCCAAGATTCACTGCAGGGAATTGTAGAGTTATGATGGGTTGCCAGGCTTCGCAGGTGGACTGAGCAGGTACAAATAATGACTCAGAGACAAATGACCACTCTCCCAATATCTCCCAGCTCCCATTCTCCTTCATGCTTTGCTTCGGTAATGCTATAAGTTGTGGGTGGAGCTGGGATGATGTCATGTCAGGAGAGGCACACATTGGTCTGAAGGGAATGCTTTCAGGGGAAGCAGTCAGCCTCTACATGCGAATATATGATGTTACAACGCAAACAATGACAACGCATGCCTTTTACAATGCAGTTTTTACATCGCATCTACCATTACAGTGCATGATTTTACAACACATGCCATTACAATGCATTTTTAGAAACTACCATTACAAAGCATACCATTACAACGCATAATATTTTTGGGGCAACAGTGGTGTAAGTGTTGGATAGTGAAGAAGTAAAAATTACTATTCCCACTCCAGTGAGTGCAACAGTAGGGTAAGTGTTGGATAGTGTAAGGGTAAAAATTACTATTCCGACTCCAGTGAGTGCAACAAAATGATAAGTGTTGGATAGTGTAGGGGTAAAAATACTACCCCCATGTACCCGAAAACCCATACCCACCCTTAAACAAAATAATCTCGATTACTTAACTTATAATGCATTGTAATGACATGCGTTGTAATGGTATGCTTTGTACTGGCATGCATTGTAGTGACGTGTTATAATGGCATGCGTTGTAATGGCATACGATGTAAAGGCAGTTGCGTTGTAACAGCTGCGTTGTTAAGGCAGTGCGTAGTACTGACTGCGTTGTAATGGTTGTTTCCCCCACATGCTTGTGAAAGATGCTGATGTTCACACTACCTGGAATTGTGAGCATTCTACAGTTACATGGATATATAGTGGATTTCTCAGGATGGGATTTTCTTTACATTCACTGGAAAATGCCATTCTGAGATGGTCACCATCTATCCTACTTGCTATATATATGGCTCACATTGCAAGGTTGTATGACGACAGGTAGCTTGTCACTGGCTGACAGTCTCTGCTTCCCTGACTCGCGGCAGAGTGACAGATCCCGGAAAAGAAGGTGCTTAGTTGCAACTCCCTGCTAAGGTACCATACACAGGGGTCATGAAGATGCTTAACCCGGTAATTGATATTGGATACTTTTTTGCCAAACACCTCTGCGAAATGTAAAACTGTGCAGTAATCCTGTTCACTGATACAATTAAGAAGGGCACTTCAAATAATCTATTGGCTGAAGCGGCCTTACCCAAAGCCCATTCTTAATTATTTGATCACTGGTAGAAATGGGGGTCTCTATTTGGCAGAGGTATTCACCTTGTCCAAGTAGGGAGCCTTCTTTCTAGTCAGGATAAAGAAGTTACACATTTAAATAACTCCTGCTCACCCCCTTGGTAGCTTGGCACAAGCAGAAAGGCTTATTCCAAAGGCAATGTGTAATATATTTGCACACAGACACACAGTAACACAGAAAAAACACTACAAATGTCTACCACACCAGTTTAGAAAAATAAAGTATATTTAGCTAAACCAAACAAGACCAAAATGACGAAAATCAAACATACACAATTCAAAGTATGACTTTTAAAAGGTTTCAAGCAACTTTGTCCATAGAAATCTATGGATGCCTTATTTTACACAATGTACTTTTAGATGCACCAAAATTTACAAGGCCAAACATCCGCACTGAAGGGAAGTGTAGAAAAATACAGCAATGTGTCAGTTCCTGAGTCCTTGGGGAGGCGATGCAATAGTTCTGCTGCACGCAGGAGAAGTTGAATCTGGACTGTAGGGGGAAGTGATGTTACAGTGCACCTCCAATGATAGCCTATGGGACAGACAGCCTTTCAACAGTGAAAAATGAAATCGACAGTATTTCACTATCAGGACATGTAAACCACACCAGTACCTGTCCTAACTTTCCCATACACTGCACCCTGCTCACGGGGGTACCCTGGGTCTATCTTAAGGGTGCCTTACATGTAAGAAAAGGGAAGATTAGTAAGTGGATGTACTTGCCAGGTGGACATGCCATTTTAAAAACTGCATGTGCAGACACTGCAGTGGCAGGTCTGAGACACATTTACAGTGCCTCTCATGTAGTTGAAACAAACAGTGCAGCAAGCCCACTAGTAGTATTTGATTTACAGGCCCTGGCACACTCAGTGCACTTTACTAGGGATGTATCAGTAAATCAAATATGCCAGGGATAACTCATCATAATTACAATTTACACAGAGAACATATGCCAGTGGTAGCGTGCATTTGTAGTGACAGTTTTCTGCTGTAGGTACTTAAACGAAAGCAGAAGTCTGTAGGTTGATTTGCTGAGTTTTGAAGCAGCACCAACCAAATTTGCTGTTGTGTGTTGTTCAAGGGGTGGCGGGGAACACAGGATAGTGCCATATCTACCAAGATTTTCCTGCTGCTGCTGTGATTCCCTGTGCTGGCACCTGTACTTAAGTTGGGAAAGTGCTTGCTGGTGGGGGACACCTGCACTCATTTTTGGGGGCCGGCACTTATTTTTCCTCATCAGACATTTCCTGAGAGCAATAGGGAAGAAGGAAGAGAAAGATGGAAAACCATCTCGAAGGGAGAAGGCAGATACCTGCAACAGTGCGATAAAGGGGCAGAGAGTGTCTGTTAGTGAATTAACGAGGCCTGTGGTGGATTCAGCACTAGCAGCCTCTGTTTTTGGCGCCCTGACATTTGATGGCACCGGGCGCGCGTCAAAACAGGGCTTTTGGGCACCAGCATGCAATAAATTAGAAATTAAGCACTTGCTGGCAGTCTAATTAGGCTCCTTGGACGACACGCAACCTCACACCATGGTGCATAGGTGAAAGCGTGCTGTCGAGCATGCACATTTCTATACCTGGACACATTTCAAAAAGATGGATGTGTGCTGTGCACTTCAGCACACATGCAATGTGTCGTTTTTCTTAGAGGAATGAAAACATTTCCCCTATTAACGCTTGTTTCAAGGAGGTGTTAGTTTTTGATGCAAAGTCTGGTTTGGCTAACATACTAGATTGGACTTTGAGTCAAGACTTATGGATGTTTGCACTGATCCATCCAAGTAATGCCCAGCAATGCTCCTTGAAGGAAGGGAGTGTGAAGGACCTTTTGTGCTGAGATAAGGGCACCTTTCAAGCACAAAACACCTTTTGCACTGGAAAGTGAACACCAGTGTGTCACTTGCCATCATGTGGTGGCGCAAAGCCTTAGTATATCTGGCCTGTGTGTCCTCCAGTATGATATCCTGGGTGCCAGGTGCTGTACTGGCTCTTTCTGAAAGTGGTCTTTGATGCTTGATTTTGTACGAATATTCAGTACAGCTCTGTCACAAGCAACTCATAACTACTTTATAGAAGTTAGGAGAGGTCCCTAAGGAGTTTTCTTCAGTAGCCAGGATGAAAGACTTCTGTTGGAAGCATCTTCTTTTCCTGTTTGACAATCACAACATGCGCTGGCAGCTTTTTAGCCCAGGCATGTTATCAACTAACTTTAATTCAAGACGCATTTTCTGTACCATCAGCTCATTAACCTTCCGAGGCAGCGGTCATTTGTTTCTCATTGTTGCAGAGGAGGCTTTGCTATTTCATCTCATGGCTAATGGACACTTTTGTCAGTGCTGAGACCAGCACAGGCAGGGACTGTCGCATTAAACACGCTGCGGCGGCACATTGCCCTCCCTGCAAGCTGCTCCATGCACATCTTTCCTTAATGCACTGTGGGAAATGCTGAAAGTTGCATTTCATCCTTTTTGCAGCTCTTGCTGTTTCCAGCAGTTCGAGTTTCCTGCACAAAGAACCTGTCTCGCCTTTTCTCCATTTCCATTAGGGATACATGTTTTGTCAGGTCCTCAATGGCATTTGAACAACATATGTTGACTATGGTTTGAATTGTTATGAGAGCAGTCTATCACATATGATTTTGCATCCCATTGATTCGTGGTGAGTCACACGTAGACAGCTGTGATGTGGTATCATTGCTGTCTCTGTCAGAGCTGAACACTTAATAGTGTCTTGAAAGTGCCTGACTCATGCTGACTCATGCAGACTCATGCAGACTCATGCTGGCTCATGCAGATATCTCGAAGGGCAATGTTAACACCCCAAACCTATAATTCTGCTTCCTAAATGTTAAAGCCTCGCCCCTTTTCTCAGTTTAAATTATTTGGAGACTCTTTCTTTTATTCTGTAAATACATTATTACCTACATAGGATGCACTCTTCCAAAAGTTGAGTAATATGATGCACTGTGACCAGAAAGAACAGTGGAAAGGAGAACTTCAGAGGTGACTGACTGGCTGAGTTTATCTAAAAGCACTGTAGCAAATGCCCTTTCAGAAAAGGAATGGGAAAGTGTCTAGAAACCTTTAAATGTGCTCAGCTTCCCTAATATACTTGCCAGCAAAGGGCTAAAGAGGCAAGCTAAAGGGTTCCTTGCAAAATCAACAACTAACCTTTTAAAAGCTTGGGCTTAACCCGGACTAACACCGAGGGAAGTGCTCTGGGTGTATGCATTAACACACAAAGGGGCATATTTCCAAGAAACTGGCAGAGTGCGGTGTTGCACCACAATTGGTAAGCCACCCCCCCCCCCCCCCCCGCTCTGACAGTTTCAAAACACAGGCATGCGATTTCAAGTAGTCTCTTAGTTCCGGTGATGATTCCAACCCGGAAGGGGTTCCTATAATTTCTGCGCCTGGAGAGGTAGACTATTTAGTCTTGTGTCCGAATATCTTAATGTGCTTCCAAGTGTAAGGGAGTTTCTTTTAGAAGAACTGCCCCATCCGGCAGTATTAGATAGAACCCCTTGGATCTCCGGGCCGTGGCGTGTTCGCCGTGCAAATCAGCAGTATACATAGTATACTTTTTCGCTGGATCTTGATTTTAATGCAGTATTAAGTGTTGGATTACTTTACAGAATGAAATGTTTTATCGAATGTATGCTTTATGGAATGGAATTTCCAAAATAAACATTTTCTACAAAAAAAGAAAAACTAACAGAGGGGTCTCTCTTTTTCTTTGATATATTTCCTTACTACAGAAAAGCTATTTGCCCTAATCCGTGGTAAGATTATTGGATGTCAGAGAGTCCTTGGCATTTTCAGCCTTGTGACAACCACCCGTGGAGCGATATGATCTCCAAAAAAACTTTCTTGTGAAAAGATAACTTTTTTCTCTATGCCTTATCTCCTAAGCCAGGCTAATCTACTCCTAGCTAAAAGGACACAAAGCAGCTTTTGTTGACATTCTCCTGTGGCACATAGATCTCCTCTGACCTCATTTTAAGGACTGGCCTAACTACCTCTATTGACAAAAAGTTTCTTTTTAGCAGATTTCTCCTTTTAATTTTTCCCAAAGGTTTGTGTTAAATATCGAACTCATTTTTCATATATGGAATTTTGGTTTGGTCTTCTCTTTCTCTGTTGTTTTTACTGCTTTTTGTGGCATATTTACAAAGAGTTAACGCTAACAGAAGATCATTTTTCTGATGTTCTTAACTCCTTCGCCCTATTTACAAGGTGGCGTTAAGTCACTTAACATGGCTTTACGCCCCTTTGTAAATAATTCCTCTATTCACGAAGCACTTAGCTTGAAAGGGGCATGCAATGGGTGTTGCAGTGGGCGTTCCACCCTAACACCCATTGCTTGTTGACGTTGCCCATATTTACAAGATATGAGGCAGCGCCAAAAATACCACCAGGGATTACATGGTCTTAAGCAGGTGATAGGAGGAGAAATGTTTTATTTCTCCTTGTTTTTTAATCTTTCCACATGTGCTGCTTTCTGCAGCACACATAGATAGAGCAAATCGCCTGTAAAGATTGTTTATGTGCAGGAAGGCAGACCCTTCCTACACATAAACAATTGCCCCTCCAGCGCAGGTACCCTAGCAGAATGTCGCTAGGGTGCCTGTGCTGGCACCAGGCAGCTTTTGTAGCGCAGCACTAGGGATAACACAGGGGTGCACCACAATCTTATGAATAAATCGCAAAATTCATTTACAATAGCAATCCGTTTCAAAAGCACATCTCAAATTGGATGCGCTATATTGATGATATTTTTTTGGTGTGGTCAGGCACACAAGAACAACTATCTGAATTTTTCAATTGGCTGAACTCAAGAACTGAGGATATCAAATTCAGCATCAATCAATCCAACCGACGTACAACTTTTTTGGACGTTGAAGTTTACCCATCTAAAGGAGGCCTTGTCACTACCCTGTTTAAAAAAACTACAGATAGGAATAAGGCTCTCCATTTTATAAGTAACCACCCCAGGAATTTGAAACAAAACTTACCTTTTGGGCAATTCCTGAGAATCCGCCGCAATTGCCATTTTAAAGATGAATATTTTCACCATTCCAGCAATCTAATGATGAGATTGGCAGACCGAGGATACCCCAAAAAACTATTGAAGAATGCTGTGAAGAGGGCCTGGTGGACACCACGAGAATCTCTGTTACAAAAGAAAGTACCTACCTCTATTGATAAAATAGTTTCTGTCACCACGTTCTGCCCCAATTCAAATGGGTTCAAGAGAATTATTCATCAAAATTGGCATTTGATCAAAAACTTGAGTCACTCTTTTGAGGAAGTTCCCTTATTTGCTTTAAAAAAAAAAAAAAACATCGCAAATCATGTTGTCTGAGCAATGTTACCAAAGAAAAATACACCATCACTTAGAGACTACGTAGGACTAGGCTCGGTAGTGGAACATCACAAATGTGGATCCTGTACACGTTGTGACCAAACAATAGAAGGATCTCTGTTCTCACATAATGGAGTCCACTGGAAACATTAGTCTTTCACCAATGGTAAATCAAAGTTTGTGGTTTATGGGGTGTTATGCCCATGCCCCAAATTATATGTTGGAAAAACAAATCAGGAAATACGCCAGAGAATTACCCAACATAAGTCAAGAATCAAACGAAATGTGGAAAATGCGCCACTTGTCAATCATTGGAAGTCTAACGGCCACACTGAGAAAGACCTAAAATTGACTTTTATTGCAAAAATTGAATCAGACACAAGGGGTGGAGACCTGAACCAAAGGTTGAATCAGCGGGAGGCAATGCTCATTTTGAAATTCAATACGACATGTGATGGATTGAATTAATTTTCAGAATTCTATAAACTATGATCGGACTCATGCTTTCTTTAGCTAATGGCTTGGATATCAGCTAAGAATTTAATGTGTTCATATACACGTTTTTGGATGTCGTGGACAAGTTTTTCTGGGCCAGTAATTATTAGTTTCCTTTTTACTGTTTCGAAAAATATATCTTGTTGCTAAAGAACGGTTTTTCTATGAAGTTGTTTTCTACGAAGATTGCTATGAAGTTTTTTAATTACACAGATTCGGAATTACGAATTACATTTGATAAAGATCGCTTTTGTTCATAAGGTTTTTCATTTAAACTGACTTGGAACAACAAACTACAAATCCCAGAAATACGACTCGCAACGACATGATGGGCGAGTCCATATTAAAAGAGGTCCGTCGTTACTGTCAACTAGGAAGTCTACGCTCGCGTACAATAAAGGAGATCAAAGACAGCGCTACCAATTGGGGTTCCACTAAATAGGTAAGCGTGTGACTGAGTTTATTTTGTCAACTCATTATTTGTTTAAGAAAACATGTGAATGGATTGGTTTTTTTCACAAGGAACGTTCGGTTATTCTGTTGTAGAGAACCAGCGGGGGACCGTGTACTGGGCCTCGCACACTTGAAATATAGCGCATATCAACAGAACAGACGCTCATCCTGCGTTGCTTTACATGTCAACCCGATAACTGTTTGGCAGTGTGACACAGTTAATTGAATTGGTCCACCGTACTCAAACTTCTAATTTACAAGTGAGCCTATCGAACAACTAGACTCGAGTGTTGCTTAAATTATGGGTTTAGTGACGTAAAACGCTCTTTTTTCTTCTTCTTCCTTTTTTTCGATTCTTTCTATTTTGATTTATTTTATTTTCATGGATTTTTCAGATAGCGGCATCTCTTGTTTCACGTGGCAGTTCATTTTGAATAATTATGTTCTACGCTTGGAGGTAAGCGGACGGGCACAGCTAGTGTGTTTTAGGATAGGAGGTTGTTGGTGAAATACAAGCGACTTAGAGGCTGTTGTTTATTTCTTTTACAGTCACTTTGGTCCTGAGGAGAGTCCTTCTTTAAGAGGGTGGACTCGAAACGCGTCGACCTTGTATTATTGTTGTCCAGACAATCTCAGAGAAAAGTTGAATTTTTCTCTTGTGCACCATGATTAGGAGTTATAAAACAAAAAAGATGTAACATTTGTGACTTTTGCACTATGGAGAATTATTGTTTTGAATAGGGGATGTTTGGCTGTTAACTCTGACGATCTTTCACTTAAACAATCAGTCAAGTCAGAGATTGTGATTTACTGTTGTAGTATGTATGGTGTTTAGTATGGGTAATAAATGTGGTTTGAGTGTGAGATGTAAGTAGAAAAGAATCTGGAGAGAGAGAGTGTTTTTTTGTAATTTCTTGAATACAGTGTTTTTTTAAAATATGTGTTATTTAATTTGGATGGTATTAACAATGAAATGATTCTGAACCCCAAAGCATAAAAATGGATAAATAAATTTAAATTAAGCTAAATAAGCTGTCATTTGCCTTAGAATTTGTTCTAGACTGTAAGAAAATAATAGTGTTAATAAGTATCAGTACTGGCAATTTGTGGTGTTTTTGTGTATTATTAGGCTCAGCCTTACTGATTGGAGCCTGGACCCTGTGTTTGGTTTATGGTATTGTAAATATGGCGCATCCATGGTGGCACAAGGGTATAGCAGGCCGGCGCAGGTAAACTGACGCATCTCTACAGATGCCACTTTATTTGTAGATTTGAGCCTATTTTAACCCAGATTAAAAGACCCCTTAATACCCTGCCATGAACAGATGGCAAGGCTTTAACAACATTTGTGATATATACAGGTTTATACAAAGGTTCAATTTCCCAGGTCTCTTGAAACAGGCATACGTCGAATTGGGCTATATATTCTATATATTCACTCCATTCAGGTGCAGATTCTTTTGACTTGATGAGTGCAATGTTCCATGAGAGAAATTTAATAGATGTTTGGTTTTGGCCAGTGGGATATGATTCCACAACTAGTTCTACCTGGGTTTGAAATACATTAGTTGGAGGTAATGGAGTTAGGGGATCTACATTTGATCCCATTGTTGGTTCCAAGGTAAGGGTAATTGTTACTATAGTCTCACTCTGTTGACATCTTTGTTTTTGGACAATACCTTGAGCATGTGTGACCTGGTTTGTAGGAAAACAATGGTCCACTGGAAGATAATGCATTTCCTTTAGTCGTACCGGATTTACAGTAGTGGCACATTTGAGATCATCCTGCTGGTCTCCACCTTTATATGGAATTCCAACGCCCCCAGTTACTGAGTTTGAACGCCATCACTTCTGGACATCCAAGAGTGAAAGGGGTACAAAAAAGTTTTTGGTAGCTATATTGAATAATGTTTGGCCAGGGTTGTTGGTAACGTTTTCCAATCGGGGTGCATCCCTATTGGAAGAAGAGGCAAGAGGTGTCTATAAAAGTACCCTAGCAGTAATGCTTTAATTCTGGCTGAGGAAAGAGTCATCAAGTTTAGTCGTAGTAGGAGCGGTTTCACTAGTGATGGGGTCTTGAAGTTTACGAATACACAATCTCCTGGACAGTCTTTAGGGTGTCCAGGGAACTCTATTTGCAGATACAACTTCCTGAGCGAGATCCTGTGACCATCTTGCTCTTGTTTTTAACCAATGGACAGTCTTATTTTTCAGTGCCTGTTAATCTTCATTTGTGGATTCTGGTGGCAATTGCAGGTATTTTAGCGAAGCTCCACCTAAATGAGTAGCTGGATTGAGCCTTACCCTACTATCTGTCTGCTGCACCCTAGTGATACCTCGAGCTTGCCCACCTAGTTTACCCCATGGACCCTAGTCTGTTTCAGTTTCGGTCGACCTGGACATTTTGGGGAATATAACGTACCTGTCTTGTGGCTGCATTACAGTGTATCGACCCGATGACAAGAAGAGGCCTAGTGTCTATGGCTGGGGGGGATAGATCTTTTAAGTCCTTTATTTTGGTATTAAACAGGTCAAGGTGAGCTACTAAGGGGGCTAGCTCTGCCCTTATTATATCCCTAAATCTGCCTACACAGCTTTCCATTAGTTTAGACATAAGCTGTGATGGCAGCTCGTGAGGACCCTCGATTGCAGCTTGGGCCTGGGGCTAGAAAGCAGGTTGCGACTGTGAAGATTTATCTAGTTATGGAGTTAGGTCTTTGGGTGACTCAGAGACCAGTGCTTTCCCTCTCCTAGTAGTCTGTTTTGTGTGAGTTACCCTTTTAGATTTTTTAATAGAGGATTGGGGGTAGACAGTGCCAAGGAGTTGTTGATGATCTCTGCACTTAGAGCTGTTAGCTGTACCCGAAGTAGAATTTCTGGGGTAGAGCTAAGCACCAAACCCTGGGATGTAATGGCTTCTGGGTCGGGCTTCAAGTGGGGTACTAGGGTGGAATGTGAGACCAGCGGAGGGGGTCCTGAACTTAGCGACAACCTTCCTTCTGGTGGGGTGTGGGACAGCGCCCTGCAACTTCTTTTTTCCTTCCCCATCCTATGCAATCTTTTTATTTTTTATTTTTTTATTTATGATTTTCTAAACATTACAAATAACATTAGTGACAGCATGTGGTCAGTATAGTAGTAATATAACATTTCTATATATGTGGAAGGAAAAAACCCAAAATGAGCAGTGTGTTTCACACAAATTATAACAGTCGTATCCATGCATAGGTCTATCAGAGAGTGTTACATGACATGCGCAGCTATTACGACTAATACAGACCTTGAGGGTGAGTACATACAAAGTGCTGTGGTGGGGGGGATTCTGTTTCATCATGTGATAATTGCTGTAAATACATGCACAGCGGTTACCAAAAATACCGGGGCAGGATGCGAGGAGCTGTAGTGAGGCATACAGCTCGCTAGTGGTATCACAGAACATGGGACTCTTAAGCCATTGTACATCTGTTGGACTGCCATTACTTCCCCAGCAGATCTCCACCTGCCATTTGGCCAACAATAATGCTATCGCTGTAAAGTGGTGAATGCTCTTAGGGACATTCCGTACATACCCCAGCAGTGCCATCACAAGGTCCAGGGCTATATTAGTCTCTACCATCTGAGATATTTGTATAAAGATTGCTGTCCAGAAATTACCTATGTGCAAGCAGGTCCATGCGTGATGGAAGACATCGGCGTCTTCTGTGTGACACTTACGGCAGTTGGAAGGACGGAGAGGATCTATCTTGGCCATGAGACTGGGTGTGCTGTAGGTACGAACGATAAATTTAAAGTGTATCAATTTATGTCTATGATTGGGAGAGATTAACTTAGTTTGCTGACAGCAAAAAAATCATACATCATCTGGGAGAGGGAGGCACAGATCTTCAACCCCAGCCTCCCGCAAGTGTTCATCTGTCGTGGGCAACAGCGAAAGGCACATCCTGTACCGTTTAGAGAAAAGGTGGCCTATCTCAGTGTCCTCTATAAACCTTGTAAAGATGGTGAAATCCACTGGAGCAATGAGGTGTGAGAGAACCCGGGCACGCAGTGCGTTCTGGATATGATCTAAAATAAATCTGTCAAGTAGGGTAGCGGTGGCAAAGCGCATGTCCTCTGCCCAGGAGAGGGCGTGGCTATCTGGAAATAGATCCCCTGCAGTGTGTCATGCATAGCGATGACCCCCTTAAGTGTACATAGCCATCGATTATCAGCAAGTGGCAGTGCGGGGGAGTACAGTCGCTCCAACCCCAGTGCCACGCCCAACAGGTAGGGAACAACTGTTGAATATCTGTAGGATCTAAAGGCAAGCAAATAGGGAGTATGGCATTGACCGGGATCTCTCCAGCATGATCTTTCTTCACACATTGATAGGGAAGTTGGGCATTGCTGTGATACCAGTAATATGCATACAGGCCTTGTGCAACTAAAAAATAAAGGTGTAGGTCCCAAAACCCACCCTCTCATGTGGGAGAACCAATGCGCACCACCCCACCCTAGGTTTACGGCCTTCTCAGATAAGATGCATGAGAAGACTTTGCAATGTGCCGAAGAAGGTATTTTAAAGTGGCATAGATATATTTTGGAATAAATAAAGAAATTGGGGTTGTACCACCATTTTAATAATGGCAATAAGGCCAGCTATTGAAAGTGGTCATTTTATCCATCTCTCAACATGCAATGTCAGCTTGTCAACTGCAGAGCCGTAATTCACTCAGAGGCATTGGGCTTTATCCAGGTAAATGTGAATTCCCAAATATTTATTTCAAATTCTTTTTATTAGAATTTTCTTAGAGAGTGAAACAGAAGCATGACATATGCAACATTAGTCAAGTAAAAAAAGAAAAAAGCAGCCCAGAGTTACAGATCTCACATGTCGGGTACAGCTTCTTCACTAGATCTGTGGCGAATAAGCTTTTAAAATCAGTACAGTCACTACATGTTGCAATCAGTCTATTGCTTATGAATGTCCGTCAACCCTCGTAAGAGAGTAACCTGAAAAGGACACTGACACTTACACATAACTAAAAAAAAAACAATACTAAGATGTCATGGTGCAAATTATAATTCTGTGGTCAGGAGGTTGGGGTTGCTGGGTCCATCAGTCGGGTGGCTTTTGCACTGCCTAGTGCCCCTATAGCTGCAGAATGATTGGATATGGAACAAGGTGTGGGCCCTAAGGCGTGGGATGCGGGTCATCAGTGAGGGCCCTTCCGAAAGGTAGCTCACCAATGGAGACTAAATATAATCAAAGCCTTTTCTGGCGGCGTCAAAAATGTCAGCCATGTGCTCCAATGCCAGCACACTCCACAGTCTCGCATGCCATTGGGTTAGAGATGGTGCGTCCTGTTTTTTCCATGCAGCAGCCACTGCCATTTTTGCTGCCCCCAGACAAAGCCACATGACAGATCTATCACTCTGTGTTTGGCGTTTCAAGGAAGGATCCCGTAACCCCAACAACGTGTGGTCCAGAAAGCTGGGAATCGGATAGTCCAGGATAAGTTTAATTTGGGATAGGACTTCCTTCCAGAAAGGCTGTATGGAGGGACAATCCCACCAGATGTGCCGGAAGTCGCCCAGCATGCCACAACCCCGCCAGCACCTGTTCGACGCGGTGGGAAAAATCTTGTGGAGTTTCTGAGGGTACCAATCGTACATAAGCTTATAATGCGCTCCCCTTGGGAACATGGAGCGATTGTATTTCACTATATCCCTACTGACATGTTCCCATTGCTTGTCCTCTAAGGGGGGAGTCCAAAAGAGCGTCCCAGAAGCGCTTAAAACACGGAGTCGATCTAGGGCTCAGGGTTTGTAAGAGAGCATATAAGAAGGAGATACATCCCTTGAAGGTGGACCCAGAATGGGTAAATTTCTCAATGGGGAGCAGAGCCCTGGTAGCAGCCTGCCGCACCAGGGGTTGCTGAACCCAATGTTTCAGCTGCAAGTAATGATATTCTTCTTTGGCAGTCAGTGCGAATTGTGTCTTGCATTCTTGGAAGGTAAGGAGTTCACCTTTGTCAAATAGATGAGAAATCATGTGGCACCCTCCAACCCTCAAAAGGTCCCTCCTTAAGTGCAGAGGCGAACGCAGCATTAAAATGGATAAGGACATCCCAAACCCTTAAAGTGGTAGAAGTGGGTGTGCTGATGTAAGCGTTGAGTGGTTTATCCTGCTTTGGTTTTCATAAGAGATCCCAGATGGTGCGCCCCGAAACCTGTCTGTCTATGTGAAGCCAATGCTTCTCCGAGGTTCCCAATGACCATTCCGTGATTACCCACAATTGAGCCGCCCGATAATATGCTTGAAATTCCGGTAATGCCAGGCCCCCCTCTTTGCGCGGTCTCATGAGCAGGCCATACGGCAAGCACGCCCTCTTCCCTTGCCAGATACATTTAGTAATCATGTGTTGGAGCTCCCTGAAGAGACCATCCTCCACCGGGATAGGCAACCCCTGAAAGAGGTAAAGCAAGCGGGGGAGAGCATTAATTTTGACGGCATTAATCCTGCCCAGCCAGGTGATGTATGCCACACCCCAATTACGTAAATCAGATTTTAGCTGGCGGAGGAGGCGGGAGAAGTTAGCTTTATAGAGGTCTTGATAGAGGTCTTGAATGCAGGGGGTGAGCTTAACTCCTAGGTAGGTGATCTCCTTAGTGGTGCAACAAAAAGGCGACACCTCTTTCACCCATCTCCACTCTTCTTTGGGGAGTGTCAAATTCAGTAAGAAGGACTTAGTTAGATTAATCTTAATTCCTGCAACCCGCTCGAACCTCACCAGCTCGTCTTGAATAGCTGGCATGGAGATCAGGGGTTCTGAGACTGGGAGAAGCACGTCATCGGCAAAAAGCAAAATCTTATGATCGTCTGTGCCAAAACATATCTCTCTTATGTCCGGATTCCCCCTAATCCTGTGGGCCAGGGGTTCTATGCTCAGGGCGAAAAGGAGGGGGGATAGTGGGCAACCTTGCCTCGTCCCACGGGACAGGTTGAAAGGAAGGGAAGCAACTCCATTGACCAGGACCCGGGAGCTAGGAAAGTTATAATTGGCTTGAATCATCCCAATAAAGGCTTTGGTGAAGCCAAAGCGCTGAAGTTCTTTAAACAGAAAAGACCACTCCACGCGATCAAAAGCTTTCTCTGTGTCTAGCGAGAGAAGCGCTGTTGGAATGTTTTTCTTTTTGGCCTTTTCAATTAAATGGATAATGTGATGCAGATTATCATGGGTCTGTCGACCCTTAATAAATCCCGATTGGTCTGGGTCTATAAGGCCAGGAAGGATTGATTCGAGACGGGAGGCCAACATTTTGGAGTAAATTTTAGCATCGAGGTTTAGGAGCGCTATCGGGCGATAAGAAGAGCAGGCTGTGGGGTCCTTGGGAATAACTGCCACGGGAATAACTGCCATGATTGCCTCACCCATGGAGGGGGTAACTTGTTGTGTAGAGGCAATGACATTAAAAAGAAGTGTTAAAAAAGGGACAAGTTCCGGCGCAAAGGTGCAATAGAAATGAGCTGAAAAACCATCCGGCCCTGGCGCTTTCTGGAGTTTAAGTGAGTCAATCGCCTTCTGCACTTTCTCCGTGGTTATGGGTTGTGCCAAGTCGTCATTGTAACTAGCAGCAACTTGAGGGAGGTCCAAGGAATCTAAATACTCCACTTGTTTATGCGATCCTGGGAGCTCCAAGGTGTACAGAGTTCAGTAAAATTTCTCAAAAGCCTGCGCCTTCCCCTCCTCCGTCGTATGAGAAATGCCATCCTTATCTACAATAAGTTTGATATATTCCCTTTCCTGTTTAGTCCGCCGTTGACGAGCTAGTAGGGACCCCACTTTGTTCCCTCCCTCATACCCCTTGGTCTGTAGGCGTAAGATGGTTTTTTCTGCTCTGTTGGTATAAATGGCCTGAAGTTTCCCCTTTAGAGCTGTGACTTTCCGAAGTGTCAGAACCGAGGGGCTGGTCTTAAGGGCCTGTTCTGCGGCTACTAAGTCCCGTTCTAATTGCAGGCGTTCGTTGCATTGCTGTGATCGCAAGGTGGTGGCCAACTCGATGCATTTACCCCGGACTAGTGTTTTGAGAGCATCCCAGGTGTTTGCATGGGAAGTAGCCTCCGGGTCGGCCTGAGCAAAAAAGTCCTTAATAGTTTTGCGGAGATCATCACAGAGAAGTCTATCCCTGCAGAGAAAGTTGGAGAAGTACCAGCGCACGTGTTTGTGGGCGTGAATTCAGCATAGGCATATAGGGGCAGATTTACAACTTCTGGTGCATCTCTGCAAATTAGCAGGGATGCGCCAGAACAGATGCGTCACGCAATCCCCCCTTGCGCCACCATGGATGCGTCGTATTTACAATGCGGCGCACCATGGTGCAAGGAGGGGCAGATGTGTGGCGCATCTTGTGGCATACAGGCGGCGCATTGCTGGAGTCGCATCGCAAGCACAACGTAACTCCTGCAATGCACAGGGGCCACCCATACTTAACGTGGTGCGGCACTCCATACGCCTGCTTCAAGCAGGCGTAAGGATTTGACGCAGGAGCGTTGTAAAACTGACCCACCCTGCAACAGAACGCCCACATGAAACCTGACGCAGGTTTCATGTGGCGCAGGGCTTTACAACGTGACGCATGTGCCTAGATGCGTCACGTTGTAAATAAGTCGCAACGTGGCGCATGGTTTACGCCACTGCTGCGTCACAAAAGTGACGCAACGGCGCCGTAAAAGTGTCGCAAGGGGCTTGTTAATCTGCCCCATAGTGTGTAACAGTATACAGCTAATTATCAGTGAACATATGGGTGAAGACCCCTGCCAAAAAAACAGTCCAATCAAAGAGTCCCGGTGGCACCGCAGGCATTAGGGAGAGAAAATGCAACTCCTCCGAATCCACCTCCCTCCAATTGGAACCCCCTTACCTCTGCAGAGATAGGACAGTCCCAACGTCCTCTCACAACGGGCATCGTGCACCCAATTGGCCATTTTACCCACCCAGCTAATTTACCCACGTTATCACCACACAGACAATTTTTCTTTTGTGTATGGTCCGCCTATGCCCATAGTAATCGTGTGTTTTTTTCCCTTCTCTCCACCTAACCTTTATTTCATTGGTTTGCGCCGAATGTAGCAACAACTACTAAATGTACTCAGACATGGATATTGTAATGTCCTGAGCTATTTGTACACAGGCATGAAAAACATAATGTCCTGAAGATGAACCCCCTATCTTGTCCCAGGGATCGAAACGCCGTCGACAATTTGTACACCATATGCATGTAATACCGTGTGTAGCCTATTGTGCAATGGTGTTTCCACGCTATTCAAGTCTGTTATATTCTACGTTATGCAGACTCGTTCCCCTTGCCAGAACCCTTCCTTAATTGTTGTTTGTCTATTTTTGTTAGTAGGATGCTGGCTGTGTCCCACTTGAATTTTGTATGAAATTCTTTTCATGTCCCTATTGAATATTAAATTCTGTCCGGCTGGACAAAAAATATAGAGCCTATTTAGTCTATATTTATTACCTTGAGTATCTCTAAATTATCTAGGGACCCCTGTCTTTAGAAATTATACACGCACCCAAGGTCCCTGACCAACTGCCTATTGGGTTCCCTTGTCCTTTGAAACAGTACTTAGATCTGTTGAGCATTCCTCCAAAGGCGTGAGACGACCAGCCAGCTCCTGGTATTTCGCCTCATGATCGAGCGTCCTGGTGCCCACCGAGTCCACATTCGCCTGCATGGAGATCATTTTTTCTCTCATTTCTGCCCGTAATGACTCAAAGGAAGCATCCATGGCAGCCTTGATGACCGCCCGGAGTTCATTTTTGAATTCCCTTAGGGAGGACATGAGGTTATCTCTAGTTAGCGCCATGGTCCCCGGTGGAGATGTCGCCTATTCGCCTGCCAATCCAGTGCCCGTGGAAGCAAAGTAGGTGGAGACCTTGTTGTGGGGGGTCTTTTTGGGTGGCATAAGTGGATCCGCTCTCTAGTCAGCACCTGACCACCTCTTCTGACCTTCAGATCCAATGCTGCACGACTGTGTTCGCAGAAAAGACCCGGACCACTTCATTCACCACGTGGCGGGACACTCCAACCTCCAGTCCTGTTGATCAGCCCTCTATGTCCCCACGGTGCTTTTGCCCAGCTCTCCGGTTTAATAGGGCTAGAGGTCCTCACTTCCAATGGAGCACAAGCAGAGGGACCTGCCCGGCACCCCTTGAAGTGCTTCTGGGGCTCCTCTTGGAACTTGCTGGCCACTGCTCGTCGGACATGTTACGGTCAGGCATCAAGAGACACATTGAGGGGGTGGCCCCTGGACATTACTCCCGGGAGTTGCTTCTCAAGCACTTATGCCCTTCTGTCTGGTATGCCTGCGATCTCCTCCGCTCGCATTTGCCTTATGCGGGATAGTGAGTTGGTGCCCCCATGGCTCACCTCCAGGCAATCTTAAAGAACCAGGTTTTCAGTCCCCCATAGCCCCCCGCCAGCAATAGGGCTCATTTGGATGTCGTGCTGGTGGGGGGATGTGAGGCCCAAGCCCAGGGAGCCGATGCGATCGCACCTCGGGGTTCAAAGCCACCGCCAGGCATTCTTCCGACACCGTGCTTTTTTGCATCTGGGGTCTTCTCCAGCCGGGTCCTCACCCACAGCCTCCTTCGGTATTTATATGCGCTGCCAGAAGCCGGTACAACAATCGGAGCGCCTCACTTACGTTCCTCCACCAGCTCGGAACCTCGGTGCGGCAGAAGACGGTCCAGGGACTCACGCTTCATTCCTGCCAGAGTCCGCTGCGAAGTCAGGCACCATTTTTCGTGAGCGCAGACAGTTCTTGTAGCTCAGATTCTCACCGTCGCAGGTGTAATACTGCGACTCTAAGGCGGTCTTAGTCGTTCCCTAATGCTGAGCTGCCTCAAAAAACGTCTAAATAGCCTTAGGTATGCCTCATTTCATCCATTTGCATGGGGCCTGAGATGGAGCCGATCAGGATCACGTCCGATCGGCCATGACAGTTGGCCACGCCCCTCTTCCCAAATATTTAACTGTGTCCTCTAGCCACTGCAGGGGGATATGTGCTGTGGAATCACAAAGTCACTGAGGTCAGTGGAAACAACTCAGATTTCCTCTGGTTAATTTCCAGGCCAGAATGGCGGCCAAATCTCTGGATATTCTGAATGATAGAGTCAAGATTAGTAGCAGGATGAAAAACTATGTGAAAAAATGCAATCCGCGTATATGAAAGAAGTAGCGGGCAATGGCCAAACTGCAAACCACGCTGTAAGTGTCTCTCCTGTAAATGCCATACCAGCGTGTCCATGGCTATAATGAATAAAAGCAGAGATAGCGGGCACCTCTGCCTGGTGCCCCTGGCCAAGGTGAACGAAGGGGTCAGGGACACATTGACCGTGATGTGGGCCATCGGCTGCGAGTAAAGGAACATAATGAGGGACATTAACCCCTGCGGGAGGCCACTTTATATTTTATTAGGGCTGTTAATAAAAAAGGCCACTCCAGGGAGTTAAAAGCCTTTTTGACATCTAACAAGGCTATCGCAGCTGGGACGTCTGGGGATGTCTTATTAGGTGCGGAAAACAACATGTGCAGGTTGATAGACCTAGACCTATGTGGAATAAACCCGAATTGGAGGGGAGGGACAATGCTCTCAAGGAGAAGAGAAAGTGTAGTGGCAAGTATTTTTGCAAGGACTTTATTATCGAAATTCAGCAGCGATAGAGGACGGTAAGATTGACAAACTTTAGGGTCCTTCCCAGGTTTCCCCAACAGAACTATAATCACTTCCCGCAAGGTAGGGGGAAGTGTCCCCACCTTCATTGCCTTGGCATATAGTTCCAGGAGACGGGGTGCAAGCAAATGTTTATACGTTTTATAAAATATTCCCATCAGTCCATTGGAGCTCGGTGCCTTAGACCTATCCATGGAGTCTATGGCAGAGACAATCTCTCCAACGGCTATTGGTTCTCTAATGACTTGCTCCTACGGGGAGGACAGTCTGACCATTGCCACCTCTTAGAGATAGTCAGCAAGCTTGTGGTCCTCCCCAGCACATCGGGTGGTATAAAGGTTGGTATAGTAACGCAACAATTCCATCAGATCCTCACCATTGTATGAGGACTGAGTACCATCAGTAAGAGTGAGTTTGGTAATATAATCTCTGCCCCTTTGCAGATGAAGCAGTCCAGCCAGTATTTGGCTGTGGCGATATCCTCGCCACACCGTCTTGCCCAAGCGTACTTCCCAAGAAAGTTCATAACACTCCTCCAACTTTTGAGCCCAGAGTCGCAACTGGATATTATGAAGTCCCTGCACCGAGGCAATGTCTATCTGCTGTAGAGCAGACTCAAATCGCTCCAAGGAACAGCGGATATCACGAAGTATACCAATCTACAAATCACAAAGGTTCAGCACTACACAATACAATTGTATGGTAATGTTCAAAGCAGTGAACACATGAAGAAAAATCCAAAGCCCAATCATTCATCTTTTTTGTACAAAGGCTGGTCTTTATTGAGTTCTCACTAAAATCTCAAAGGATCGTAGCCGACGCGTTTCGTCTCAAACAGAGACTTCTTCAGGGCTCATTTATATACAAATGATGTTTTCATTAATTCCAACACAGTCACATGGTTTCCAGTTTCTGAAGAGTTTTTTTACATCATTCCTGTCCATATCAGCGGCATGATAACCGGCAGCACATATTTCAACAACGATGTCACGGCGACAAAAAAAATACTACATTTGTCAGGTGTGGATCTCGATAGCCCCTACCCTCAGTCTGTTTGAAGTATATCACTCTGTTGAGCTATTGTCACCCCGCAGATATAGGCCTTGAAGGCCTCCCTAAGGGTGGCCTGTGTAGAGTGAAAAGTATTTGGTTAAAGCCGAACGAAGTTCGTAAAGGAACACAGAGTCTAGAAGAGCCAAATAGGGAAATCTCTAAAGGTACTCCACCCTCCTGGGAATGGAAAATCTTCATTAATCGACACAAGAGCAAGATCTGAAAATGTGCGGGAGATGCAGTTCACTTTACCCAGCCATGGCAGGAGTGATTTCGATAGGAGCCAATAGTCTAAACGGGACCAAGTACAATGTGGTGTTGAGTAGAAAGTATGCCCTGGGTTCACGGCGTGCCGATGCTGCCACACATCCCTAAGGGTGTATGCAGTATAGATATCTTGTAATACCTGAAGTACATGGGGCTTCCCAGCCGGGCCGCCCTCTGTTGAGTCCTATGCAGTACTAATGCATAGATTAAGGTCACCCCCCATTATGACATGGTCAACATCCACCCTCTCCAGTATAGATCATAACTCTATGAAAAAGTCTGGTGAGCCTATGTTCAATGCGTAAACATTTAGTAATAGCAGCTTGTGGCCCGCCAGGTTGCCTCTGACCGCTACATACCTCCCCTCCTTGTCACTGAAGCAGCCTGTAGGTGTAGAGGGGGACTGAACAATGAATTAAAATGAAAGCCCCTTACCCCATTACCACCCCCACCCATCCCAGGCAAAAAGGAGCCCAGTGACACCCCATACTATCCTCAAACAATAGAAACCAACAATGCAAACAAATACCCATAGCAGTGTACACCATGGAGGGTGGGCAACGCCTCAGCAGCAAATCCCCATTCTACATTCTGAACAGCAACTACTGTGCTGAATAGAGAGTAAGTATAAGAGCAATCTGGAACAATCAATTAACTAGCATAACCATAGCAATAGAGTATAGGATGGCATCATAACATATCAAAATTGCCACTGGGCAAAAAAAGCAATTATGTGTCCTGGCAGCAAACCTCCATTGGGAAGGTTCCCCCAACTATTCCGTGAGAAATAAATCGGAACTATTTGTAACATAGAGGTCCAGGGGAGAGTGCTCACAAGAGTTACCAGAGTCCCGTACGGTAATCCTTGGCATATTTTTTTTACAGGAGGGGTTTACCATGTGCATCCACCCAGAGACGAGCTGGGTATAGCATTCCACTGCGTAGTCCCAGCCACGTAAGTGCAGCCTTTGCCTCCGAACTAGCAAGGTAAAGTCAGGGTTAAAAAATATTGTGGATCCCTGATATTCAATCTGGCCCCCCTCCAGTGCCAGATGAAGTGCAGTGTCTCTGTCCCTGAAATTAAGCATTCAGGCAATGATGGGCTGTGGTGCTGCCCTTGGAGGGGGTCTAGGTCATAAAGGATCAGTGAGACCGCCCTACCAAAAATGCAGATGAGAACTCTTCCCATCCAAACAGTTCTGCCTGCATATTTGCCACAAATAGGTCCATCTTACCGGTAGTAGGGGATTCAGCAATGCCGGTAATGCAGAGATTATTACATCGTGACCTGGACTCTAGATCCAAATGTTTTATAGCCACAGTGTTGACCTGGCGCTCCGGTTTCTCCAGCCATATTAACATAGATGTGGACACATCTTCCAGTGTGGAGGGCCACTCCTGCCCCTCCTCAAGCCGAGCCTGATGAAGATCGAGGCGCTCTCCCATGCCGTCCAACCTGCCTGCCAAAGCATCAAAAAGGGCATCCATAGCCCTGAACCCCACTCGGATCTCCGCCATCAGGGCATCAGCAGTCACCAGCTGCTCAATCTCCGAGGCTCTCTCCATGCTCACCGCTGCCCCAGCTGGTGGTGTAGGCTCGCTCCACTCTGGGGGCATGCTCAAAAGCCAATTTCCATTGTTTGGGGTCTGTGCGGCCCATGCTGTTAGTGATGTGAAGGTGATTCCAGGGAGGACCCTGTAAGCCACTGCAGCACTCCCCTGCCCAGATGATACCTCTCCAGGGGTCCGCTAGCCACAGGGACCGATGAGCAAACTCCCCGTCACTCAGTCGGGTTGTGCTCTCTCTTATAGGACCACAGCAGTCTACACATGCCAGCCAACCAGAGCGAAGATGGATCCACTCAGGCCGAGGCTCTCACTGGGCCAGACCTCATCCAATACAATAACTGAGTTAACTAAGGTCACCATATGCCACTGTCACAGCCTGGGGGGAAGACAAGAACTCACTGCTCCAATAGCCTGCCAGCAGTTCCAATCAAAAGGAGCGACGACTCAAGCCCCACCGCAGCAGCAGTCAAACGCGAAGGCCGAGGTGACACAGTAAAGATCATCTGGGTAGGCCCGCATGTCACGGCCATCGCTGGCCGCCGAAAGTGAAAGTGCCGCCGAGCTATCCAGGTGGGTGCCCACAGTGTACTGAGGTGAGAGACTACGCAGCCTCAATCAGCAAACCCACAGTCGGAAGTGCGGGTTTGGGCGGCAGCGAGGGGATTTGCGCAACAGTGGGATCCAGCGGGTCTCATTAAACCCAGCCTCAAGCCTGCCCACGGCCCCGCGGGGCTTCTGAAGCAATTCTGGGTCCACACGTGTGCCATCCCCCATCCATGGCTCATCTCCAGTGGCTCTGTTAAGCTTGGTTCATGTCCACCGCACTGTGAAGGGGTCAATAGCAATGGCAGGCAGTGGGGATGGTTCCCGGTGCAGCAGTTATCCAGTTGAATCGGAGATGTGCTGGTGGAGCTGCAACGCTGTGTGGCCATCTTGGTTGCTGGCTCGGCCACGCCCCCTCCTATACAATTTTAAATCCTAAAGTACTCAATGTTTGTATTAAGCTAAAATTCATACAGTCAGTCAGGAATCCACTGTAGATACTTTATGGTTTAAATCTCTTTATAGAGTTTTACAAATAAAAAGCAATTAGTGGCCAATGGCCCAATAGCTGTGACATCCTGTAAACTGTCAAACAATCCCCACCCAACACACTCTTCCCTCCCCCGGGACCACACAGATCAAGCAAAAGAATAACTAATCCGATAGGAACGTATAGACAGTGTGTGCATCTCCCTCAGGTAGAGTCCTGGGAAATCTCTGTGACACGTAGGAGGCGTAGATATTTAGGGCAAGTGAGTTCATGAAACTCTGAAGTCAGGAGTGAGAGGAATGGACACTAGAGATCTGGAAAGGATGTCCCCTGATCCAACAATGAGAGGGATATGTGCTCCATGCCAAAAACATACCAGAGTCGGTGTAACCATTCCTGGCAGTTGGGAACATGCCCCGTACACCACTGCGACAGTATATTCTGCAAAGCTGCACCCAGTGCAAGACCAAAATGCCTGCCTCTGCGAAACTTAAGTGGGCAAGTGAGGGCATTGGGTAGTCCCAAAATAATATAAGTTGGCTAATTTTGTGTTAAAATGAGTGTCAATATCATCAAGCATCTGTATTCAGTAAGGGGTGTTTAGGGATGTCCCACAACAAATAAAATAATGTGCACATGGAGCCACAATCATGCCAGCACTCCGGCCCACAAGCTGGATTGCCTTTGTGCAACCGGGGAGGTGTGAGCAGGGCAACGACGTCCATAGAGATCTGTAATGAGGTGGACGTTTGATTTTTTAGAAAGCAGACACTTCTCGAAAGGGGGTGAGATGCCATTGTGCATTGGGACGTACTGTAGGATGCAACACCCAGTGCCATACTTGACTGTAGTGGAAGAGTTCAGTTTCAGGCAAGGCATGGTCAGAACGAAGACAATAGAATGTCCAAGGTCCCTCCTTGTCGAATAGGTGGCCAATGAACCTGCAGCCATCCTGATTCTAGTGTTGGAAAGCTAGAGAGTCCATGCCTTGGACAAAGTCAGGATTGTCTACAATAGGTGTTAGAGGGGAGGGGAAAGAAGTAACTCCACTCTGTTCCACCACAGAATCCCATGCGATTCGTATGGATCTTGTGACAGGTGATGGGTACAAGCTTTTGGGGCGTGTGGATTTATGAAGGAAAGGAATTCTCCATAGAGATTGTCCTGCCACTGCTCGGTCCATGAAAAACCAATGCTTTTTGGATTCGCAGCTAAACCATTCTAAAAGAACCCTGAGCTGTGTAGCTTGGTAGCAGCGATGTAGGTTTGGCCATCCTAGACCTCCCTCACCGGGGGGTCTATAGCTTAGATCTCCGCTTATTCAGTGCCATTTATCTGCCCAAACAAAGTGGTTGATCTCCTGTTGGAGAGTTAGCAATGCTCCATGACGGGGCTCTGCAGGAAGCACCTGGAAGAAAAATGTATAGAATATTTTTGGCAGTTGGTCATTTTCAAAGCTGAAATACGGCCGAGCCAGGACAGCCCATGTGGCCTCCAGCTGTGCAAGTCCGATCTGATCTGGTGGAGTATATTCTTGTAATTAAGAGACACCATTTTCTGGGTTTTCCAGTGAACTGCAACCCTAATTAAGGAATTGATACTGTTGCCCATTGCACCGGGCACATACAGACTTATGAAATGTCTCTTGCCTCCAAACTGGGCAATAGTGATTGATGGGGTTATCCCAGACTCTTTGGGCCATAGGCTCCATATATAGAGCGAACAATAAGGGAGAAAGAGGGCACCCCTGTCTCGTTCCCTTGCAGATCAGGAATGGAGCTGAGGAGTGCCCATTCACCCAGACCACTGCCTCTGGCCTTGTATAGCCACTGAGAATCCATTTGCAAAAACAGTCCCTAAAACCAAAGTGCTGGGAAGTGGCTTCTAGGTATGGGCAGTGGACATGGGAACGCTGGTAATACCATGCGGGTTGATAACAATGCAGACGTTACATCGTCCGCGTTGTTACCACGCATGGCATTACATCGCAAGTCGTTTCAACGACTTGCGCTAGATGGTGCGCAACACCAGGGAATGTGTTGGATTTTAAATCCAACACCTTCCCTGCTGTTGCGCTAACTGGAGTAGGAATGGTAATTTATACTATTCCTAAGTCCAGCGCGCCATCTAGCGTAAATCTTTGAAACGACTTGCGATGTAATGCTATGCATGGTAACAACGTGGATGATGTAACAACCGCGTTGTTACCTACCGCGTGGTAACACCACGCGCAGTAACATTACATATTCGGTTGTCATCTCTGTACTCTTCCCAGGCCGAGTCTAGTATCACCTGGAACCCCTTTTGGCCAGAAGGCGCCTGCATCTGTCCCCTCTGACATAATACGTCTGCTGCAGGTGGAGAGCTGCACATTCTGCCCAGTCCAGGTCAATGTCTGTCAGTTACGAGCATGCAGCTTCGAGTTGTCGCCAAGCTTGGAGAGCCCAGGTTTTATTATGTATGTGCTCCAATGCAAGTACTTGGTTGTAAAGCTGATCCAGTTTGTTCTTACGAAGGAGATTGCAATTAATGCACCCTTTAGTGTTTCTCAAAGTGTGGCGACAGAGATGTCCGGGTTGTCGTTGAATGCCAGAAAGTCTTACAGCGTTTTGGTGGTTTGTTTCACAATGTCAGGACGGTTCAAGAGGGTTTCACACAGACGCCAGGTTTCCGGGGGCAGATGACCCAGGGGGATGTCACCGCAGCATGGTCTAATAGTGAGCAAGTTTTATTTCAGCAGCAGCGGTCAAGGAGGCGATCCCTGTGAACCCAGAAAGTAATCAATCCTGGCGTAGGTTTTGTGGTAATAAAAAGTAAAATCTCTAGCGTAAGGATGAACGGTCCGCCAAATGTCAGCCATACCCATCTCTTGTAACAAGGGTGCCCCAATCTGGGAGAGGGCCCCTGACTGTCCATGATGTTGAGCTGATCGATCTAATTCAGTATCAAATGCCAAGATAAGGTCTCCCCCCAACAAAAGGCACGACGGATAAAGGGTTCTTGCGAATTATTAGGGGCATAAATCATACCCAAGGTCAGGCTATGAGATCCCCTCGTAACTGAATATGCCAGCAGCCTCCCTTTGATTCCGTCCTGCTTAGGACCAATCTTCCCACTAAAGGTGTTGGAGGCGAGAATGGCCACCCCCTCCGGTTTTAGTAGAAATAGATAAAAGTATTGTTGGAGGTATGCCCTGGTGTGAAGTCTGTGGGTGTCACTCATGAGAAGGTATGTTTCTTGTATGAGACATATATGGGACCCAGAAAGTTCCAAATCGGAGATGATGGCACGTCTTTTAGTTGGGTTATTGAGAATCTTACGTTCGGGGTAAGATGAGGTAAGATCATCTAATTACCTAAATGTAAAGCCCAGAGTTAAGGACACATATTCTGTTGGGGGTACCGTAGGAGAGGGTACCTCTATGGTGACACGCTTGTGAGTAAGATCACGAGTATGGGGGTATCAGGAGGTGAAAGGAAATCAACAATCTCCGAAAAACAAAGTAACAAAAACAAAAACATTACGAATATTGTCAATGTCCAGGGTACAGTGCCCTATGGTCAGAAAGAAAGAGAGAGTGGTATTGTGGCCAGTGCTCCCCCTCACCACCCTAGCCCAGGCCCACTGCCCAGTATGCATGAGAGGAAAGGGGAAAAGAGAAAGAGCAGAGGCAGAGTAGAGATAGGTGGACGTAGTCAGCTTCATGTCGATGGCAGGTCTGCAGGATCGTCAGTGAGCGATGCTAAGGCTGCCCACTGCTCTCTGGCCACAGTCTCCGCATCTGGACAAATCCTTGAAGGCAACTCTTTGATGGTTCTCCACCTGTGAGTACGTCAACATCCGCCATCTCGCCAGGCTGACTCAGAACAATCCGGGGAAACAGCCTTTCTTGCATGCCTCCTCCAGTGATCAAAGTTTCCCCTGAAATTGTAAAAATAATCAAAACGGGTGCCCCCATGAGTAGGACATGCCAATGGATCGAAGATGAGCAGTGACTGGGTGGACGGCTTTACACTTCAGCAGAATGGATGCGGCCAGGTCTTGGTAGAGGGTCGGCATATGGCCCTGGAATTGTAGGGGCTGCTTGTCTCGGGCCATTTTAAGAATTCTTTCTTTGAGTGGAAGTTCATGGGTGCATGTCAGAATATCAGCAGGGGGCGCTGAGTAGGTCTCCTGGGACTCGAATTCTGATGGCTCATCAAGGATTGTGCAAAAGAGTTCAGCCACAAATGCAGTAATTTTGGAGCCTTCTGCGCCGGATGGGAATTCCCTAATGGGAATATTGTTATACCGATTTTCCAAGTCTTCCGCATGGGTCTGCAGGTACAGGTGTTTATCGCGAAGATGAAGGACTTCCTGCTGAGTTGCACGAGCACTTTCTCCCGGCTTGCCTCATGGTCCTCCAGTGAGGATACTCTGTCACCGAGGGTGTCAATATCTCAACGGACTTCCTTAAGATCAGTCAAGAGCTCCTTCTTCATGGTCTGGAGGTTTCCGACATAACGATGTAAACAGGGCTTTGCTGAAGGAGTGATTGAGTGGGGCCTCTGATACATAAGGTTCTGCTATATCCGCCGCACCAAAGGATGGTGTAGGGCCCTCCATGTGAGAGCCGGGTGTCTTAAGTAGCATATTTTTCATGGAGTGGTCTTACTTCCCCCTCCCTGTAGCCTGTTGAGTCCGGGCGAGTCTTTGCAAGTCTCATGTGCTGCGGGGTTGAAGTAGGCCTTAAGTATCACCCAACTAGCAGTGTGACGCTCCCCCACCTCCTCTCGCACACAGCAGCACTCTGGGGCTAGTGGTCCTTCAATACACCAAACAAGGGCAGAATGCTCCCCATGCTGCGGGGTAGACGCGGGCCTTAAGTAGCCCCTGACTGGCACTGTGACGTTCCCCTGACTCCTCCGGCACAAAGAAGCACTCTGGGGCTTTTGGTCCTTCAATGTATCAAATAAGGGTAGAATTTGCCCCTGCTGACAATCCATTGCTAAGAAGGCCTAAACCTGTTTGGAAAAATCAATTTTCCATCCTCAATTGCCTGCTTCACTTAATGTTCCATTTTGGGTTAATGAGATCATGCCTTGGAAGAGTCACTTGAGCAGGTCTTTTTTTGGGATAAGTTAATTTGAAGGTTTTACCATCAAGGTGTCCTCCTGCAAGACCATTATCAAAGCTTGTAAATCTATCAGGAGAAACAGGGCAGTATGTGTATGCACATCTCAGTCTCAAGAAACAATTCCAATGCAGCATGGGTGTTACTGAAAAATATTTTGACTCTTTTATCAATAGAGCATCTTTAGAGGCTACACTGGTTCTCCTTCCAATGCTGAAAAGCAATGATGTCCCTTTCATGTTCTCATGGAATTCTGAGAAGCATTCCTGGAGGTCTGTGTTCATAAACAGGCCAGGTGCTGCTTTAAGAAAATGTTTTCCATTTGAGAACCCATCAAAGGGAGCATGCTGGTGTCCAGCGGATGACCCTTGCGGCCACCTACACAATTTCAAAAGTGGAAGCTATTCCTCCATGGACAGCTTTCCCTTTCTGCATCAGTTACCAACCTAACTAGGGGTACCTGATCAATGCTTCACAACTGCAATTACGGTCACAAACCATTGATACATCGCCTTCCAAATCGCAGATAGGAGGATGAAGTCCCTCCCTTTAGCGCTATTCATATTCGCAAATCACAAAAGATTGCAAAAGTCGGTTCAATATTTAATTCCCAGAAAATAGTGTTTTAGATTTCAATATATATTGACTAGCATTTGATTCACAATTGCATATTCCCCTAAATTATCTAATTGAGTCTAGTAGAGAAATTAGGGATTGTGTGAATATTGTAACATCCTTAGAAGTTTTCCCTGATATATTTCAACACATCAAACGTTTATTGGGGGGGAAGTCCCAGAAAAAAAGTCAAAAGATGAACAATTTGCTGTGCTTAATACTGATTCTCTATGTTATGCCCCATTTGAAAACTCGGAATAAAAAGGTTTATGACACATGTGGTAAATACCTCACCTTGCTGAAATGGCATTTACCACATGTGGTAAATACCCCACCCTAATGTGTCCAACCTGTAATAAGGGCCTAGATGTTTTTAAGTCTGGGCCACCAGGGCAGCATTATGCCACGATTCTGAAACATGATGGACATCAAGGGGCATATGTATGAAAGCAAAAATTAGTCGCAAACGCTGCGAATCGCAAAAAACAGCGTTTGCGACTGATTTTTCGCTATTTCATATGTATGACACACTTGCAAAATGAAAAATAAGAAATCGCTAAATTAGCGATTTCTTAGGCTGCGAAACAAGAAAACAGCGAATTTCCTAGCGAATACTTAATTTGCGATTCCTTAGCGTTGCGAATATCGCTAACAAGAAATCGCTAGCTAAGAAATCGCAAACACATGTATGAAATTGTCGCAAATTGCGATTTCACAAAATTTGCAATTTAAGAAATCGCTATTAACACCAATTGCTTGCAGGTGGTAAACTGGTGCAAGGTACAAAAACCAGCCCACAATGCAACAAACACACCCACAATGGCTGCAATGTACGTGATAGCCAGGAGGCTGCGTATTCGGGCCCTTGCACACAGGAGAATGAGACAGGAACGTATCTTCAGGCTGCGCATCACCCTGTTCCAGAACACTGAAGAGGAGATCTATGACAAGTACAGACTGCACCCACAGACCATAATGGACCTGATTGAGGAGCTGAAACCCCACTTGGAGCACCCTACTCGCAGGACACAAACAATTCCCACACATGTGCAGGTCCTGTGCTCCCTGCACCTCCTGGCGTCAGGGTGTTTTCAACGGGTCATAGCGGAGGTTGGTGGGGTGTCACAGAGTGCACTTTCGCGCTTCTTCCATGCCTTCCTAGATGCAATGCTACTGAGGCTCTCACATCACATTTACTTCCCCACCACCCAACAGGCATTACAGCAAACGATACTGGACTTCTACCAGATTGCACGTTTCCCCCACGTCATTGGCTGCATTGACGGGACCCATGTGGCCATCACACCCCCAGCAGAAACTGAATATGTCTACAGGAATCGGAAATGCTACCATTCACTCAACATACAGATTGTGTGCAACGCTAAGTATCACATCACAGACATCGTAGCCAAATACCCCGGCAGTACACATGACTCCTTCATCTTCCGACACAGTGGAATACACAGACGTCTGAGTGCTGGAGAGTTTGGGGAGGGGTACCTGCTCGGTAAATACATTGCACACATCAATACATCCACTACATCACTTGAGGGGGGGGGGGACATTGACTCACCTATTGTGTTTTTTTCCATGCAGGTGACAGTGCCTATGCAGTGCGCGACTTCATCCTGACCCCATACCTGGATCCTGCAAATGCAAGTGAGAGGCGCTACAACAGGGCACACAGATCTACACGCTGTGTCATTGAGCGAACCTTCGGAATCCTGAAGAGCCGCTTCAGGTGCCTGCATAAAAGTGGAGGCGCACTGCAATACAGCCCTGAGACCTGCTGTAAAATCGTGGCAAGCTGTGCAATGCTACATAACATGGCAATGAGGAAAGGCACCACAATTGATGTGACCGATACAGACACATCGGATGACGAGCGCCCTGCTCCCCCTGCCAGACCAGCACCAGGAGTTGGGGCAGCTGCTGGATGCCAGAGACGGACCGAGATCACACGAAACTACTTTTAGGTGAGTATTGAGGAAATGAGACTACAAAGCCTGATGATGTGTCAAGTGTTTAATCACACTTCACATGTAATTGTCCCCAGCACATGTTGTACACACAGTGCAGAGAAGGCACAAGTAATTGTTCAAACAGCCTTTTCGGGTAAATGCACCTGTGTTGCAGTCAGTGTCCCCGCAGATGATCACCTCCGTCAGTGCCGTCCAGGGTGAGTGCCCCCCATGGTGCGCCCTTGGCCTGCTACCTGTCTGCCACTGCGGCGTCTTTCACCTGGCAAGGTTGGAGTGATGCTGCTGCGACTCGATGTGTCCTCACTCTCAGCAGAGGCCATTAGTGCGCTGCCACCAGCATTGGCTGTCTGCAGCTGTTCCACAGCAGTGGTTACCTGCTCTAACCCTCGTGCAATGTCCTGGCAGCAAGGTGCCATGTCCACCTGCATGGTTACGCTTCTGCGTGTGAGTGCGCTGGTGGTGGTGCAGAGGCGGTTGACTGCCTTTGTATAATTGTGTAGCCGTGCATTGGCACGTCGTCCAGCCCTGTCATTGGCAGCTTGGGTGTCCCTCAAAGTGGCACAGAGCTCATGTATTGCCGCTACCATGTTGCGATTGTCCTGATGTATGCGGCCTAGCTGGCGATTTATTGACCGCATTGCCTTGCTTTGCAGGCGCTGTTCCTGCAGCATGCACTGTTCCAAGCCGGAGAACACGGTGCCTTCTCCTTCTGTTGCAGTGCTGCTCCTGGGCCTTGACCTGGATATGGCTTGTTCCCTTTGCCTTGGTGTTGGTGCGTCATGACGGGGCATGTCTGTCACACCCTGACTCCCCTCTCTCCTGTCGGTGTCATCGCCTGTTGCTGGGACTTCGTCCTCAAATGGAGGCAGTGGGGGCACATGTGCGCGCTTCCTGCGCTGAATTGGCTGCTGCTCTGTCTCATCGCTGGAGTCCGCAGGGTCTGCAGGCTCCTCTCCCTCTGCGCTGTCTTCTTGTGGCATGCCGTGTGCTGTGGATGTAAAGGGGACTACATGAGTTTGTGTTACTGTCTGCATGTGGCACTCAATAAAGTTACAATTCTTTGACGGCTAACCTCTGACTCATTTCCATTCAATGATCCCCAAAACACATATGTTGCATTTAATTGTGATGGTGTCATGGACACACAGTCACACACAGTACTACGAGTCCCATGATGCATTGCTGGGTGTGCTGTAAGACCTGGGCTGGATTGGCATGTTGGGAGTTTACTATGCGCATTTGGGGGAGTGTGCAAGGGATGGGGAGGAGTGCAGGGTGATTTGGCATGCATCTTACCTTGTCTGCTGGATGAGGGGTCGGAGCTGTCTATTGCCGCCAATCCACCAACGCTTTCAGGCAGGAGGGTAGACTCCACGAGCTCCTCATGGGGGGTTGGCTGCTCTGCAGTGGATGGTCCTCCTCCAGTCTGATTGGCATCCTTGAGTCTGGCTGCCACCCTCTCCTTGGACCTCTGGCGCATATCATACCACCGCTTGCGCAGCTCCTCGATGGTGCGTGTGGTGACTCCAACAGCATTCACCTTGCTCTGTATTTCCAGCCAGATTTTCCTCTTCCTGGCCTCTGGGACTTTGAGTGCCTTCTTCCCAAAGAGGAGCTCATGGCTGCAGACCATCTCATCAATGAGGACCTCCTGCTCCTTTTCTGAAAACTTGTGTTTTCTCTTTCTTTTTTCTGCATCTTTGCCCTGCTGGTTTTGTTTGGGATCCATTGCTGGTTGCTGTCTCCAGGAAAGCCTCCTCACACTCCACAAGCAGCCTCTGGGTGTGGCTCAGGTGAGCAGGTGCAGGCAATCACTACAGTTTCCTGTTTGTGATGTCATCAGCCTGCACCAGGCTTGCAGATTCCCGTTTTTGCGATTTCTTAATTAGCGAATTTCGCTATTAAGAAATCGCAATACGGCATTCTGCGAATTATTTGCGATTTGTAAGGAATCGCAAATGATTAGCGATTTATTTTATACATCCCGTTTAGCGAATCTGAATTTGCGAATCGCAAAATCTCGCAAATTAGGATTCGCTAAAGGGGAGTTTGATACATATGTCCCCAAGTCACTTGCAGGGTTCACAAGGTCTGGAAAGTATGGCGACAGGGCAGTTGAGATTGAATCACACAGAACTAATATTACCAATGTTTGGGGCTGATGTTTTTGCCTTTCTAATTTTGCCTGGCAGGTCAGGTACAAATATGTTGCAAAGAGTAGGAGCCAACACACAATCTTGGCAAAGACTATTATCAATTTATAAATGCTTTGATATGGAGTTAGGCCCCAACTGAACTGACAGTCACTAGCCACTATGTACTATTTGAATTGTACAGTATGCCCTGATGGAAATTGCAATGTAGCATAGTTCCACTACAGACTAGCCCTGCAAATTTCCACAAACACAATAGTCGGATTAATAAATATTCCAAATAAAGAGCCTTCTCTCATAGAGCAATTTTTCTAATCAAAATTGTCTAATAGAGGGGTGGCAGAATGTGAGTTGTTGTGCACTCTATTTTTTTATTTGATTTAGGGCCAATTATTATATGAATTAGATAGGGTTGGGCTAGGAATTTTGCTTCAAAACAATGATGGATATAGACCCAAAATTAACCGTAAGTCAGTGGACATTATTTATCACTAACCTTGCTTTTTACTCAAATTTTGATTAGGGTCTCTTTTGAATAAGTCATCCAATATACCTAAATGGTATATGTGATGTTTTGGACCATTCTAATGAAATTGGATTTTATATTTAGGAAATTCCACATCTATACATAATGATCCACTATCAGTCCAATTCCACTCATAGAAACTAGCATCCACTCCGATCATAAATTGACTGCATACATGCCTACGATTAACTGTAGGCGAAGTATATTTTAATGCTGAACTGATTATTTTATGTTTTTAACTACCAAAGTAAAACAAAGAATAGAATTGGAGACAATGCATTTCAGTATGGCTGTGAATCTAATGTTGTTTTCTGAAGCCTTCTTGCATTTCTGAAATAGTTTTATTCTCCTTTAGTCACCCTTAAAGTTTTACTTTTAAATTGTCACATAAATCAATAGAGGAATAAGGCGGATTTTGAAATCTGCTCCAATGTCAGTCCTATCTCTTTTGTCATGCATTCTAGAGAAAGGAGACGTATGCCCAGTGGCTTATTTAGTATGTCATCCTACATTGCTGCTGTAAAAAAGTGAACTCATCATTAGTTGGGGTGGATGGTAGTCCAGCACAAGTAATAAAAATACTAGCCTGTTAAGTCCAGGCAAAGGTTTTAGTGATTTAAACCTGATCTCAACCCCTTGTAGCGATGGCACAGAGTAGACAGGCTTAAGTTTGAGAAAATATGTAAAGCATTTCGAAACATCAAAAGAATTAATGAAATAAAAAAAACAACACAGTAAAATGTAATAAACAAAAATATACCAAAACGACCAAAAACAATGAGGGGGTACCAGAGATATGAATTTTTAAATATTAAGGCAAAAAGCACCATGAAATAGTAAAGCGCTAATCAGTAGTCATCATTCTGGGTGTTCAGGATAAATGTGCAATTTCATGCTGACCATATTGTGGTGGGGGTCAGATATGCCATGCAGGTGTGCGGTGGTTAAAGATTTTACTTTAGGACTTAGCCTTTGAAATGGAAGCCAAAATCCTTTAGGGGCAAGTTTGCACAGGGTAATCGAGGAAGTCCTCTCAAAGTCACATAGCCTGCTGAAGCCATTAGGCTTGGTGGGAGAAGCTGTGAGTTGGAAAAATTCAAATTTCTCTCATAAGAGGGATACTTTTCGCACCTTCACCCTGTTACAATTTCTATGTTTGTACTTTGAGTTTGATTTATTTTCACCTGCCTCATTTGAACTTTATTATGAAGTATCGAGACGGAAACGACTCCATCTATAGTCTATACAGCTGATATACACCTCCGACATCACGACCGAGGTTTGAGGTTTGACCATTTCACTGCCCGTTTGATTTTATATGGGTAGTCATGTGACCATTTTTCAGTGTCTATTACCATCAGCTAAAACCTGGTGGTAAGGGGCAGAGAAAACTGCAAAATGACCCCTGTCCAAGAGAGACAACCCCTATGGTGTGGGAGAAATCATTTTTTTCATTTTCAAAAACAAAATCCTGCTTTAGGATTTTGTTTTTGAAAATAAAAATAAAAGTTTAAAAGTTTGACAGATGATACTGTCATGTTGACAGAGTCATCCATGAAACTTTTAATACATTGGCATGAACCGCAGTGAAGGTGGGTCCTCCCAATGTGAGAAATGTCCAATGAGCTGGCAGATATATCTATATTCAGAGGATGGGTATTATATCAGGGTGACGGAGTATTTTACTCCATCGCCCTGAAGGAGCGAGGACCACCCTCTGTTGTCTAACTCAGCCCTGCAGTGTCTCTTTCAGAGCTGAGAATCCTAAGGCCAGATAACCTCCCATTGAGGACCCACTGAAATGTAATTGTTGCTATGGAGAAGCTACAGGTTTCTTCAGCCCAGGAAAGTCATGCCTTGGCTGGATTGGCTCAATTGGTTGGTCCTGGTCAGTATGGCGACTGGACTTCAGAATTGTTCCCACAGATTTTCTGAGATTGTAGTAGTCCAGTTACACAAAAACATGGCTGGGCCAGCACTTAGGGATCAGGACTCACTCTAGCAGAGGCCACTAGAAGGGTGCAGTCCGAGTCCAATTGCAACTGGTTAGATTGTCACTTCAGGAAAAAGGCTTATTGCAGCTTGTTGTGTGCCTGTAGCCACCAGGAAGGTGTCCAACTTCCCCTTGGAGCCTATTTCTTTGCCCTGGGCACAAGTGGGAGCAGGCCCACCTATTTAGGTCTGTTCTGTGAGTAGCTTTGTTCCCGCTGGGGGAACAGAGTTTTGACTTCTCCATGAATCATTTTACATTTACTTGTGAAAGGTCAGACCCCTTATATGTTAATGAAGTTCCAGGATCCAAATAGCTGGTCTTCCTGCAAGGGGAATACAAACACCTCATTGAACCCAGGCTGGTTCTGCTCTGGGAGCAGTTTTTACACATCATTAAGGTCAAACACTAACTGGGTAGCTGCTCTAAGGCTAATGAAAATTAGCCCCTGAAGCTTCAGGCATAAATTAATATAACATTCTAAAAGTTAATTTTCTAAAATATTAATAAAAAATCGAACTTTACAACTTGATTCAATTTTTTTCATATCAACAATAGTGTTTGAATCATTTTTTTTTAGATATTTCCACACCCAAGATAGAAGAATTAATATTTTAATTTGTACTCTAGTTTTCTTATAGAACAGCCAGAACCATCCACACTGGAATTATGTAAGCTTGTCAATGCAGAGACATGGTATCATTGACTTTCTACAAGTTCCACTTTAAAATACCATGCACTTTACGAAAAAGCTGTTTCCCCTGCCCAAAGCGTTTTTTGACAAGACAGGACACAGGTTTATGTCAGGCTACATTGCTAGGCCATAAGCCATGTTTTCCTTGTCACACTTGTGGATGGCACACTAAGTGCTGCAGGCCACAGGTGACTTTAACTTTTCAATGTCTTTGGTGGTGTTTCCACCACAAATACTATGCCTTAGAAGACAGTTAAATATGCCAATTGGTGAATAGCCAATGTTTACATTTTAGGGACCAGCGTACATACAATGGGCATTGGACATCAGTACCCCAGTGTGCAAAGCCTAAATGCCAGCAACAAAATTCATAAAAAATAGGGGCACCAATGTAAAAAAGGGGAATTTTCGCATACAGGCTCTCCCTAGAAAAAGAACATTCAAGGAGCAACTAGGGGTGAGCGATGAATTTAATTCTGCCAGCGGAGTTCAGAGAGTTTTGCCCACACTGCATTACGCTTGTAACACGGAGTTCCAGCAAAACTCCACCAACCACCACATGGCAATGTTTCTTCTCATGTGTGACTCACCGACGGCAAGTTGGCGAGCGAGAACCTAGGGTGATTTTTGGGTACTAGGACGGCAGCTGGCAAGATTTTCTCAATAAGGGAGGTCAGTCGTGACTGTTCGCGGTGAGAAAGCTGCCGTTTGAGTAGAAAACCTACTCGAGCACCAGCAAAGAAGCAGCACCCTCTGGCATGCCGCATTGTGCCATTCACGTGTATTTTACATCACCAAACAAGTTCTCAGTGCTAAAACAAGCACAACGTGCTGATTCCACTCGCTCACGGAACACCGCGGAATCTAGCAGAGTTTTCATGTAACTCCACAGAAACTCTGTGAGTTACGCCCACCCCTAGGAACAACCCTGTGATAGTTCTCAATATTTTAAGCAGAAAGGATGTGGAAAAACCTAATGTTTTGGCAGGGTCAGGTCCACACTCACACCCTACTGCCTTCGGGGATCTGGAAAACCTCAACAATTTTAGACCTGCCCTCAAGTTCTTCCTTTGACAGATTTATCCCTCTGTCCAGCCACTAACCTGGTCAATGGGTAACCGGTCTCATCTGCAGTTACTATCTGGGATAGAGCTCACCCTAGCCTAGTCACCGAGGCATCCCAGCAGTTTAATAATTCCACCATGGGTAATAAGGATATATTGCTCATACTGCCTTCTAGGTCAAGCTTCTGTCCCCATGTGAGGGCCAGCTTTGCCCAAAAGGCAAACAACCAATAGAAGCCATGACAGCTCTCTGTGTCAGTAATCAGGTCACTAGCTGTCCACTGACAGCAGGAAGCTCTAACCTGGTGCATTGAGTAGGCCTCACTTCCAGCCATTTGGATGTCAAGAAGTCACCCACATGCTCCTAAGGTACCTTTGGGCTTTTAGGTTTTTCATTGTGGGAGACTACAATCTTGTTTGCTAGTCTTGGGGTCCTCTTCTGTCAAAGCATGTAACCCCTGGTCCTGTGTGTGTACTTTCTGTGTTGCTGGTAGAGTTAAAGAATGTTTTGCCATCTGGGGGAACAAGGTCTGGCCGGGTGCAGTGCAACTGCAGCCCTACTTGTGTTGGTGGAGCAATCTAGCTTGCTAGAGTATTGGGAGCATGTCCTGCACTGTTTTTACTGGCCTGGAAGAGCAGTGTACTCTCTGTGCTGTCAGCTGAGCTCACAGCAGGTCGTCCTATCCAAAGGCAGCATCAAGCTCCAGGACGCCGGTGAACACGGTTTGCAAATAACATGGCCAAGGCCCTGGTAGGTGCCGTTATCATTCAGCCCGGCTGTGGTTGCGGGTTTGCTAGATTTCGGCAGTAACACTCATTCATCTGATTCCAATGCAGTTGACTTCAAAGCAGCAAAGCTGACCCCTGGCTCCATCGCAGTTTGTGCAGTGGATTTGTGGGATTGCAGGTGTGGTCTACTGACCATCGCCAAATTTGCTGCTTTATAGTCTCAATCTTGATGGCATCTTTTTCAAAGTGCCAATACTGCACAGTGACTAGTATCTTTTTAATGCGACATCATTTTGCTGCTCTCTCTCTTGGATTTTCGAAGATGTGATTAATTGATTCCATGTTTCTACTTTGAGTTGCTGTTGCTATCTTGATTCTAATCTGCCTAAGATCACATTCTCTCCCCAGCTACATAGAGAGAAAGGACTGTTGATTAGATCTCAATGTTTTGTAAACAGTCAAAAAATGATCCTTCCTATAAACTTGTTTTTCTGGCTTTCTTTATGCCTATCTTCATAACTTGATATTTAATTTCTTGTAGATTTCGCAATAATGCAATTGGACTAGTACTAGATTCTATTTTTATATCATTAATATCTTCTTGGACTTGTTTTGATTTTCAGGTGATAATGATAACATGATTGCCTTTAATTATTTGCCACTGACTGCCTTGTGATCATGTCTACCAGCTCAACTAAGTACCTAATTATATGTGCCCTACATAACATAAAAGCTTTCTGGCTCTTTATCTTTCTAAAAGTGCTGCCAAGAATTTCAAGCAAAGGCTGAGGTGTCAACATGATAAAACATTATTATGGACCAATAACACAGTGGGAGGAATGGAAGCATGAAAATAGACCTTAGGTTCTCCCCTGAAAATGTTCACGGTGCTTAACATTCCCAGTAAAATCCTACTCTCCTCTTCTCTACCTGCCAGATTCTGTACTCCTCTTTCTTCTTTATATGCTGCTGAGGCGTCTGTTCTTTAATCTACTGATCCTGACTCCCTCCTTTTCACAGTTTATTTTTTATAATTCTACTCACAATGATTTAACCCTCTCTTCAAACCTTTCATCAAGAAATACTTCACTGGGTATCTCTAAGCTAGATTTTCCCTATTCATGTTCTCTTTAACCTGCCACTCCTATGTCTTAGCTTCCTCCCTCCATAGAGAGAAATATCCAGCCACCCACTTCTCCAACTAGTTTCTTCTCACTAGCTTCACCCCACTATCTTGACTACTTGCGCATCTCAAACATGCAGCACTTACAGTAACATTCTTAACTGCTCATCTCTCAGTCCATCCACACCAGTCCCTATACTGCCAGCCACCCCTTCCTGTGTACTCATGCTCAAAAGCTACCTCTTCATCTCTTAATAGACCAAAGCTGCACACACATTGTTCTGATGATAATTATAGCCACACTAACCCTTCCCAGTCTAAAAAAACATGCAATTCTCCTTGCACTCTAGCTTTCACTAAATTAAGTTGCTCTACCACACCCTCTCTTAATGATAAGGGCCCCACATATAGAATCCCCCGTGCATAACTATATAACAAACTTTGATTAATAAAATGAAATCTATATCCAGTGATTCTAACCCTTTATCAGTTAAAGACTCTATTGTAATTCCTGATTCTACTGTAATTGAGAACCTATCGGACAATGCTATACCCTCTAATCTCATGATATATGAGACAAATTACCCCATGCCGAACGGTATAAGGATATTGCAATTGACCAGGGTGTTCTATGACCATATAGAGGAACAAGGCTGGAGGCTGAGTTCCTTGATAAGGTTATGGAATTCTGAGGTGACTTGCAATATCCTTATCATGTATGGCGGTGAATATTTGGCGGCATATTTACAAGCAGGCGATAAAAAATGATCGCCGCTTTTGCGGCCGTCTTCGGCCGAAAAGCGGCGATAATTTTATCGCCTAATTAGCAAGGCCACGCTAACGCGTGAAACCTAGCTTTAGCGTGGGGATTCTTTACGCCCAGCTTTGCATCTCTAATGAGATGCAAAGTGGGCGTTCCTGACCTAACATGACAGGAGAAATGACGCTAAGCGACATTTCTCCTATCATCAAGCCCCACGCTATGAAGCATAGCGTCAAGAAAAGTAGCGATAACCCCTGTTATCGCTACTTTCCTTACACCTGCTTCAGGACTGACTTAGCCATGATATCCTATTGAGGGTGGATATCATGGCTAAGTTTGTGAGTCCCTATCAGCAAGCTAACGCCACATTGCGTGAGATTATCGCTGGGTTTCCAGCGATAATTTCACGTTAGGCAGTTAGCGTGAGGATTTTTATCGCTGAGGAGATAAGCATTGCTAATAGCGCGCTATCTCAGCGATAAAAATCCTCGTTACCCGGCGATAATTATCCTCACGCCAAGAGCGCTGAGCGATAATTATCGCCGGGTGTTGCTGATAGGCCCCTTGGTACGTAGCTCTTTCATATGAGAGAGAGAGCATGTATGGAAACATGAAGACTAAAAATAGAATTTACAGTGCAAAATTAAACACATCAAAAAAACTGATAGATATTTGTTACAAAAAGATGTTAGAATCAGTTTAATACCAGTCTGATTTTTTTTAAAAGCACTGTATCTCAGAATGTGCAGAAACATTCAGAAGGATTAAACCTTTTCTATAATTACCTTATGAGTGCAAAACATAAATAAGTTGCCATAAATGTCTCCTTTCACCTTACAGCTATAAAAAAACAGAGGAGAAGAAAGAAAATAAATGTTTCTGCTTTAATTATGCACTGTAACATGACCTGGCTTTCCTCTGTCTACTGGCTCTGTCAATGGGCATTGTGACATCAGAACTCAACTGTAATGAGTTATTGCGGTTGAGTTCTGACTTTTTTTCTTAGATTCAGCAACTGGGTGTGTGAAAGGTCGCCGGTTTAAAGAACTCAGAGGTATATGTACAAGAATTGCTGCTATCTAACGCTAACTTTAGTTAGCTGCAATTTTCTTACCACCCGCATACTACTGAAAACAATCGCCATGGTACCAACTTATTCACAATACGTCGCTACATGGCGATAGTATTGTATCGCAGTGGGAAATGTTAACATTAAGACCAACCTCACGGCGATAAAAACCTTGCCGCAAAAGAGAAAAAAATGGCGGTTGTCCAGTCAATGGCCAGAAAATGCACGCTAATCAGCGTGATGCCGCTTTTTACATGCTTTGCGTAAAAAATAAACTAAAAAAGCCCACGAAGCACTAAAAAAGAAATTTTATCACTGGAAGCAAAATGGAGCGTGGTGGATCCAGTTCTGCAGGAGACAACAATGCCCTAACCACCTTAACAGCCAGGAGGACCAGCCAGAGACCATGGGGAAGAGAAAGAGGAAAGCCAGGTTCAGCCAGCAGGAAAATGAGATCCTGATTGCGGAGGTGACAGAGAAACAACACCAGCTCTTTGTCAGCTCCACGCTGTCAATTCCATATGGCAGTCCATCGTAGCCAGTAGCAGAGGTCAAGAGGACAGTGACTGACTGCAAGAAGCGCTGGCATGATGCCAAGCGCAAAACCAAGCAGAAGCTATCCAACAATCGGCAGGCAGCACTGGGGTACCGGAGGTGGGAGTCCAGCGCCACAGGAGGGGCTGGATGCCTTGGAGGAACATGTGTCCACAGTCATCTGCGAGGAGTCGGCGGTTGGAGTCCAGGGACAGGATAGTGCTGAACATGACCAGCTACATCAGCAATAGGGTAAGTAACAACCAGGGACTGGGGGGAGTGGGGGTAGGGAACTAATGTTGCTCCTGTCCCACTGAATATTCCTCAGTGCACAATTACTACACTGTGTGCAGATCAAATTCTAGATACATATGTACCTGGAGGTATATACACATGTCACTTTAGCTATTGAATACATTTAAAGACACATAATGGTGGTGTCAGTGACTTGTAATTCAGCACATATAAATATTCAAAGGTATCGAAAAATGACCATTCATGAGTCTTCAAACTATGGCCTACATGAACAAGCAAAAGAGGCATATTGACTAGAGAGGTGGCAGATTGTTGCATTAGCCTCCTTGGCTCAACACCACACCCAGCCAAGTTGGGAACGAAGGGCTGCATCTCATTGACAACAATATGATGCAGCCCCGTGAACCACCCTGCTCGGGGGGAAAAGTTAGTAGGCCACCACCAATGCAAGTACACTTGCACCATTGTGCAAGGGTGTCTGAGTCGAGTGGAAGATTGTACATGTCCAGGAATGGGGACCTTACTGCACATAAACAATCTTCCCTACAACACAGGCACCCTAGCACAATGGTGCAGAAGGGATATGCATCCACAAGTACAGTGTCAGGAATGTGTCCCCTAAAGTAACAACATGTTTGTTCTGTTTGCCATGCTCACAGATTCACACGTTCCCTGCCACCTGCATGTTAAGTATGACAATGAGCCCACTCACAATGTTGCACTAATACATGTCATTTTGCTACATGTCACCTTGACCCCATATATCAAAATGTAGTCATCCACATCAAAGTATCTACATGTGTCGCATAGTTAACAGTTTTGTATTGTCATCATGGTTCAGGTGTTGGATGTCTAAGAGACATTGACATGCATGGGAACCGGCCCTCAGATAAGGTCAACAGTGGCAGCAAACAAATGCATAGTCAGTGATGTCTGTAAACATCCTTACACAAACAAAGGCATCCAATTACCCTGAACAGACCAGCATGTATCATCCATGTGGCCATCTGAGGGGCATATTTACAAGCCTCCATAGCCACACCAATGTCACTTTCAGTGATGTTGGGATGGCAATAGGGGCTTCGCCTCACTTACAAGGCAGCGTCAAGTGCTGACTAGTAATCAAGGGCCCCTTACACACGTCACTTGGCGTGAGAAGGTGAGGGAAATGGGTTTTGTGTTGGGTGACCCCCCGCAACACCCACTGAAAAACACGCTGCCCTACATTCACAAGGGTGGTGTAAATAGGAGGCTGTTTTAAAATTAAGACCACCCAAAACCTGAAATTCAGCAGGCTTTATTTCTCATCATTTTTGCTGTTTCCATGTGGGCTGTGTTGTGCAGCACACATAGAAACAGCAAATTGGCATTCATCATTAATGTGCAGGAAGCAGTCCCTCCCTGCACATGTACAATCTTCCCCTGAACCCAGACACCCTTGCACTATGTTGCAAATTTGCCTGTGTTGGCGCTACACTGATAATATAAGTGCCTGTGCAGGGTGAAATGCAGGGTTGCACCATAATCTTGTAACTAAGGTGCAGGCCTGTGTTACTGAAGTAGAGGAGCGTGGCTTTAATCCCATAAGGAGAATGCTTCACTCTGTCACTTCATCGTAACTATGCCCCCCGTGAGGGAAAAAAACATCTGCAGTGCAACAATGCACAAGTTTCATAAGCCTGACTCAGAGTCATGTGTCCTCCGGCTTGCAACATATCACCATTGAAAATGCATCAAGGTGCAAGGGTGACTGGGTGGAGAGAATAAGGGGCAATAAACAAGAAGGTGTCCCTCCCTGCATTTGCACATTCGTTAATGTGAATGACATGCGTCAATGTGATTTGGCGAGCTATAAATACATAGACACTTGCCAGAGTATGGCAAATCAAGCACATCTACGTGTCATATCATCTCTGCATCCCTGATCTCAAGAGCATGATGAGGGAGATACATAACCTCCTGTTCAGCAGCCTGTCCCACTCTTCAGTGATGAAGAGGAAGAAGACATCTCAACCATCAACCAGGACACCTTCCAAGAGCTGCTCAACTCCATTGGCAGCCCATCTACAGAAGCAGGGACATCCAACAGCGTTGTGGTTGCTCCACCAGCAGCACAAAACACCCAGCAGCCAGCACCTACCACTAAAGCTGTTTCCCAGGACTTTAAGGACCCATTGTTAACATTTCAACGTAGTGCGGTAGAAGTCCAGCGTGAGATGGCTGGTCAGGTACAGGTGGAGTTGTACAGCCTGGCGACCACACTGGATGGGATCCGTGGGTGTCTAAGTCCCATTAGGGACCACCTAGAGTCCATATGAGGCACCCACAGTGTGTTCTCCATGCTCTCCAGCATTCCATGGATGACATTGCTGGAGTCCTTAATCAGAGACAAGAACAACTGTCCAGTCAAAGTGGCTCCAGCGACGTCACCAAGGAGTTGCGTGAAAGGCAAAAGATCATGTATATCATGGAGCGGATGCAGACTTCACACTTGGCTGCCATGGCTGCCTACCACAGAGACGTTGCTGGAGTCTTGCAAGCCCTGCAGATTATCATCACTGCAGTGATGCCTCATCATTTGGCACAGATGAATGCTGCTGCACCTTCAACATCCACCTCTTACCCCCCTGATGTGTCTCTGCCTCACAGTTCTCCTGCCAATCCACCATAAGGCTCACTGGAGGCACATGACACATCAGAGGAGGAAGATGTGGATGAATCAACATTCAGAGGAAAAAGTCACTGGTAGCATTCACCTGTGTCAAATGGATAGTTTCTGCCTGGCCTTATGCTTATCATCATGCCTCTGAACATCAGCTTCCACTGTCCTCTGCAACACTTACCTTTACCTTTAATATGGACTGACAATTTTGCCATTGTTACCAATGACACTGTAATCAGCCTGCTGACTAAATTCTGCCTCTTCCTCAACATGTCTCTGGACATGTTCCCCCCCAAGGACTCTGTCTGTCCCTCCACTGGGCAGGTACACAATGTAGGGGGTTGTTGTACAAATAACTGAGCCAGTCTGCTACCTATGCGAATTCACATGTAAATAAAAGCACTTATGTTACCAAGATGTGTGTTGCCTGTGAACATTTATGTTTAAATGTAAAAACCATGCATGGCCAGTTTAGCCACCACTACAAATCGAGGGACATTTGAAAAAGGGAATCTTCTGACTTTGTGTCCCTGATAGGCATTGAGAAGCCGGAACAGGTGTGAGTCTACCAATGCTCAAATCTCAAAGACAACACTGTTTCAGCAACATAAAAATATTCTATGCTCAGGATGTTGAACAATACTCAAGTCAGTGTTTAGCCACATGAAGTGGCTCAATCTTTCCATACAAACAAGGAATACTTAGAACATGTACTCATTGTCAATGTGGTGGACAATGGTTGAATAGATGGGTGTCTTACCATGGTACGTGTAATGGAAGTTTTCTCAACATGCTACATATGATGGCAAAGCAACTAGCTGTAAGAAAAGGAATGGTCTAGGATAGAATATGTCAAAGTGTGTTTTTGGATCAAATGCTAGCGCTGCTTTGCTGTAACGCCCATTACAAAACCCTTTGCCCTACACTTGTATGCAAAATATTTTCTAGTGTTCTCCACAATGTACAAGGCTGTGTTGAAATATGTACAGAGGCCTTTAGGATGACTAGTAGATAATAGAAAGCACATATCCACTGCACTCTTAATGGAAGGTAAAGCTGTTGTGGGTACCGGTGTTATCAAAACTACCCCTAAATATCCTAACAATATACCAACTGCATGTAACCAATGCTGTGTGACCACAATGCCATCAGTGCATCATGAGTATATCCGTAGTTGCAAAATAGTATCATATGGATACTAATTCATCAGACCACACAAAATCAATCTTGAAACTGAACTTTGCTACCCTACATATCAATCAGTTTGGTTCACTCACATTCATACTCCAGATTGAAGATAGCCTGTCCCTTGAAGATGGCGTAATTACATTTGTAAAAAGAAGAAGAAGAGAGTTTCCCAGGTAATTACATTTGTAGACATTCAAATTGATTGCACGGGTGAAGAATCTGTTGTAATCAACTACAAATTCAACAGTACATGTCAACACATCAACAATCATTGACGGCACAAACCATCAACCTGTAGGATTTTATTTTAAAAAATAGACACTTAACAACCCAAACTAGTACTAATAATGACTTATCCTAAACTACACTAACCTAACTTGTACTAATATACACCTAGACTAAACTAACTAGCTTACCTAAGACTATATATATATAACAATATATGTTATACATCAACCCACCTCCCCCCTTAAGGCACAACCAGGGACCGGACAGCTTAACCTATACTTGAACTACCTAAATATAGATCCTAGACATACACACACACACACACACACACACACACACATATGTGTATATATATATATATATATATATATATATATATATATATTACCTACTGGCGGTCGCCAGTAGGTAGTTATAGTTAGGACCCTGTTTCCATAGGAAAACCGCAACATTCTATTTGGAATAACTTTGGCGCCGGACGACGAATCCTCGCGAAATTTTCAAAACTAATGGGGCGCTACGCTCCGCTCCTACCCTGAAAGTCTCGGGGGGATTTGTCAAGCGGGGGCTGAGAAAAAAGGGGGGTCCCAAAACGCGTTTTTCCCATGCATTTTTCCATAGGACCTTTAGACACAGCTACAGCCCGAACGGCTGAACAGAGTTACTTGAAATTTGGCAGAGAGGTAGTCTACAGGTCAAGGAACTGCCTTTTGTAGGTCTGGTGTAAATCTGTTCAGTAGTTCCTGAGAAAATAGCATTTAAATCAATATATATATCTGTGGCAGCTTACGGTGCGCTTACCGTGCGCTTACGGTAAGCTTACCGTACGCGTACGGTGCCGTGCGCGAGCGCGATTCTGATTGGCTGTTAGATCTTAGTAAACATTCGAATCAGTCGAAACCAGGAAGCGGCGGCCGCCATTTTCTCTCTCGCACTCTGAGGGGGGGAGGAAAATCAAAGGTGGAAAACATTTAAAGGGGCTGGTTAGACCGCTCCTAACCACCTATCCTTGATTAAGGTGTCCCAAAAGAATACCCAAGGTAAAAAATTAAATTTTAAATTTTTTCGAAAAAACGGCGATTACGCTTACCGTACGCGTACGGTAAAAAATAATTATAAAAAAAAAATTAGCCACATTTTCCCCCACCCCGTGTGCAAATGGTGCCCGAAGGGCACCATTTGTGCATTGCATAGATGAGAAAATGAACATTTAATATTTAACATTTCACAACGAAGCGCATAATATGTCCTCCGTGTGCGGACGGTGCGCGAAGCGCATCATGCATACATGGCCCATCCAGCGTAACGTGGGCACGCGGTGCGCGTAGCGCACCGCGTGCCCACCGTGCGTGCACGGCACTAACTGCGTAAAGTAAGTGCGCGGTGTGCGAAGCGCACCGCGTGCTCACTGTGCACGCACGGTGCACGAAGCGCACTGTGCGCGCACGGAACGAACTGCGTTAAGTGGGCGCTCACGCCACGAACGGCGTAAAGTAACTTAGCATTTAAAAAAACGTACAAATTCACTGAAAAAACCATAGGTTTCACACACGTTATAGTTAGGAATTAGCATTTAAAAAACCTTGCAAATTCAATGAAAAAACCATAGGTTTCACACATGTTCTAGTTAGCTGGACATTTTACTCATAAAAAACCAATGAAACTCCCCCGTTATAGTTAGTGCAGGCAACTATAACTCACGCGACCGCAATCCTCTGCTGATGACATATGTGTCTTTATGAAAAAAAAATATTTGTAATATATGTATAGCTAAAATTTAATGGAAGAAGACATGGGCAAATAAGTGTCTAAATACAGTATTAGCATCAGCAGAGGGTTGCGGTCGCGTGAGTTATAGTTGCCTGCACTAACTATAACGGGGGAATTTCATTGGTTTTTTATGAGTAAAATGTCCAGCTAACTAGAACATGTGTGAAACCTATGGTTTTTTCATTGAATTTGCAAGGTTTTTTAAATGCTAATTCCTAACTATAACGTGTGTGAAACCTATGGTTTTTTCAGTGAATATATATATATATATATATATATACAAACATGAATCCCGATAGTTGCGTAGAAGCTGTCTTTGTAGGGCGGTCCTCGCACAGGGTATCGGCACCCTGTAATATTAAGTACCGAATTTCCAAATTTATGAAAAAAAACGCCAGGACACCTTGAAAATGCAGTGTAGTGGTACTGACTGCACCAGCAACGCGTTTCAGCTTTCGCCTTGGTCTTGCTGAGGTTAACGCAGAAACAGTATCTTTTTTATTTCTGATTATAGTGCAATAAACATAGTGAAAGGGCCAGTGCATTAAACAATACCAATTAATTCCACAGTTTTAGTGGCCATCGTAGAGCTATAAATCATTGTCAAGTGATGATTGCATAAATGCCTATACAAATACCTTCTCAGTAAAGCAAAGCACAAGAAACCAAATCAAAGTTACGCCCAAGTGGGCAAAGTGTTTCTGACAAACTTTTTTATCAACAACATAATTGAACGCTGGATTCCAAAGTGCTCTTGTCAAAATTACTGGCCTGATTTCTAATACACCCCACCTAGTCCCAGAAGTCGACTTTCCTCCACCGTCAATGTCCGTGATGAGAGGTTCACTACAGTCATTTCAGTGCCTGCTTTCCCCTTGTCATCATTCTCACTGGGGTTGTTGTGTCTTGTCTTCCTCCGTTGTTTAGCCTTCTTGTTCCTCTGGTTCTTCCTCTGCCTCCTCGCCCTCTCCCTCTCGGTGCATTTGGTTCGTAATTTTGTTCTGTCCTTCCCTGATTCATCATTTGAAACTGTACTAAAAAATTTGGCTTCTTCTGTTGGGTTTGATTCAGAGCTGCCACAGGTGCATCCGATAGACTGCCATCAGAAATGTCACTTTCTGTCACTTCTGTACTTCTTGGTGGCACAATGGGAATAGTCGGTGTATTACCTTCTTTATCAAATAGATGATCATATTTCCTATGAAAAGTTAGGGTCCGACCTGCTTGGTAATCTTTGTAATCCCTAAGAAATTTTTGTTGTTTTTTAGCTGTGATTTCTTCTTCCAATTTCTCCATTTTAGTGGCCAAGTTTTTCGTAAATGCATCAATTGCCCCCTGGGTTGTTACTGTAGCCAATATCAAAAATAAAGAATCTATCTCTTCCAACAGCTTGCTGCGATCCTTTAGCGCATATTTAACCAAGATTCGCAACATGGTTAATGAGCAGGCATTTGAATTATTGGACCATTCCTCCAACATTTCTGGATCAGGGTCTTCGTATGTTGGTATCGTGAAGATGCGTAAACCTCGAGGTACCCGTGATACTTCTATGTGTCTCTGTAGTGACTCCGCATCCCACCATTTGGCGAGTTCTTTTCTGTGTAGTTTTTCTAGTTGATCAAATAATGCTTGTGTTTTGATTTCTTCTGTTATTGTGATGCGTGTATTAGAGTTATTTTCCCCTCCATCTGATATTGTGAAAAATAATTTGTCTGCTGTGCTTTTGCGTTTGGCCTCCAAAGCTGCAGCCATCTTGATGGTCCGAAACCAATTCTCCTATTCGTGATTACTTTCCAATGTTATCCCTCTAGTTGATTCGAATACAGTTTATGTATTGTTAATAGAAAGTGCCACACACTTGTATGTTCCGATCCACCTTAGTGTAGAGTTCACTCAAATGTGTTGTCTCTACTTACTTTGCGATTGTTAAAGTGCAATTTCAGATTGTAGATCTCCACTCGATAGATAACTCAAGTATCCGCACCCTCCTTAGAAGATAACGTTTCAAATTTACTTAATTCAGCATAAGTGTTGCACGTTCTGCCAAGTAGCGTTTTTTCACTCATGGGAGAAATTTCCAAAACCACATTTATGCATTTTCAATGCCGTCACGAGGGTTGTTCAGTCCTCTTTTTCTTGGCGGCTCCCTTCGCTTGTAGGCGCGTTTGGAATCGGTTTCGGCAAGGGAAAACCCGGACCGGAATCACTCCCCAAACCTCACCGCACACCACCGCGACAACACACGGAGGTATGCCCGAAAGTCGGGATGAGAAACCGCAACCAAGCTCCCCCCTCGCCTCACCGTCCCCAATAGATATTTTCTGTGTGCGGGTATGCTACCGTCGTTTCCGTGTTACTACGGCGGTTAAATTGTCTTAGGAGCCGATTTTTCAACACAGTTCCAAATAACGGCCACAGCGTCTCCAGCAGCGGTCAGCCTCTAAACCTTAAGAATACAAACATGAATCCCGATAGTTGCATAGAGGCTGTCTTTGAAGGGCGGTCCTCGCATAGGGTATCGGCACCCTGTAATATTAAGTACCCAATTTCCAAATTTATGAAAAAAACGCCAGGACACCTTGAAAATGCAGTGTAGTGGTACTGACTGCACCAGCAACGCGCTTCAGCTTTCGCCTTGGTCACGCTGAGGTTAACGCAGAAACAGTATCTTTTTTATTTCTGAATATAGTGCAATAAACATAGTGAAAGGACCAGTGCATTAAACAATACCAATTCATTCCACAGTTTTAGTGGCCATCTTAGAGCTATAAATCATTGTCAAGTGCTGAATGCATAAATGCCTATACATATACCTTCTCAGTAAAGGAAAGCACAAGAAACCAAATCAAAGTTATGCCCAAGTGGGCAAAGTGTTTCTGACCAAAGTTTTTATCAACAACATAATTGAACGCTGGATTCCAAAGTGCTCTTGTCAAAATGACTGGCCTGATTTTTAATACACCCCACCTAGTCCCAGAAGTCGACTTTCCTCCACCATCAATGTCCGTGATGAGAGGTTCACTACAGTCATTTCAGTGCCTGCTTTCCCCTTGTCATCATTCCCACTGGGGTTGTTGTGTCTTGTCTTCCTCCGTTGTTTAGCTTTCTTGTTCCTCTGGTTCTTCCTCTGCCTCCTCGCCCTCTCCCTCTCGGTGCATTTGGTTTGTAATTTTGTTCTGTCCTTCCCTGATTCATCATTTGAAACTGTACTAAAAAATTCGGCTTCTTCTGTTGGGTTTGATTCAGAGCTGCCACAGGTGCATCCGATAGACTGCCATCAGAAATGTCACTTTCTGTCACTTCTGTACTTCTTGGTGGCACAATGGGAATAGTCGGTGTATTACCTTCTTTATCAAATAGATGATCATATTTTCTATGACGATTACCAAGCAGGTCGGACCCTAACTTTTCATAGAAAATATGATCATCTATTTGATAAAGAAGCTTTCTATATGTCGTATCCCTATATTCTATATGGTAATATTAAAGTAGAGTATGTATCTTTTGTATGTTACAGAGATTGCAGTATGCAATTCAGCCACTCATTAGATAAATCGTTGTCAAAAGAACCCATAATTTAAAAATTTAAAAATAAGTGTAAATCTGCAAAAAATCTATTTATACAATTTTTAAAGCTATATATTAACTCACTTACTACATAAAAAAAAAGCATGATGTTAAAATTTAAATAGCTGAGGAGGTGGTTGAAACTCATCTCAAAGTTGTTGTTTAAATCAATAATCAATTATTACAGAAAGCATATATAGTCCCTTTATAGACAAGTGTAGAGATCTTCACTGGAATTGAGCCCATTGGGCACTTTGGAATCCAACTCCAGGATATACCTGGTCTCTAATTTTTTAAGAATTGCCTCTCGGTTACCACCTCGTCTGAGTGGTAATACAGTATCGATCACGTAATATCTGAGGTGGTCAAGACAGTTATTGTGGCATTCTTTGAAATGGCGGGCGACAAGATACGCCGCATCACTGTTGTTGATTGCCCTTATGTGCTGGAGTATCCATTTGTGGACCTGCATCTTGGTACTCCCCACATATTGCAGGCCACATGAACACTCCAGCACATAAACGGCGTATTCTGTCTTACAGGTTAATCTTTTCGAAATGGTGGTAGGAGTTCCACTGAATGGACTGATAAAAGTAGTTTTATTTTTGCCATATTTGCAAGCTTTGCACATATATGTTTTTTTTTTTTGTTTTTTGTTTTTTATTAGAACAAGTCCAAAATCACATCAACCCCCACCCTAAGGAAAAGGAAACTTAATCAAAAACACTAAGGGCCATATGTAGGTAGCTTCACATTTACCGACTCATAAATACCGAATTTTACCGATTCGGTATTTATGAATCGGTAAATGGGATGTAGGTAATAATTCGGTAAAATTTACCGATTCGGAAAAAGTCGGTAATTTTGAATCGGTATTTACCGATTCGGTAATGAGGCATACCTTCCCATTGATTCCTATGGGCCAGGAGGCCCATAGGAATGAATGGGAAGCCAGTTACCATTACCGATTCGGTAAATACCGAATCGGTAATGGGGGAGGCAGTATCATGGGTGGCAGGGTGTCACATTGACACCCTGTTGCACCCCTGATTCGTCCATATGTGCACATGTGGCACACATACATGCCCTAAGGGCATGTATGTCTGCCACATGGCACTTTTACATCTGCAAAATATCACGTTTTGCAAGGAATTCGGTATTTATCACCAACCTATATTTGGTGGTAAATACCGAATTCTAATTCCTACTCATCACTCATTAGAGTGTTTCCTACCTATCATTTCAGGATTCGGTATTTCGGTAATTTTACCGATCCGGTAATTTTACCGATTGGGTAAATTACCGAATCCTGAAATGTGCCCCCTACATCTCAAATAGCTAAATACCGGTCGGTAACTGGATATTTACCGAATTTCGGCCGTTACCGACCGGTATTTAGCTACCTACATGAGGCCCTAAGTAAAGAATCAGAAAAACTAAGAACTAACTACACCTAACACTATACTAGACCTAAACTAAAACTACACTTATCACTAAATAACAAAATATTGTCCAAAAAGAATGGAAACTGGGTGACTGTACAGGGGGGACAGGAAACATCATTTGGGCATCACTAGGGGAGCCCCATGAGGTATCCCTTGAATGCGTCATGGTCACGTTCCAGACAGACCACTCGAACATTCAGGTTGTAAAGCAAACTCCACTCCCTCTTTGCCAGGACTGACACCTGTTGGTGTCCTGCAGGTCTCAATGATGATGTGCTTGGTTTAGCACCTTGTGATGGGGCAACAGGGGGTTAACTAGATGTACCAGGAACTGCTTATGGTTGTGGACGTGTGCCACTCTGTTGGATACCTGAAGGGCCAGGGATTTGATGTGTCTGGCGTGTTGATGAGGCAGGTAAGGTAGCATGTTTCTTGCCAACTTTCTTGGTGCTGACAGTAATTGACTCCCACTTGCCAGAAGCCTTTTCCTCATGGTACCTTCATGCCATGTAATTGAAGCCATATGCCACACGCCGAATGTGTAAGTACCGTTCCTTATGTACAAGGAACTGCCTCTGTTCCTCCGGTGACATGTAGTCTGAAAATAAAGAAAACATGTCATGTTTGTTGACTCCAAAAAAATGATAGCATTCTGCATATTTTATACAAACAAATATCTCACTATTTGTTTTCTAAACACCATCATAAAAAGCAGTGTACATCACACATGACCTGACAAATTGTAAGTAAATAATAACAGTAATCCTAATCTGATGTTGATAACAGCATGTTGGCACCTGGGATGGGACAAAGCAAGGGTAGAGTGCAGTGACAACAGTTGTAGAATAGCTGTTTGCAATTAGGCTGCAGCCACAAACACTGATTGAGTCCAACAGGGGAAGTGCCGTAAGGATGAAGTTTAATAGGCCCATTGCAGAACATGACCATTACAACTACACAGAGACATCAGGCTGCACTGTCTGCAATCATGGCAGACGACTAATTACAACAGTGGTAGTCATGTTGGACATTTGAGGAAATGCAATTTAATTGCATTATGAACAATTTGGAGGTGTCAACACAGCTTCACATCCATATTAAATGCTGTATACATTTACTTGCAAATCCGCGTGAAAAATGCCCATAAATGTTGATTAATGTAAGTAAAGAGGACATATGTTTCATGAAGTTTTGTGCGGTGGTATTAGTCTGCTCTCCACCTTGCTGTGCTACGACACAATGGGACAGCAAAGCTGCTGCATTTCCACAGCATACTTGGCTGCACTGCTTTTCAACTAGTGGAAGCGTGAACCCTTTCATTCTAGTGCAAAGTAATGCACCCTTGTACAATAGTGCTATGGTGTCTGACTTGAGCAGAAGATAGTCAATGTGATGGAAGGATCACCGTCAATCATTGATCAATCGTGTTTTTGATGTGTGACAGACTCTGATGAACACTTTGTAACATATACATTGATGATCTGTTGAGCATTTCACAGTACAGAGCATGTTTGAAAAAAATGTTTTTCACAGTCTAAACTATTACGCACTCCACAATATTCAAGGTGCTCCTGTGGAAATGGGTCTGCGTGATGATGAATGGGCTTAGCACGGTAACAATACCCACCCCTTATCCCCTAAATGTGTGAAAGGGTTTCTAATGCATGAGTTGAGGTTGTCCTACGTTGACTTGATTATCACTGGTTTGGCACTGAGGCTGAGACAGTCTTGCCAAGATAATGTTGTGCCACCAAACTTTGCATTGGCTAAAGGGGCCTTGTGATTTACATCAACATGGAAATGAATCACAAGAATCATTATCAAAATGGTAAGTAATCTTTGTAACATATTTAGGTGACCTCAATCTGTGTTACATTAGACAAGATTCATTTGCAAAAGTTGTTAAAGTTTTCTCATGCCAGTCAGCTATTTGTAAGACGTACTCAAGCTGTAATTGAGGTTATGAGACCTGCTCTTTGGACAACTAACTGTCAATGACAACTGTAACTCAAAGTAAATGACAATTGTTGACAGGCACATCAGTGCTGGGTGTCAATGGACTCCTGGTCTGGTCATACCAATCAACAACATTACTCAAATGTATCCTTTTAATTATGTACACTCTGAAATGTACCTGCATTGGCTAGAGTGATATACAAATTTCGCATAAATGGGCTCAGAAATACTGTTTCTCTAACCATACAATATTCACGTGACAAATCACTTTATGTAGCAGTGTACATGCAACATGTCCCAAGCTGACCTGTACACATGATACCATGCTATGGAGCCATGATCATTTGGAAATTTGGACAAGAATATGCACAATACATAACAAAAATGTTTGCCCATTGTTTTCAACTGACATATTCCATTCAACGTGGCATGAGTACCCACAGCCACAGCTTACATAAAATCATTGAATTGTGGTGACACAGTTGATACCAGGGGGGCAAACGTCATATGAGAATGGCTGTACATAGCCAACATTTGGAAATAAGGCTGTGTTTTCATGTTTGTCCCAAGTTCATGTCAAAATGTTACAACACGTAGCAAATGATACTCAACAACAGATCAGGGATAGAAACGTATCATCATTTACAACAATGTACACTTGCAATGGCCAGCACCACATCTGGCCCCCTTGCACAATCATGTCAGGGTGCATAGATGTTTGTGATGCTGCATGATCAGCTCAATGGCATTGCAATAAAATCATCACAATCATGGACTATTTGCTTGTATGTGGCTGGGATATAGTGAATGATATGAGGAGTTGCAATATCAAGTCAAGAAGACCAATGCTGTTCTCCATCAGCAACTGATGATGATGTGCATAACTCTTGACCTGATTATGCATCATCACACTAGAGGTGAGGTCCATGTGATGGATATCCAGACAGCGCACAACAACATACAGGGCCAGTGGCATGACATATAAATGCCATTAAATACAATTCAAAGGTGGGGGCAACACACTCACCAGTGGTGTGTGGGACCAGGAAGGCATCCACATCTCCCTGTGATCAAGGGTCTTTCAGTTGTGAAAAATGGATGGAAAGAAAGATATATGTAATTAACATCACATTTCACATGTCTCACTTACATCGTTGAGGTCTTCTTGATACAATTTCATTCACTGTACCATGGAATAATAAATTATACTATTCCAACATCCAGCAACCCCCCTACAGCAAGTCGTTGCAATGACTTGTGTTGCAATGCTATGCGATGTAACAACGCGGTCGTTGTAATGACCGCGTTGCAATGGCATGCGTTCTAAACATATGCGTTATAATGTGGCCTATTCGTTAAATACTTGTTGCAATGTGCTTTGCCTATCTGACACCCAACAAATGTCAATTTCAGCCTTGTGGCCTATTGGACATTCCTGCCAGGATCAGTGGGACAAAACAGACTACAACTTGATCCACAGCTTCATGAAGTAACGTTTTTCATCAACATCAATATATGTGACTGTTTTGGCAAATGGGTCCATTTTCCTCCCCACAGGTGTATCACAACCCTCAACATGTTGATAAACCGCATTGTGTATCTCACAGAGCTTGACAGCCAGTTAATCATGTGAAGTGTTCCAATATCAATGCGCTTAGTGATGGATAGTACATCATGACAAGCATTTTGTTAACCAGGTACCACATTTCATGGGGGGGGGGGGGGCATAAATGTTGACCAGAACCTAACTAGTGGTCAGTGGATTCATCCTCTGATCTGAAACAAAGTTGTTCATATACTTACCACCTTGCCTGCCAACAATGATTCCCAGGTGATCCATGAGGTCTCCCTCACACCCAAAACAATCCTGCCAAGGGTGCTTCTGCTGCTGGACAGTCCTGTCCACACCAAACATTCTCATCATCTTTTCTCGGATGTGCACCCACTTGACCTTCCGGATTTTTACATTGTATCCCTGGGGGATACGTCCCCCAACCTCAACAATCTGTGGCAAATTAAACTTAACTAGCCATAAGAAGGCCCCCAAGGACCCCCTCAGACATCCCGCCCTTCCTAGCCTTATCCAACATCTTCCAAATCACTAGTGACCCCAGTAAAAAGAAAAAGAACCCACAAATTACCCCTAATAACTGTGTAAAATACAAAGATACCTGTAAGACGTGCACCCGACAAAACAATCACTAAGTCGCAAAAAACACATATGGACAAAGAAACAGGACTCAACAAGGACAGTATGGACAGTACACTACGCACAAAAACTCTCTCCAATACACCAACACCAGCAGACACCTTGCAACACCTCCACAACTCTCAACAGACACTAACAGTGTAGTTGAAAGAGGAAGTGAAATTGTACAGTACTCCTCCATGGAACAGGATTCAGACTGACATCACTTCTTGGCCGTTTTCGAACTTTGCAGCTAAATGTTACCCGCTAAGGGGTAAACAGGAATATTTCCTCCATATACATGTATTTTGCGAGTATTTTTATGGCGCTTATGAAAAATATTAACGCTAACATGGATTAGCATTAAAATGTTATTCGCAAATTGCTACTTGATCAGGATATGTACCATTTGTCCTGATTTAGCAGGCCTAACAACACAATATAGATATGTGATGTGATCTCTGTGTTGTACTGGAGTGTAGTCTATCTGGACTGCCCTGATATGAGTGATCCTGTGCTGTCCAGAGGCACTGGTTAATCACATTGATGTGTTTCTATGACTGATCATGTGTGTAAGAAAAAGCATGCCTAAATGTCACTCATTAGGGTTAGCATTGGTGGTTTGACTCTTACATCACACATTTTGTTATGTCTGTGCCAGTTAGATGGGCTTGCTACACTAATGTACTTGACCAGCAGGCAGTAACTACTTGCATATGAGATTAGTGATGCCGCATACAATGCGCAGCTATGACTGCACATTCACAATTGAGTATTTCATTTGCTGGAGGCACAGAAGTGCACCTTGACGAATGTTTGTGCAAAGGCTCTCTTGGCCATATTTTCAAGAGAAAGGTCTGTGCATTTCATGCTGTGCAATGCATGATATGATCTATGACTGGTGTCTAATGACCAGATCCATTGTCAACATTACAAAATATGCAAAAAAGACATTACATGCTGTAAGGATATTCTTCTACAAACAAGATTTTAAGACCAATCTAGCATGACAGCAATGAGCAAATAGAAGCTGTTATAGACAATGATGTTATGGCTGGACAAATAGCAGTACAATTTATTGATGTCAGTGTGCCATCCCATATTGTTTATCCCCTACGGGCTACAAGAGTTTACAGGAGCATCCCAGATTATGCATAATTAAATGTGTGTGACAGATAGCAGAATGGAACGGCCAAATCCAAATTATACATAGGTCATCAAATCCCACTGAGACATGTACAAACATGTTGTAGAACCAGATTCACAGGTGAACATGACATTACTACTTTGGAGCAGCAAAGCAGCACTTTGCATGTCACAATCCTTGCAACAGCAAAGCTACTGATGCCTGTAGGCGCTAACAGTCCGCATTGCCTGGAGACTATGCTGTGCTTTTGTATGAGACCCAGGTGTCTAGGCACAGATACTGCTGAGTTACAGCAGACTGACATTGCGGTCAATGCCTGCGTTGTGAGTGAGACGGTGGGCCCAGGTTCTTGCCATCGGTGCGTCAGCAATGACTATTACCTGGAGACAAGGCCAGGCATGTTAAATGTTTGCACATTGCTTACATGAGAAGTACGCATGGTGCAACTTAGTGTGTTGGTCATTCAAGGTGCTTCCGATCATGTACAAAGGGTGGTGTGATTGCATGATAGGCACCAAGAGGACACTGGGCTAACAGGGGAGACATCCTATATCTTTGCAGTGCCTCTCAACGTCATTATGCCCGAGTAGGTTGTGCTCTACGTCGATGTCCAGGGTGAAGTCTCTCTACTCTGCAAGACTTTTGATGTAGGGGACAAGTGAGTAGGCAACTAAGAGGGTCCTCTTGCATCTCCCGTATCTGTTGTTTCAAATGCATACTTAGACTACCATGCTGTACCCAGGCTTGTATGATCTGGACTGACCGAGGATTAGGCTGGCTGAGTCAGTGACTCAGAGAGGATGTTGTACTTTGAGGCCTGGTGTAGTTTTTAAGTTTTGGAGATGGTTGGGAGTGAAGCAGAGGTGGCCCTCTGCACATTACCCGTGAACAGACTGCTTGTACCAAACAGTTTTCGATGGACAGTATGGAACATGTGATCTGATTGCCAATGTTGCCATTCATGAGGCAACCATGTGGTGCAGCCTATTATCCCCACATGTTAGGATTTCCATGGATGCTATTGGGACAGATAGTTCTGTCAAGCATACTCCTGACTGGAGTGAAGTGGCTTGTTGTCCACACTGGACTGCTACATGAACCATACATGATAGCTGGCCAGCTTGCCCAACACCGTTTCATGAGGAGTATATGTACATTACTTGAGAGATACACCATTGTGTGACATTAACATTTATTCTTAGGAGCGTGTTTGTCTATGTGTTCAACTGTGCCTGCAGATGTGTGGCTATTTTGATTGTTGTAGTTGTGATGAAGAGCATAATTACACACATCATGCAATTGACATGAGTAGACTTGTAGTGATAATCCAGTTGAAGGTGGTGCACCTTCTGGGGGCTAAAATAATTATTTTTAAGTCTGTATGACCCAAAACAATGTCCATTCCTGTTGTCATAGGTTTCATATCTCTGTCTTGGGTGTGTGAACACAGAGCAAGAGTTATTGGATGAGGAAGTAGCCCATTCTTCCCTTTCATTGCCAGGACACCCTCAAGTTGTTTTGCATATGACATTAACACTTTATTGAGATTGCATTGGAAGGTACATGGTCATTCATGTCTTCTGACAAATTGCTGCATATTCTTTTAAGATGGGGACTGGTCTTCACTTTTCTTTCTCTAACTGCGAAGTGAGATGGTTTTGTAATGTGAAATATGTGGCAGTCTTGCTGAGGTGAAAGGAAAGGCTGCAGGATGTTGCATTTTCTAGTACACAACAAAATGTAAATACCTATAAATGAACTGTACAGATATTTCACAATATGTCAGCACCCAGGAAAACACACAGGAAGCACTTTTTTGAAATTCTGAAGTGTGATGAAAATGAAGATTTTTATAAGATCAAAGCATAAAAAACACTTTACTTGGTGATGACCCAATTACGTTCTCTGAAACTTGATTTCCACACATTTTTTGTGTGCTGTATTGTTTCCATTCCAAATGAAAATGTGCTGTCTGTAAATGACAATTAGCTACCACACCATGTTTTAGTGATATATTTGCAACTGTGTGCTCCAATATTCACCACCAGTTACATACTGCAGTTCAGGAGGTGAATGGACAATAAAGATAATTTTACATTTTCTTTTTATTGTGTCACATTTGGTGTGTGTTCACATACAATGATCAAATGTCAGGCTATAGCTTCTCACAAATTGCTGCACAATCATCTTCTAACATGAAGATTGGTGTTTACTTTTACTTTTCTGACTGCAAAGAAAGAGGAGGTTTCACTGGAGTGCATAGAGAGTGAATGGAAATGCTGCAGTGTGTCATTAGTTTGCCACACACAACAAAATGTAAAGACCTGTACATGAACTGTATGCATTCAGCAGTTAGGAAAGCAAAAATGAAGCACATTGTGTTCTAATTCTGGTGTACTAGAAACATAGGGGCAGATTTACAAGCCCCCTCCGCCACCACTACGTCACTTTTCGTGATGTACTGGTGGCATAAGGGGCTCCTCCATATTTACAAGGAGAGGAAAAGCCACCCAGCGTGACTTTTCCTCTCCTCGTAAATATGGCCCCTTCACACGCAGCACTGTGCATGGAAGGGGCGTTCCATGGGTGTTGCTGTAGGTGTTCCCTCGCAACACCCATGGAACAAGACACATATCCAGATTTACGAGAAATCATAAATCTTAAGATGCGTGTGAATGCTACGCCACCCTAGAGGTGACGTAGCGAGGCGCATCGAGGAGAAATGTCTTAATTTCTCCTCGTTTTTTCCTCTTTCAATGCGTGCTGCATTCTACAGCACGCATTGAAAGAGGAAAAAGCCTCTAGTGATTGTTTTTGTGCAGGAAGGTACCCTTTCCTGCACAAAAACAATCTCCCCACGATGCAGGCATCCTTGCACCATGGTGCAAGGGTGCCTGCGCCGGCGCATGGCTGCAGTTTGTGCGCCAGCGCAGGGGAAATACAGAGATGCGACATATTCTTGTAAATATGTCGCATCTCTGTGCTTTCCAAACTAACGCAGCACGGCGCAGCAAAATTACTTGCTGCACCGTGCTGCGTTACTTGTTGTAAATCTGCCCCATAGATTTTAATAGTATGAAAACAAATCAAGCCACTATCTTTGGTGATGCACAAATGATAAATATTCATAGAAACTCAATAATACTTTATCATTTGTGTCCTACATAGTTTTAGTCTTAGCAAATTCAGTAGCCATTTCATGGGAAATGTGCTAACTGTATATAACAATGAATGTGCTACCACATTATGCTTTAGTTACATAGAAAAATAACCCTGCCTCATGTCCATTAAAGGTAGGGGCCCCGAAAGCATGTTGTTCCAAAACAGTGGTCGCCAACCTTTTCTGTAATAAGAGCTACTTATGTTTGATGAAAATCAACCCGAGCTACTAATACTGTTAAATTTGTTATAGTGACCACATTAGAAAATATTACACTCTTGGCCACCAAATGCAAAAAGCAGTGATCACCTCAGTTTATCAGGCATGGTTGCCAGGAGTAATGTAAAATAAAAATAAAATCTTTATGAATGTGGAATGCCTCTACGTGTGTACTTCATACCAGCCATAGCTTCAATGCACCTGGCATCAGGGTAATAATATTGGTAATGAGTCTCCCCAACTCCACATTATTGATCACTGACCTATCAGTTTTAAATGTATTTTTGAAACTCAACAGTTTTTCTCCAAAACACAGTTCATGAGCTCTGAAAATAGCCACATTTTCATCTCAATGACATTCTTTTAAATTTTGATGTAAAGATAATACTTCAATTGAGCAAAGGCTTCTATTGCAGTAGGCTGCGCTGCACACAGGAGAGCTCTCTACAGTTAGTTGGAGATCCACCAATAGCTCACAAGCTACTGGTTGGAGAAGCCTGTTCTAAAAGTTGGATTGTGGTGCTAAACAGTTTGGGAAGCCCTGTGTAAAACTCCTGTTCATCAAAGATCTAACCATATCTATGTCTCACTCTCTACAGGAGTGTTTTCAGACTGAATAAAAGTCAGTGAATTTTCCTGAGGATTTCTAGTGCGTTTCTAGAGCTGGCTCTAGTACCAAAATCCCCACGCTGAAATCCATTGCTGTCAATATGCATTATGGGTTGTTTTGACCTGTGTTTATACTTCTAGCATTATCTACAACATTTGGCATGAACAACCAGGTCATTCTTATCCATAGTGTCTGTGTGGGGTGGGGACGGCACTATATTACCATTCAAAACACAATTAAAGTCTCCCGCCATTACAAGTTCTACCTCAGGAGGGAGTAGCACAGTCCCCAACATGTCACCCCAAAAAAGACCCATCATTAGCATTTGGGGCATTTACATTCAATAAACATAAATTGTGTGCATCAAGCGTACCTTCCACCATTACATATCTGCCATCAGTATTAACACTTATTCTTGTAGTTTTGAAGGGAACTCTGGTTGCCACCCATATTAATGCACCTCTTGCAGATCATGAATAAAATCTAGCATATATTCACACTTGCCAATGTCTCTGGACATATTTAATGCAATTCCCCCATAGATGGGTTCCCTGGAAGAATGCAGTCAACACCCCGTACCGCCATAGATATGCATAATTGTGATTACATTTCACATAATTATTCAGTCCACAGACGTTCCAAGTTATTAATTTGCATTCAGTCTCCTCTGCTTTCATGTGATATCATTAGGGAAACACTCAACACTGAATGTCAGACTGGACCATCTGTAGTGGTAGTGCCTATGTACCTCTAACATTGAAGTCGCCCCACCCCTTTGAACATCAATCAACATTGTGTTTCTATGTTTAAAATTCGCTCATACGTAGAAACAGCCTTGTCACATCCCACCCCGTCCCACCCATAGGCGGTAGCCACCGATCACTCCCAGCTCAACACCAAGCAAGGACTGTGAACCCCTCCCCAGTTTCCCTCCCTAACCCTTATTCTCTACGAACAACCCAACAACCTTGCTAGTTGGGAAATCTGACCGGTTCTCCAGAATACTGCATGTCGTGAGTCCTGAGAGGGGTCCCAGCAAAGCGCCTACGAGTGATGGCTGTATTATCCTTCTCAACTGACTGGATGATGTTTATTCAGGTGGGGGGGGCGGCACCTGCAGTACCCGTCCTGACCTGCCTCATCGTGCAGCAAGCAGAGGCCCCGTAGACCACAGCCAAACCTCTGTGAAGCTTCCCAGCTGCCCGCAGACGGGGGGCTCATCCCAAATTAGTCCCCCTGTAGTTCCGTGCCGCAGGGGCTCCCCAGCATTCAGTCAGGCCAAGCCCCACACCTCACCTCAGGTCCAGAGAAATCCTGTGCTCAGGCCGGTCACGGGTTCGCCATCCTGGGCCTACGAGCCACGGGGATATTTGGGGGCAACCGGGAGCTCCTCAAAAGGCAGGGTGAGCAGACGGTGGCATTCCAATCTGAAGTCAGGCCGCTGCACCAAGCTGCCGGAGGCATACTCCCCAGCCAGTAATGTTCTAATCTTCTTCGGTAGCCCAGCAGGCCAGGCTGCACCATGTCAGGGTCAGTCAGGGTGCCCTTGGCTGCGTTCTTTTTTTTTATTCCTCATTTTTACATGAAGGATCTCCGTTCGAAGGGTCACTGATCAGTCACCTGGAATATAATATTAATTCCTGTGGCATCTACAGCTTATCAGGCCATCAGTCTCATTAAGTTGCTGCAGGATACATTCAGTGGGGCACAAGCTCTATTGTGGCACGTCTACACGGCCATCTTGACAGCCATGCCCCGACTAAATAAACAAGTTACTGCAGAATCAGGATGACAATGAGCAGGAAGACCAGGGCCAAGAGTATAATGAACCACTGAAAAAAGACCAGGAGAACTAGTCAGGTCAGGATCAGGTGGACTAGTACCTTTAGGACCAGGGAGCAGATGGAGGAAGATTAGAAGGAAAATAATCAGCAGGACCAACAACAGGGCTAGGAAGACCAGAGAGGTCAGAACCAAGGGTACCAGGACCTAAAATACCAAGTGGAGCAGGAGGACTAGGAACTGGGATATCAGGGCCAGGTTGGCGTGGATAAGGGGAACCAGGAAAACCCGAGCCACAAGGACAAGTGGGACCAGACCACGACCAAAATGACCAGGGCCAGCCCAAGAGGATCTAATAAGGAGGACCATGACCAGTGAATGCAGTACCAGGAGGACGGCAAGGACTAGGCAATGAGATTCAGGATGACCCAAACAAGGAAGACAACAGGGCTAGGTGGAGAAGGACCCATCAGACCAGCAGGAGTGTGAGGATCCATAGGACAAGAATCAGGACACCCAGCAAGGGCTAAATCATAGGTCAGGAGCAAGGCCAGGAAGACCACAGTCAGGAGGAATCATTACCACCAGATTGAAGAAACCATTGGCTTGGAATCCAGAACTTGTTGGACCAGGGCCTGGATGAGGATCAGGAGAATCAGAACAACCCAGAAAAGGAGGATTTTGAACAGGACTAGGAGGAGAATCTACACCCGTAGGCGCAGAAGGACCTGGAGAAGAAGGAAGAAGACCGGGAGCAGGAGAATATCTATGTGATTCTACTCAACATTTATTAGGAAATCCATTTTGTAAATGGTTCTAACTCTTGCTTCTTAAACTATCAACCCATAAAATACCCCATCTGTTCAGCCCACCTATTGAACTGGTAAGTATTTGCTGATGAAACAGAGCATGCAAAGTGAATAAAAAGCCAGGACTGTTAAACTTTGATCTCTGAATTATAGACACTGGCTTATACTGGCACAGTAGTCTGAGGGTGGATCTGAGGACAAATGGACTGAAACTCTGCAGAGGGGATGGGTGAAAAGGAGTATAGTCTGTGAAAGATGACATAAAGGGAGGGAAGAAACTCAGATGGCTAAAGTCAGCAAAAATGAATAATGGCTAACAAAGGGGGTCAAAGGGCTATGGCAATCAGCAACATGGAGCTCAGATTAATAAGACGGCTTGAATGAGCAGAAGAGGTGAGGGAGGCTCCAGATAGTTCGGCTCAGATGGGCCACAGAGGGATTCTGAGTAACATCTCTGATTGCCATTGGTGATAGCGCTAAGAAGAAAGGCCAACAGTGATAGCTTCAGCACCATACAAGTGCTCTGTAAAACCTTGAAGCTAGATGAAAGGTGGTGGAGGTACATATGTGGCAGAAGTGTTTGGAAGGCCAGCAGAGAGGCACTGGGTGACAAGATTGCTAGAGTAGTCCGTGTGGCTCCCTTACCTGTGCATTGACACTCCATGTGCATGCACGTGTGGTGAATATGTAGCAAGTGTGTAGTAGTAAGACTGCTTGTGAGGTGGAAGTACATGGATCAGTGGGATGCATTTCACATAATGAGGTGGAGATTATCTACAGCTTCCCTAGACAGTGGAAGTGTATTGACTGCATCCCTGTAGATAGAGGTTGGAGACCAAGAACTGAAGTGAGACAGGATAGAGAAAAGGCTACCCACAGACAGAAATTTGGTGAGGTTCTTGTTGACAAAGGGCTGCTAATTTGTTCTTCCTGAGTGAAGACATATGATAGATCAGATGTTTCTCTTGTTTAAAGTGACTTACAGGCACATGCATCAAAGGAAAAACCGGTCGCAAATGGGCAGATTCTCAGAATCTGCCCCTTCGCGACCGGTACTTTTGCAGGATGCATCATCCCAAATGCTAAAATCGCAATTTAAGGAATCTCTAAATTGCGATTACTTAAATTGCGATTGCATTTAAGGAATCCCAAATTGAGATTCCTTAAATGCAATGCATTAAAGTAAAAAAAAAATAGCGATTTCGCTAATAGGGGGAGCAAATTACCATGAAGTTGAACTTCATGGTAATTTGCAAAAACTTTGAAAAATGCACTTTTGTGCATTTTTCAAAGTTTCATGTTGCGCACACACATGCCCTTAAGGCATGTGTGTGTGCAACATATTTGCACAGATCAATTTCAGGGGTGCAAAAGGGTGTCATTTTGACACCCTTGCACCCTTGAAATTGCATGAGCAATTTGCGAGTACCTACTGGTACTCGCAAATTGCTCATGCAATCTCCAATTCATTCCTATGGGCCTGGAGGCCCATAGGAATGAATGGGACAGCATTCCTTAATTGCAACTCGCAATTTGCGAGTCTCAATTAAGGAATGTGTAGGAATCGCTATTTTTATAGCGATTCCTACATGCATAGGCTTTTGCAATTCCTTAATTGCGATTCCTTAATAATCGCAATTAAGGAATCGCAAAAGCCTACGTTGATGCATGTGCCAGTTTGTTGCTTGGCGGGTCTAACACTATATCAGTGCCTGATAACTCCTCAAAAAGGCTGATGACATCTAGGTGCTGAGATCTCATGCTTCATTGTGTCCTTCTTGACGATACTCCTGCTTGGAGCCACCATCCTTGCTACTGTTGTGAGAGCCATCACCTAGTACAAAGGCTTTTTCTGAGCTACAGACAGAAAATTACATGTGAAATGGATTTTGAATCCACTAAGTGACCAGGGCAATTTGTCCATGGCCAATAATGTTTAAAGATTTCTCATCCATTTTTGCATCATTGGTAGATTTCCAATTTAGTGCCAGGAGCTGCATTGCAGCCAGTAACATATTGGTGGTCCACCTCCAATCAACCATTGGTAGCAAATTGAACAGGCCTTAGGCAATATTCGCGGAGTCAGGCCTCAACAGGTACCCCACTATTCTCTTGACTACGACTAAGGATCTCCTTCCAAAAGATTGTCAACCTGGGGCAGGACCACCACATATGAATGACATCCCCTTCCTGGCCTTAGCTCCTCCAATATAGGATGCCTGTTATCTCGTGCATCTGTTTCAATTTGGAGGGCATAACATGAGTTTATACCTATGTTTCCCTATTTTGGACACTTTCACAAAGGGAAGGGATATCAAGCCAGTAGTCATTGCTACATTATTTATGGAGCATAGGGTCCAATGAGATATTTGGAAGTATCTCGTTAGGTAGGATGTTTGTGAGTTGTAGTCTTGCTTACATTGAATAAAACCTTTAAGGTATCTCCTTGAAACAAATCATGCAGCATCCTACAGCCACCTTCATACCAATTAGTTAAGTCCCCTTTTACAGTCACTGGTAAGAAATCTACATTGCCCTGCAATGGGGTGAACAGATAGAGGAAGTTAGTCAATTGGTGCACTCTGGTCAGAGAGTCCCATATATCCATCGTCACCCTGATAATAGACCAAAAGTAACAGACTTGGAGTCTGACGTATGTGGGAAGCCAAGGCCCAATACCGCTACATCTATATGAATTAGATGGAGATAGGTTTCACATATGGACTACACAAAAAGGACTCTAAGATGGGCTGCCTGGTAGTACTTTTTATTGTCAGGGAGACCCAGCCCCCCAGATTGCCTTGAAGCCTGCAATATTTTGCTCTCCTCCCACTCCAGATAAAGTAGCCTATAGTTTGTTGGAATGCTTTCATGTTGCATTCAGGGAAATTGACTGGGAGAGCTTTGAAAATATATAAAAGCCTAAGCAGGACAGATTATGTTCGATTACTGCCACTCTGCTCAACCAGTATATATGGAGGCCTCTACTTACGGAGTTCATTTTGATGGAGCTTAGGAGTTGAGGCTAGTTTGCAACATACAGAAGACAATCCTGTGGTGTAATATAGACTCCCAGGGGCCATATTACACAAATGATCCGGGGGCGCAACATGGGTTTGCGGCCCTTGTGCACCCCTGGGCCACTTACATATTACAGAAGGGGCTGCAGATACTCGTGCATCCCCTTCTGTATTACATATAGCGCTTGCAGTCATATAGCACCAGTGCTATCATGAGAGAGGGTTCCTTCAATTGCATGGGGGAGTGGCCCCATGCAAATGAGGGAATCACTTTACCTTTGCACCCCCACTGTGTTACAGGCATGGGTGCAGAGGTAAACATGTCTTTAAAAGGTGCACTGAAAGTGCACCACAAAAGGTGGCACACTATCAGTGTGCCTTCTAAAGGCAGCCCTCTTTAGAGATGAAAATGGGTTCTATGGACCCCCCAGACATCGCCTTCCAGGTGGTGCAGTCACTCACTGCACCCGTCTACAGAGGGATCTCTAATCCCTTGTAAAAGTCCAGGCAGGGTGCCACCTGCACAGAGAAATATGGAGCATCTTTTAAACAGCTGCTCCACATTTCTCTTGAATGCACTGCCCTGGGGGCAGTGCAAGTTCGCTGCTGCCCTGAGGGCAGCGCATCCTGACTAAGAGGGCACACTTCCCATGTTTGCTTCTGTCCCACCTGATTTGAAATGTGTCATGGCGCCAACATGGAAAGTGCACTCTATCCCTAATATTTTAGTTGATTACAGGGGGCCCAGTGGAATGGGAGCATTGTAGAGAGTTTACTTTTAATATCCAAGGGTAGACCCACACTGAGCATCTCTGACTTTTCAAGGTTAAACTTAAAGCCTGACATCCATCCTTTCATAAGTTTCCAGAAGCTCTATTATGTTGGCTATTGCATGTAGTGGATCTATTAGTGTAAGGAGGATATCATCTGCAAAGAAGTATATTGTAAGAACGTCTCCCCCAAAGGACATGCCTTTAATGTCTGTTTGCTGTCTTATCACTGTTGCTAAGGGTTCAACAGCCAACACAAATAGTAGTGGATAGAGTGGCCATCCCTATTGTGGCCCCCTAGACATAGATTATCTCTTCTGAGTGTCCCCAATTAACTAGGACCAAGCCTGTAGGGAATTTGTAACTGGTGGACATACCCAGGTCAGCTTCTTGAGTCCAAGTCCAATCATTTCGAGGACTCGGGCAAGGAAAGACCAGTTGACTCTGTTGAAGGCCAATTCAGCATCCGACAACATGATCCCCATGGGGATGCCAGTATGGTTGGCTTTTTCGATTAAGTGTAAGACTTGTCTAATATTATCCGTGGCCTGCCTATGTGGAATGATTCCCTGTTTGATCCAAGTCTATAAGATATTGTATGTGTGGCACGAGTCAGTTAGCCAAGTTTTGCATCAGAGTTCAATAGCATGATAGGCCTGTACCATATTGATTGACAAGTTTACCCAATTTGTGTATTAAGGTAATGTTGGTTTTTAGAGTGGCGTCGGGTAGGTTTTAGGGCAGTGGAAGGGGCTGGGGTAAGTTTAAGGGGAAGCATGGGGGTGGAGTGGTGTAGGGTTTTAGGCCTTAGAGCAACGGGAGAGTAATAGGTAGTTGGGGTAGTTTTTAGCATTGGGGTCAGGTAGGTTTTAGGGCAGTGGAAGGGGTTAGGGTAGTTTAAGGAACAGCAAAGGGGGGCAGGGGTGGGGGTTGGTCCTAGGAGGTGAGGTAGTGGTGATCTTAGCCACACATACCCATTTACCATTCATGCCTATACCACAAATTTCATGGGAAAGGCATGTGTGGTAAAGTAATCCATTGTTAAGACACATTTGTGGTTGGGCTGCGTGGGAAAGGCACATGTGGTAAAACCATTTGTGCTTCTATCATACAACCGATACATAGAGGTATAAAAAGTGAGTGAGAGCCCTCACTTTGTCTTCTTGACTATCAAGAATAACACCACCAGGGACAAGCAATGCCGTAATCCTTTTAAATGCTGTCTGAGTCTACAGTCTCCTTGCTAAACGAAAACCCGCTTTATTTGCCCCCATTCATAGAACTTTTGCTGCAGTAATGCTTTCTCAAACTTTGCCATAGCCAGGAGGTTAATCTTCTCTTTAAGGGAGACTTTTTTCCTGTAAACCCTTTAGGGAGACTGTTTGCCTATGACATTCTGACTCTGAGTTGAGATCTGCTACTAAAGATATCCTATAGGTCTTGTGAGATGTGCGGAGTTTAGATGGCTCAGCTATACTTTGCCCTTGAAACTCTGCCTTAAAGGCATCCCACTCTACATTAGGTGGTGTCTCTTCCATGTTATATTCCTTGAAGTACTGCATTATCCCTGTACCTAGTTCAAGTCAGACTAGGTCATCCTTAAGCTGGGATTTGTTCAAATCTCCTGGGGGGCATCTACTAGGGGTCCTGTGGCTCTCACACTCTCAAATGAACATGGCATGATCTCAAACTACTAAGGGGCTGTGGTGACAGACAATGAGGCTACCGGACCGCCGCTGTCCGTGCAGGTAACAGCGGTGGGGCAGTGGGGCTATGTAAGGGGGGATTCCGAGGGACGATGCAGAGGGAAATTAATTATTTATTTAATTTTACCTCGAAATACCCCCCTACATGGCCCCACCGCTGTTACCTGCACAGACTGCGGCTGTATCAGAATATCTGGGGTTCCCCAAAGTAGGTGAATACGTGAGTAGGATCTATGGGCATGTAAAATAAAAGGTAAAGTCTTGCCCATCTCGGTGTTTGTGTATTCACCAGTCTGTTAGGCCTAGGTCCCTCATGCCCTGAAGCAAAGCCTTTGACATCATTCCTTGCAAAAATCGATCTAAGGATGTATCACGCACTAGGTTGAAATCACTAAGCCTCAGCAGGCTATCAGGAGCCCATTCCGCGATCTTCAACAAAACGTGAGTAAGGTAGAGGTCTTGGGTGGGGGCATAGACATTAAGTACATTATAGGACGTAGATATAGGGCCTTTATCTGTTACCATTTTGAAGACTTTGAAAGGAAAATCATAGTGAATACCTATCATAACTCCCCCTTTCTTGGCATTTATGACAACAAATAATTGGGTGGGGTATATTATATGCTTCAATAAATAGGTTTTCTCTCTCCTAAGATGTGTTTCCCGCAGACAGAATATGTCTGGTGATGTTTCTCTTGTCTCCCTCCAGATCTTGTGGTACTTGACTGGAGAGTTTAATCCTTTAACATTCTATGCTATGATTCTAACCATTGCTTGTGATGCAGGAGATTAGTTGGGAAGCTATTGATAGTACATGCTTCATTCCTCTGAATGCACTCTTAGTATGTAAGAAGTCCATAAAGAGATTGTGAGGATCAACCAATACAACACTCTCCCCAACTGGAAACCTCCTGCCTATCCATCCAGTCCCCCATCCGAAATGTCTCAACTATCGACCCTTACGTAGAACGCATTAGATATATCCCTAACATAATGATGATTCATCTTTGTGGTCCGCTTTTCTCCAGCACCGGCCCATGCGCTTCCCAGAAAGGCCCCAGGATCTTCCTCTTTAGAGCTGCCTGGTCTTGCAGAGAGAGAACTGGGAAACATATTACTGTCCAATCTGATGTATCAGGCTCTGTGCTCACTGTTGCCCTATCTCTATCAGCTAAAATCCAAAGGAATGTGAGTAATAATAAACACTGGCTGTAGATGTGAGCCCACATCTGGACTAGCTCTGGTCTCAGATCCAAAGGGCATAGTCCGGAAAATCCAGTTCACTTGTGTGCCGTCTGGGGTATCGGTTTGGGTCACTCCCATTTTCTTCCGTCGCTGGCCATTCGCTTTATTCATTGGCGACTGCAGGTGCTCCACTGCTTGCCCCAGCATTTCCTGGACTTCCTCCTGGATGTGTATTGTGTATGACTTGGAGTCAATCTGAAACCATAAAGCAATGGAGAACGTCCTTTGATATCAACTTTATCATCTGTGCAGTTCAGGAGTCACCTGGGCCAGTGAAAGTTTTTTTTACAGTGGTTTGGGTGAGATCTTGAAAGAAGTTGATGTGTTGGTTCAAGAGGGTGAGTTGGTAGATTTTTCTGGCTTCCCTCATTATGCGATCTTTCAATAGGGATGAGCCAAGTTTATCTATGATTTCTCTCAGTCTAGACTCCGGATGTATCCTATACTTCCCAATTCTGTGTGCTCTTATGATAGGGATCTTAAAGGTGTGGCTTTCTCTGAGGGCAAAGCAAAACAAGGACGTGCAAAACTGTACCACATCATCACTTTCCTACTTCTTGATCACATTCCGAATGCAAATATTGTCTCGCCTATATCTATCCTCTAGGTCGGTGCACTTCTTCCACAGCATTTTAACGTCCTTTTCCATTTTGATGCCAGAGTTCTGAAGTTTTTCGAGCTCTATGACGTCATCCTCGTTGGTAGCCATACATTCCTGTTGAGTTTGAATTTCTTTGGTGTCATCCGACAGGCCTAAGACTAAGGGCTTGATTACAGTCTTGGAGGTCAGGGTTACTCTGTCACAAACGTGGCATATATCCCATCTGCCAAAATATAAATCCATTATATCATATGAAATTGCAATTTGGCGGACAGGATATCCGTCAAATTTGTGGTGGAGTATCCCACCCGCAAGATCATAATCAAGCCCTAAATGAGCTTTCAGTGCTTGCATCTAAGCAGTCACTATGTTCAAGATTTTGATGTGGAGGTCCCCGGGGCATACCTGTAGATCTTCATTTATAATCAAGTGCCCAAACTCACTCTTTTTGGAGGCCATTACAGATCTCAGTGCTGGTGGTGGTCCCACCAATAGCAGTTCTCCTGGAGATGTTGCTGTCCAACAATCATAAAACACAAATAGTGCAGTGAATCTATTGCCAGAATGGGTCAGACCATTTTGGTCAAAAAAAGATTTTGGATGAGGTGGTCTCACCAACTTAATGTGGCATGCTTACTCATTGGCCAACTTATCCCACCCTGGTAAGATGGTACTACAAAGGTGAACTCGTCCCCAATTAAGGGGGAGGGGGGGCGTTCTTGAGATCTATTCTTTCCTGGATAATGCAGGGGTCCAGTTTATATTAAAATCCCTTAAGTATACCACAGGAATATCCTATATTTATGTGGTACCTCATGTAGGATTAAAATGTGAATAAACAAATTAGGGTATATTTAGGGGAACCATGGCCCTATCATCCTTTGAAAGTGCAAACATGTTTCTGTCCACTCTCAAAACCAGATAACTGGCCAGAGGCATTCTTCAGGTCAAAAAGGATCCCTCACTCTAAATCTATTAGTGTATCTTGCTATACATATATGTACTTTTGGAAAGACTGGAATGTCCTACTTCTCCTTATTTGAATTTCTAGACCTAGGGTATGAAAGCACATAAGTTTAGATAAGATTATACCATCCATCATGCTGGGATGGTGATGATTTGTGGAAAAAGTGTTAAATGACACAGCACATGTCATAGGGTGATACTTTAAATCACCCACACAAACATAACATGCTTATCACACGTGTAGCTTCCTGACAGTCAACATGCATGCTAGTGTGTCTTTGCTTATCCTATTTATGGCTACTCTTTACTTCATGATCTGGCAGGGGTGGGCTTCTCCAGAATTTGCAAACATATATGAAATAACATTATTTGTTACTAGATCTATAGTCATTAATTGAGATAGCCATAGTCATTAATCCATATATTAAATTTTATGGTAGCCCAGGTACAAGTTATCATTAACGTAACCTGCAATATCCCAAACACGAAACACTAAATAGACAGATTCCCAGTGAAACCCAGGTTCCCCCAGTCAAAGATAATTTTAGAGGTGGCTATATTGACCTTCCCCCAGAGGCAAACGACTATGTGGTTGTTTTGACGGGTGTTCCCATGATAGGTAATGGCCAATTTGAAAATCACTGGTCGCTGAAAAATAAAATAATGCACTGGTTAAATGTCAACAGACCAATCCCCAATGGTAGAAGAAGTCGCGTACTGATGGTTCGCAGAACCCCCTGGGTAGGGCCAACGCTGAAATCCAGTCCGGGGGACTGCATAGTAGTGACCTTCGAAGACCCACACACGGCGCACCACATCTGTAGTTGGCCCAGTAATGATGACTCCTTAGTCAAACCCAAACCACTATCCTTTTTTTATCCTCCCCGACCTAACTGTAACCAGGGGGATAATTGGTCATTGGTCCAACACCACCAACGGCCGAATAGGTCCCGGTGCCACCGGGAGACCCTCCTACATTGGAATGGTCTCTCTACTTATAATAGATTTGGTGGCTTAGAGGAGGTGGATTGACTCCCTGTGCAATCACCCAAACAACCCCGAAGGGAATTCTTAACTTCGCAAAGGCATCATTCCATTGATTGTCCTGCCCCTGAGCCTGTAATAAGCCGAGTAGGACGATCCAATAATGCAAGGGTTGATGGGGTGACATTGTCATTGGACATAACAGTAAATTGTAGCAGGGAAGATTGGTCAAACTTGCTCTGCATGACCCCCCCTGCATCTACTTCTCTTGAACAGTCGGATTCTACCTGCCTTGCCCCCTATGCGACCTCCAATCTCCAGCAAATCGAGCCACTTGTGAGGTCTCCAAAACTTGTGGGTGCGACTGTTTCTCCTATGCCTATGCCTATTGACCCCATCAAGGTCTCTCCAAAAGCTGACTCTGTCTTAAAAATTCTATCTTGGAATGTGGCTGGTCTTGGTCGTAACTTTGACATCCCCGAATGGAACGACTTTCTGGAACCCTTTCACATCTGCCTCTTTCAGGAAACCTGGTGTTTGGAGCCAAGACACCGAGTGGGATTCTCCACCTTTTTTATCCCCGCAGTCCAGGAACAAGGATCCAAAGGTCGCCCGTCAGGCGGCCTTATTATATGGATTAGTATTGCTCTGGGCTTCAGGGTAAAAGAAAAACACCCAATCATCGGATCTCCAGTGGCTAACGATAACACACAAAGGGGGAAGAAGTATGGAAGTCTTCAACATCTACCTGAGGGGTGCCAAAGGCGGTGTATCCCATCTACCTCCCACAGGCCTAAACCGCAACCTGGCTGCCTGCAATGCGGACTCCCATATAATGCTTGCAGGCGATTTCAACTGCTGTTTTGAGCCCTTGGCCAGCGAAGATATCTTGGACACTTTTGAGGAGGACACCAGGAGAGGTATTCCTATTTTGAATCTTGACCCGATTCCCAAATGGTCGCAAAACGCAATAGAGATCAATGCCCTCTGTATGGAACATAATTTGCGACCGACAAATGGCCGATCCAAATCTGACCATATGGGTGCTCACACTTATAACAGACAAGACCATACGTCTAGGATTGATTATATCATGCTTAATTACAACCTCTGGCAACATCACCTAGATATGGAGGTTATAGTGTCGGGTGATAGCGACCACAACCCCTTATCGCTATCTATTTCATCTCCTTGGCAGGCTGGAAGTCAAGGCCCACCCGGTCATAAGTGGAAATCCTCCCACGAATTAGTCCCCGCAAACTGTAGCAGGCGCTTAAAGTGGGCAAAAGTCTTAGCCGATGACACAAGGATGGCCCAAGCCGGGACTATTTTGGAAGAGGTGGAGCCCCGGATGAACACTTTAAGTTTAACCGATAACAAGATCTTACCTCTATTCACTGAGACTGTATTGGCACTGAGTGACTTATTTATTGTTCCCCAAACCACTCGTAGGGGTCCCTCGAAAACCTTGCCTAAACAGTCAGACAAGTGGTATACTGCAAAATGTCGTGAAGCTAAGAAGGAACTTGTTGTGACATTAAAGTCCAAAGACGCAGTTGCTATTAGGGCTGCTAGAAAATTTTACAAAAAAACCATATTTGAAGCTAAACAGGTTTATGATTTTAACTTTTGGGGAGATTTAGTAGAGGCTAGCACTAGGAAGGACGCCAAGAGGTTCTGGGACCTATTAAGATCTAGGGAAAAGCCCATTGACCAGCAGCTAACTTGTAACATTACAGGGGGCGTATGGTTCGACCACTTTTCACAACTGTACTCCGCTCCTCCAGGCTCCCCCCAGCTAGCTTGCCCACCCACGGGTTTATTGCCTAATTCTACAATTAACCTCCCGTACTATGATGGCCTATTCACCAGCTTAGAAGTAGAGAGAGCAATCCAATGTATTGTCTCGAACAAAGCAGCGGGTCCTGACGGAATCCCAGGAGACCTAATCAAGAATTACCCATCCTTTTGGAGTAGATTAATTGCCTCGCTTTTGAATGAAGTTATGTTGGGTGGAGTCTTTCCTGACTCATGGAGGGGTGCTGAGGTCGTACCTATTTTTAAAAAAGGTTCTAGGGACGACCCAGCGAACTACCGTCCAATTAGTTTATTGGACTCTTCTCAAAAGGTAGCAGGGAAGGTGGTATTGGGCAGGATCATCGAGTGGGCAGATGGAAATCACATCCTGTCAGATCTTCAAGCGGGCTTCAGAACAGGAACAGGCACAATCGAGCAGACGTTCCGCCTTCTAATGATCTATTGGAAAGTGGTGGTGCTGGGAGGGGGCAGTCTGTATTTAGTCTTCATTGACTTACGGACTGCCTTCGACCTGGTACCACGCGCGCTTTTATGGAACGTCCTCGATGGGTTAGGCCTCCCTCCCTATTTGCTGTCGCTGCTCGTAAAATTTCACGATAGGAATTTCGCCCAAATTAGATGGGGTGCACAGGGAGAGAAAACATCTCGTATCCCCGTGGACAGAGGCGTTCGCCAGGGGTGTGTGCTTGCCCCCACTCTGTTTTCTCTTTATATTAACGGAGTGGTGGAGCATCTTCTACAACAACCATCAGATGCACCCACCCTGGCTGGAAGGAAAATCCCAACGCTCTTGTTCGCGGACGATACCCTCCTAATTTCAAAATCACCAATGGGCATCCAATCGTTGCTTTCCAGCTTTCAAACCTTCTGTGAAGGAAGGGGTTTGGCCATAAACATAGGCAAAACTAAGTTTTTAGTCCTTAACCCGCCCAAAAAATCTGTCTATCCCCCGGTCCTAGATTCTGTCCCACTTGATCGCGTCAAAGAATTTGACTACCTGGGTATACGCATCAGTGACACCATGAGCTGGAAGGCACACCACCAAAAAATCTTCCTTACTCACAAAAGGGTGGCAGGTGCGTTGCTCAAGGAACAGCGAGCCTCATCATCAAAACCTATTGGGGCTCCCCTAGATATCTATAGGGCTAGGGTTGTAAGCGCGGCACTTTACGGTGCTGAGCTGTGGGGCACTCATAGAGTTGACACTCTGGCCCACCTTGAGAACAACTTCCATAAAGACCTAATGGGTTTGCCCCACAGCACGCCAACAATCCCATTGCTGCTAGATGCAGGTACCCGGGCAATCTGCGACCAAGCGAAACTACGCCCACTTTTGTTATGGTCCAGAATCTGGAATGTGCAGGAATTAAGAAGCTACGCAGAAGTTTTGAATGACATTTTGTCATTACCGGGTTCACATAAGATCATCTGGCTTAGGGAGGTAAAAAAGCTGCTCTACAAATTAGGCCTAGGAGAGGCTTGGGCCAATAAATCAGCACCCCCGAAACAACAGCTAAAGAAGGTTTATTGGGCATGGGTAGACAATGAGAGGGCCCGAAGTATAAATCATTGTAAATCTGTAGTTCTGTTTCTGTCGGTCAAAGAGTCACCGTTAAGGGAACCTTATCTAGACACCATTCAGAGCTCATGGGACAGAGCACTGTACATTAAGTTTAGAGTGGGGGTGCTTCCATTATGTGAGTTCATGTCCACTTGGAAACCGCCCGCTCAAACTGTACCCTATTGCCCCTTTTGTGATCTAAGGGTAGAGTCTGTGTCCCACATGTTGTTCGAATGTAGTGTCTATGTAGCCCCGAGACGTAGGTGGTTGAAGCCCCTTTGCAGGTGTCTGGGAACTCGTTCTCACTTGGAAGCCCTGCGTATTTTACGTACAGATGCTAGACCCTTCTTTTCCACTTGTATGGCAAAATTTTTGGGTTGGGCTTGGCGTCTAAGAACTGCAAGAAAACTGTTAATCCATTGAACGACCCCCCCTACCCAACATGCTGTTCCGGATATGAAATTTTTTTATGTTGATGATTGTTGTTAAAAATGTTTTTTTTTTTTTTAAAAATGTGAAAAATGCTTTTATGATATGTTTTTATCGAATAAAGCTATTTACTACTACTAAATATATTAAATTTTATGGTAGCCCAGGTACAAGTTATCATTAATGGTGGTATACATCCAGCTGATCGAGCACAGTGATACAGATGATCTCAGGATAAGTTTAGAAGTCAAGTACATACTTTGTCAAGGAGAACGGGCCAGAGTATATACCTATTATCACTCCTCGTGCCAGCCAACCTCTCTCGTGCTCAAGATGAGGTGCTACTGGCAATTTTATGCTGATGGGTGCCACCTTTGGGCAGGGCTCCATCGTCACATTGTTACCGATGTGTAGTGCCCACATTCCCTGAAGGCCCTGCTGAAGTATGACTGGCTACCATCAGGCACATGGTTACTGATGTGTATTGTTCTCCTTCGCTGAAGGCCCTGCTGCAAAATGATTGATCTAAGTATCAATCATGTGTGTCATGGTAGTCATGGTAAAGGTAGTTCCCAAGTCTGAGGGCTCAGCTGGATCATGATTAGCCTATTGTCCATCATGTGAGTCGCTGGTAGTCATGGAAAATGTAGTTCCCAAGTCACTTTGTCATGCATGCCGTCACTGTTATCACCAATGGGGATGCTATATATTGTGTATCAATACAGAGAGGGGGGGACCAGGAGCCAATTATGGTCCAGTTCCCGTGCTCCTTCCGTAATATATATTCATGAAGGGGGGGACACTGTTCCGGCAGAGGGGTGCAAAATGTCACCCACTCACTGCGAGGAAGATAAATAGACTGGAGGAAAGGGGGAGAAGAGTCTCCTAGGTATTAGGACCCACTTGTGAAAGGGGAGAACCAGTCTTACCTCTTGTTGCCCTCACACATCCCAAAGAATGTCATGCTTCATCATCAGACGTTTGCTCCTCGTCGGGCCGGCGTTGCAATGCCCTACGGGTCCTCCGAAGTGTCGCTTTAGTGGAGATCTTTTAGAGAACAGCCGTTTGATGCATGTGGGTGTGTGGGGTGGGTATTTTTCGAGGGTGGTGTACTGCGTGCAAAGTGAGTTAAAACTACCTAATGGTTCCCAAAAAAGAGTTTGATGTGGTGGTACCCTTGACAGAGTAAAAAATAGTAGGTAGTGTGTTACCCCAATAGGCTTAATGAGCCCAGGTAACTCAAATTTTAAAAGGTCAACATGTTTCGTGCCTGGGTGGTCTCAAGGATCCATGGCGCTTCTTTAGGACCGAAACAGAACAAAGTGAGGTGTTGGGCTCATTAAGCCTATTGGGGTAACACACTACCTACGGGTTTTTACTCCGCCACATTAAACTCTTTTTTGGGAACCCTTAGGCAGTTTTCACTCACTTTGCACGCACTACACCACCCTCGAAAAAGACCCACCACACACACCCACATGCATCAAACGGCTGTTCTCTAAAAGATCCCTGCTAAAGCAACCCTTCGGGGGACCAGTAGGGCATTGCAGCGCCGGCCTGATGAGGAGCAAACACCCGATGATGAAGCATGACATCCTTTTGGATGTGTGAGGGCAACAAGACGCAAGACTGGTTCTCCTCTCTCACAAGTGGGTCCTAATACCTAGGAGACTCTACACTTCTCCCCTTCCCTCCACTCTATTTATCTTCCTCGCAGCGAGTGGGTGACATTTGGCACCCCTCTGCCAGAACAGTGTCCCCCCCTTTTTGATTAGACGCTATATATTGAGCATGATAGATTTTTTTTCAAGGTTGCCTGGCAGTAAGTTCGGAACTGTACATCTCTCAGTATTTTCTCCAAAGAATAGGGAGATTAGTTTAAACATGTATATCCTCATCCTTGTGTGCTGAGGTATATATTTTTTTATAATACCAGGATGATTCTCCTGCTAATTTGGGTAACCTTGGGGTACGTAGATGCAGATTCCACTCCTTTTTTGGATAGAGACTGAGGCCATGGAAGATGGAGTAAAAAAGATTGCAGGGTCTCATGGAAGGGAACAGAGGCAGAGCAGGGCGAGAAAAAAATGAGCTGCAACCAGGGACGTACAAATAATGATACAATCAAATGATAATATCGTCAACCTCAGTGAGAAAGTCTTAAGTGAAATTGAAAGAGAACTGATCAACAAAGGTTTGGGTTTTGTCCCTACTCCGTTTGAAGACCTTTTCATACTCAGAAGGGAAGTAGCTGAATTCATTAGGCGAATAAGACTCAAGGTTTTGTTTGAAAACAAGAAAATGACAGGTGATGATAAGTGAGAATTAAACAGAGGCCTAGACAACAGACCCACCTTCTTGCACCCTTACACCAGTTACCCCTGAGGTAGCCACTTTCTAACAAGCAGTAAATGATGGTGTGAATGCTCTAAAAAGTAACATACCACACATAGTTCAGAAAATAACAAAAAGAGAGAGAGATGCTTTGAAAGAGCTGGAGAAAGATCAGTCTATTGTAATCAAACCAGCAGACAATGGTGGGGCTGTGATCATATTACCCAGACACATGTAGAACGATGAATGTCTCAGGCTTTTGAACAATGACAGGTACTACAAGCAGCTAATGCAGGACCATATTAAAAATGTGATGGAGGAGGCCAGGTTTCTAGTAGAGGCAGAAAAGCAAAAGGGGTGGATCACTGCAAAATAAGAGAATTCCTTATCACAAAGCCTCAGAGCCGCCCTATTTTTACATACTGCCTAAGAGCCACAAAAATAAAGATCCTCCCCCAGGCTGCCCTATTGCTTCAGGGATAGGGTCAGCATTAGAGCCACTATCAGAGTTTTGTGACGTTTTCCTATGCCCTCTAATAAGACAAATGTCCTCATACTCAAAAGACACAAACGATGTCCTGAATCTACTAAATGAGATATAATTTGACCCAGAAAAGGAGATATTGATCCCACTCAATGTAGAGTTACTGTATACGAACATCCCTTATGAATCTACCCTTGAGATAGTTAGGAATTTACTATTGGCACAATGTTGGATATACATGACACCCCCAGAGTTCATACTAGACTGTGTACATATAGCACTAACACAAAACGTTTTCAGATATCAGGATCAGTTCTTCCTACAGGTACATGGACCTTCCATGGGTAGCACATGTGCACCAAGCCTCGTGTGTCTCTGTGTGCATAATTGTGATTCAGAGTTCATCTTTCATGATTTCAACGCCAACAAGATACATGGGGTCTAATTTGAGAGGTACATTGACGACATTCTCCTGATTTGGAAAGGGTCACAAGAGGAGGCAAAGACTTTTGTTGACTGGCTGAATGTGCTAGAGCCCTTCTTGAAATTCATAATGTCAATGAACACCAAAGAGATATCTTTTTATACCTGAGAATTCACCCAGAAGGTGGTACTATGAAAAGAGGTGTACTATAAACCCATTGACAGAAATAGCTTACTATGATTTGAAAGTTCCACTTGTGTTCGCTGACAGAGGGACTTCCTGTGGGTCAGTTCCCGCGCATGAGGTGAAATTGCACAAATAGTGATACATACAAAAACACACTAAAAAACTAAGCACTAAACTGAATGAGAAACACTATTCCCAAAATATCATTAAAAAAGCTGAGAAGCGGGTAAGAAACAACAATAGGGAGCAGCCACTGGCAACTCACGAAAAACCAGAGAAAACAGATAATGGGGTACTGAATAAATATCCTGTGGAACATGCAACCTTCCACGTGGCATTTCATATGCGGAGAATGCAGGGTGTGCAAATTCACGAGGAGATGTAGTACACTGGACCTGGGGCTCCAGACTCGGTGGCATCCAAATGATATAACTTAAATTCACAGAATGTCATCTACATGTTTAAGTGCATTTGTTCACTTCTATACATAGGGAAGACAACTTGAAAAGTAAGATTAAGAATACATGAACATAGAAGCACTCCTGGATGTAAGACAAGACTAACGAGACACTTTCTAGGAAATAAACACACAGAGAATGACATTGAGCGGGTCGTGATTGAGAAAACCACTCCATGAGGATATGATTAACGTGCTGTTAACATACAAACAAAGGTGGATTCATAGACTACAAACAATCACCAGTGTCTGAATGATGAGATTCCTTGGGGCCAGCTGAATAGGAAGACATAAAGAATTGGGTAACACATATACTAATTAACCCCTATCACATTGAGCTTATCCCCCAGTATCGCAAATGAATATTCACATGACAGCAATGATCATAATGTGTATAGAGAAAGGAATACAAGATGCCTGTTGATGAATATTTATGCTTATTTTCCCCCTTTCTAAGAAAGACTTTGGGTTAAACCAGGGAGGTACCCATAGTTAACCAAATTATCACGAAAATCATCCTGGTATTATTAAAAAAAATACCCCACTGCACACCAGTATAAGGATATGCATCTTTAAACTAATCTTTTTCACTTTTGATGATAATACTGAGAGATGTACTCTTCTGAATTAACTGGCAGGCAGCCTTGAAATTACACTGGCAAACTCAATGTATAGAGTCCCCATTGGTGATAACTCTGAGAGCATGCATGATAAATAGACTTGGAACTACATTTCTCATGACTACTAGACTCACATGACAGATACTAGACCAATCACGCTCCAGCTGAACCCCCAGACTTGGGAACTACATTTTTCATGACTACTGTGACTCACATGATAGACACTCAGACCAATCAGTCTGCAGCAGGGCCTTCAGCGAGTGAGGGCAATACACATCGGTAAGCATGTGACCGATGGTAACCTATCATACTGCAGCAGGGCCTTCAGGGAATGTGGGCACTACACATCGGTAACCATGTGACCGACGGAGCCCCGCCCAAAGATGGCACCCAACAGCATAAAATTGCCATCAGCACCTCATCTCAAGCATGCGAAAGGGGTTGGCACAAGAAGAGATAATAGGTATTTGCGCGGGCCCGTTCCCCTTGATGAAGTAAGTACTTGACTTCTAAACTGATCCTGAGATTGTCTGGAATGCTGCGCTAGATCAGCTATGCGTACCGGCAAAAATGATAACTTGTACCTGTGCTACCATAAAATTTAGCATGTGGATTCATGACTATGGCTATCTCAATATATGACTATAGATCTAGTAATACATAGGGGCAGATTTACAAGGCCCTTGCACCACTTTTGCATCACTTTTAACATGGGAAAAGAAACGCAAAAGTGGTGCAAGGGGCTTGTAAATCTGCCCCATAGTGTTTACTTTTAATCCTTTTACCTGCATTTCTGCACATTAGCTCTAATAGTAATTTTAAGCGCTTCTGGTCCGTCACGGCTTCTCGGTGCCCCTTGAACGGAGAAACGCTGCAAGTCACACCTCCCACACACTCAGACCACCCCCACTTCCGGCAGGCTGTAGGACTGATGGCGGGAGCTGAGACAGCATTTAAACGGGAAATTCTTCCAGATGCGCGGTGGATTGAGGTCTGCTTTGCTGGGCGGGGGAACATTTGGGAATGCATTATTTTTTAAAAACTGAGTTTGTATATGTTTACTTTTAATCCTTTTACCTGCGTTTGTGCACATTAGCTCTAATAGTAATTTTAAGCGCTTCCGGTCCGTCACGGCTTCTCGGTGCCGCTTGAACGGAGAAACGCTGTAAGTCACACCTCCAACACACTCAGACCACCCCCACTTCTGGCTGGCTGTCGGGCTGGTGGCGGGAGCTGAGATAACATTTAAACAAGATGTCCTTCCGGATGCGCGCAGCGCATAAACCACCGGCGCGCCAAAGGCAAGCCCGTCTGCGCCTGTCTGAGCCCGAACGGGGCCAGGGGCTGTACAATATGCCCATTTTCTCCGATGCTCGGCCAGGGAGTTAAAATCGTATCAGGGTAATTCCCATATTAATGATACCACCCGACATTATCTCCAGGAAACGGGCATTTTAGCTCAAAGACCTACCTTCCCTGAAATTGACACTAAAACCTCTCCTATTCACATCACGTCCCCACAGATCTCTGACACCCCTAAGATTCAGGAGTCAAAAGGACTCAAAGTCTGCTATTTGCATACCCATTCTATGGTGAGACATCAGCTGGAAATATTTCAGCTTTAGATTCCGAAAACTTAGACATTCTTCTCCTCACGGAAACGTGGCTAACTGAGGAATCTACTCCCGATATATTAACAGCATTACCGGACAATTATTATATTGTGCAGGCTAATCACACTCAGGGAAAGTGGGCGGTGGGGTTGCAGCCATCATTCGTCAGGACCACCAGTTTTCCTCTTTAAGGGTTACTGGTTTACCCTCAGTTGATAGCCTAGTCCTGAAATTCGAATCCCCCCAATCATCTTTTATCTGTGCCCTCTTCTATAGACCTCCCCAACATATGTCTACATTTCCTCAGGCTTTGGGCGAAATGATATCGCATCTTGTCGTTAATCATGCTCGAATTCTGATTATTGGTGATTTTAATATCTGGCCCAATGACGTAAGGGAGTGCGCCAGCTCGGCGGAACTGGCAGATCTTCTATCTGGGATGAATTGCACCCAGCATGTTAGGGCTGCTACACACTTAAAAGGGCATATTATAGACCAAATATGGACATCTAACTTGGAGATCTCCATCCCCTTGATTTCCCCTTGTATTTGGTCTGACCGTCATCTTATCACTTTTTCCCTCTCCGGTGTTCCCTCTCCTAAACCCCAATGTACAATGAACCGAATGTCAAGAAACTACTGGAGACGTGTGAACATCGACCATTTCACTTCACTTCTAAATAGCACGGCTCCCTCCACACAGGAGGCATTTGAGACTCAAGCTGAAATCATTAAGTCATGGCTTGAGCGGGCCAGTGACTGTGTCACACCTCTCAAGAAAGTTAAGATCTTGAGACCCCATGATGCTCAACCATGGTTTTCTGACGATCTAAAGAAAAAGAAACTTGCTTTAAGACAGGCAGAACGCAGCTGGAGACACCATTATCTTATTGATAAGAAGGCTATATACTTAACCCTCCTGACAGATTACAAAAAGGAAATTCTCCATACCAAGGAGGTATGCTCTCTAACAAAATTCTTAATTCTTCCAATAAATCTAGAGAGATCTTCTATATAGTTAATGAGCTTTCTAAACCGGACAGGGTTATGTTGATGCCAGCCCCCTCACAGTCCTTATGTGACTCTCTTAATTCATATTTCACTGAGAAAATTGCCGCCATCAAATCCACCATCCCCTCTTCTACCCTTCCCACCCCCGATCTGAACACTTGTCAGAACTTAGCTCGGATGGATCAAATTCATCCGATCTCTAAGGAGACCTTTTTCAATCTTCTCAATAAGGTTATCTCTGGTTCCCCTACGGAGTACTGTCCTCCTCATATACTTCGAGAAGCCTTTACTATCTGACCCGATTCCTTAACAATTTGCTTAAACTGGGCATTGTCCCTGATATATTTAAGAACACGGAAATCATTCCTATCCTGAAGAAACCGGGCGCAGATCCGTTAGTTCTTAGTAACTACCGTCCCTTCTCCTTGCTGCCCTATTTGGGCAACGTTCTTGAGGTTCATGTGACAAACTGTCTCAGTTCATTTGTGGAACACTCCCTAGTCTTGGACTCCCATCAGGCAGGTTTTAGACCTGCACATTCTACAGAATCTGTCATCCTTACAGTCCTGGATGAACTAAGAAGTGGAACTGACAATGGCGTTTCCCAAGCCCTGGTCCTTCTAGACTTGTTTGCCGCATTCGACACGGTCGATCATGATATCCTGATCGGCCGTGTCAGAAATGCCGGGATCCAGGGTCTGGCACTAAAGTGGCACTCCTCTTTTCTTGGCAGCCGGTTCCAAGCGGTGCGGCTTGCAATTTCTCCTCTAACAAGAGGGAATTGACATGTGGAGTTCCCCAGGGCTCTTCTCTATCTCCGCTCCTCTTTAACTTGTACCTTTCCCCCTTAATTCACTCCCTGAGAGAAAGAACAATAGGAACGTTTTACTGTGCTGATGACCTCCAACTGGTGTTCGACATCAATTCACCAGTATCCTCAGTAGCCCCCTTTCAGGCCACCATGATCTTTAGAAGTGATTAGATGAACAATAGCCAACTTAAAGTGAATCCTGATAAGACTGAGCTGATCCTCACGGGTGGCTCAACCAACCTGTGACACTCCAACTTCTGGCCTTCCTCATTGGGCAATTCCCCATCACCAGTAAATTCTGCCAAAAGTTTAGGCATAGTGATCTCTAACAACTTGTCTTTGAACGCTCAGATCAGCTCTGTGGTTTCTGCCAGTTTTTCCAACTGCGGAGAATTAGGAATATCAGCAGATTCTTGTCCAGGGAAGCTCTGACCTTGGTCATCTTAGCCTTGGTTATGTCCCGACTGGACTACACCAATTCATTGTATGTTGACATCCCCGCCTATCAACTGAAACTTCTTCAACTGATCCGGAACCAAGCTGCCAGACTTATTTTCCATCTACCTAAGTGGCAGCACGTTAGCCCTCTTATGAAAAACCTACACTGGCTACCGGTGGCCAAGAGCTGTGCTTTTAAGCTGGGATGTACTATCTTTAAAGTCCTTCATGTCCACAGCCCAGCATTAATTTCTTCCAGGATTCAACGTTACATCCCCTCCCGTGATTTGTGTTCCTCCCATTTAGGCCTGTTAGTCATCCCTTCTTTTAAACGCAGGAATCATGGTGGCTCAAGATTCGCCGTCCTGGCCCCACTATTTTGGAACCCTCTCACAGTGGAGATGAGGTCGACAACCTCCTATGTACAGTTCAGAAAACTGCTTAAGACCAGGCTGTTTGTTCAAGCCTATGGCATTTAAATCTAGTTTCCTGATGCCTCCTCTTCGCCCCCTCAGCGCCCTGAAACCGCTTGGTGTACGTGCACTATATAAGTGATTTTTAACATAACATAACATTCATATGAAGATGGCACACAGTACTTCAATGTTTCCACTAATAGAGGATAACCCCTAAAATTCCATAGATAAGGGGGTGACTACACAAGCGACCTACACCTGCCAGACTATGAAGTAAATAGTAGCCCTAAATAAGGTTAGAAAGACTAAATAGCATGCATGTTGACTATCAGGAATCTACATGCTTGATGAGCACGTTGTGCTTGTGCATGTGATTTACAGTACCACCATATCACATGCGCTGTGTCATTGAACACTTTTTTCATGAATCAACACCATCCCAGCATGATGGGTGGTATCATATTGCCTTAACCCTAGGTATTGAAATTCAAGTAAGGAGAGGTAGTAAATTCCAGTCTTTCCAATATATACTAACATACACTCATAGAATTAGAATGAGGTATCCTTTTTGCCCTGAGGCATGCCCCGACCGGTTATCAGGCTCTAGACCAGGCAGAAACATGTTGGCATTTTCAAAGGATGATGGATCCATGGAACTCCTATGCATGAGGGGAACTGCTGTTCCTCTGTGGACAACATTACACCTTGCACTTTGGTGGATTAGGGTTGCAAGGAATTAGAGTGCTGCTATATGTATAGACTGACTGAGCTATACTATGTTTTTTGCTCTGTCTTATGAGTTTTATCCACATTGTTGTTTTATATTGTGATGGTTTTAAATAACCTTATAAATTAAGGCATTATCTATCTCTGTCCTAAGCATCCAATAATGTGTTTATTCACATTTTAATCATACCCGAGGTACCAAATAATAAAGGATATACATGTGGGATTCCTTAAGGTATTTTTAATATAAACTGGATTGCTTTATTATCCAGTAAGATAACATATATTAAGAGCTCCCCATTAATTGGGGTAGAGCCTGCACTGGTAGTGCCATCTTACCAGGGTGGGTGAGGTGGCCAGTGATGAAGCATGTCACATTACGTTGGTGAGATCACCTCATCCAACCTCTTAGTTGACCCAAAAGAGGCCCAATAGCCTGGGGGCAAGGAGCTAGGAATAGGAATGAACCATTTTGTCATAGGATTCACCACACTCATTGTGATTCATGATGTTTCAGGAGGAATTGGGGTGTCTAAATTCTCTCTTTCACCCAATGTGATATGAGGGTTCTCTAACAATCAACAACTTTCATTTGCTTCTGCAGGCTTTTTACCATCGGAGGTGAATGCTCACCTCAGCTTTGCTGGCCCTCAATAGAGCTTTGGGTCAAAGGAGGGGTGAATTGGGGGACCACTCTGCTTTGTATTAGCAACAGGTATGCGTCCCTGTGGGTATGTGGACTTGTGGAGGTTCAGTTCTGAAATAATCCTGTGTGCTCTGAAAGTCAAGCAGTGATGGGTCAGCGTTATAAGTGCAGGCTTCCTTAAGTATAGTGGTAGATGTGGGCTTCAAGGAGGAAAGTCAAGGCCATACCTGGTATCTCCTCTATACGGGTCCACCTCCAGTAGGGCAGTCACATCACTCACAAATTTGAACTGCACACCTGAAGAAACTCCCAAATACATCTGAGGGTCGACACTGGGCTCAGCAAGAGGGGCTCAGCGAGAGGCGCCCCAATGATAACAGGCATGGGATAGTCCAGTTCTCTGTCGGTTTTGCCGACTACTCGAGACCGGCCTTACTAGCCTTTCGTAAGCCCAACATGGCTGACATTAAATGCTCCTCGCTCCTGGCCCCAAAAGCTCTGCTGGTTTTCCAGGAGCCACAGCTCGGCACCTTTGTGGGTCCACCATCAGATCATCCCAGTTTCAAGCAGCAGGAGCTGTCCGGGGAGGAAGAAGCAGAGACTTGGGATTGGAGCTCACCAGTCAGATGCCATATTTGTCTGACTGCAGACCATGCCCCCCACCAAATCAGTTTTGTAATCTCAACAGTGTATCCACATCCCCTATCTGGAAAATCAGTATGAAAGTGGATCTGTGAAATAATTGATCCATAGGTCACAAGAACGCAGGTAACAAAGTGTCTTATTTCTTACAGTATTTGTAATAAAGTCAATGAATAAAATATTTCAGTGAGTTTCTTTACTTCTGTGTCTTTGATATCTTTAAGTTTCTCAGATTTACTGGGAAATTGCATTTATATTCCAATAATTTTCAGTTAAATTATTTATAGTTCCATTCCTTTGCTTATGGCTTATCTGCAGAATATTTTCTGTGATGGCTTGACAGAGTAGGGGGCTTCAGGTGAAGGACTTTATACTGTCCATCTACTTAGGGTAAAACCTGACTGTGAGGCACAGGAAAAAAGGACCCCTTCACCTCGGGAGAAAACTACCAGAATGTGGGAGCCACTTGTTTTTTTGTTTTTCATAAACAAACTCCTGCTTTGGTAGTTTGTTTTATAAAGGTTTGCTGGCTGGCCTTTATGTCTGACAGTACCCTCCATCAAACATTTCATGCATGGAAAGGAACCTCCATGACAGCAGTTGCTGTCAATGTAGATAGTTGTACACAGGGCTGGTGGACAACTCTACATTTGGTAGGCAGAGGTCCCTCAGAAAGGCAGAGGTATTGTCCTCTGCCATCCTGGCAGACTCAACTCCATCCCCCAAACTCTAAATCAGGATCACGGGTTTTCTACCTTCTGTCATGAAACTGGAATGAATCCTCTCAATTATACTGCGTTGGTGATTTTATAAGGGGCCCTATTCAATTGTTTCGATTTTGATAACATCATACTAAATATATGATGCCACTGTGTCACTTGGCTACAACACTCCCAGTGCTGGCCTTTGCTTTTATAAATTTTTGTTTTCAGGTGTTTTAGACTGATATGTTTAATTGAACTATACCAGAATTAATAATCCCCATATGCACTGATTTGCTGCAGAAAAGAGATGTTCTGATAACATGGTGCCTTTTGGTATTCCCCTATCTGGACTTGGCATATTCCTATGGTTTTATGAGTGAGAGTGAATACATAGCTACAGAAGAGTAAACAGTTTTTACTTGTTTTGCCAAGGTTCTAATCATCTTTATCATTAGCCACCTCTGAGGGAAAACTTAAAGGAGTAGGAGTATTTGTGCAGTACCAAACAGCTCCATAAAGGGCCTCTGAAGTTGTTGCGTCTTGGTCCGTGGTGCAATTGAGGGCATCCTGTGCCACATCTGTCAAGATAACTTGGAATCATTCAAGCATTCAGGAACTTTAGACCTACAAGTCAGTCCCTGCATTCAAGCCAGTTTTAGCACTAGGTGCCTTATAGTGCAAGATCATAGGGTTTGCGAGTTGCGGCCATAGAAGTGTACATTATTATGTACAAAATCTCTTTTTTGAGTTGGAAAATTCTTTCGACTCATAAAATGACTTTTGTGATTGTTTCCAAATTGCAACATTGGAGGGGTCTTGAATGGGGTCCCCCCTCTCCAATTCAGAAGGAATTCATTGATAGTTTACAACTGCAATAGCTGTAGCAAATCATTGATGCGCTAACAACCCCCGAGCTGGGGTGGTAACTAATTTGCAAAGAGGAAGCAGTCCCCTGAGGACTTTTTTCCCCTTTGGTAATCATGTTGACAGCCTTAGGGGAAGGTGATTTCCAAAACAGAAAACCTTTTTTTAAAGCAGCACTGGTTCCTTTAAGAAAATAAAGCTGCTTTGAAAAATGCTTTTAGTTTTGGAATGAAGTCATAGAGATGGTAGTGTGCTGTCCTTTTCAAGTCACCATCTCTGTGATAAAAGTCAATCACAGAGAATCTCAAATTGGCACCTACCTAATGAATATTAATTAGGAAGATCTTTCTGCAGCCCCCTGTGATTCAGTATATTTGGAACTGATTGAGGAGTACACAGGACGGTTTGCAAAATACTATTCCTTTCACAATAAGTATGTGCAGAATTTGCTACCATTATTTGCGAATGAAATAATAATATATCAGGACCCTAACTTTCATAAGGAGATGGATGCCAATTGTGTTCACTCCCTGTTTGCAGTTCTACTTGGTGTTAATGTACCTGTTGAAATCTGCAAAAGACATAATAGCACTAAATTAATGTTTTTTAAACAGCAGTCAGGTAAATAGTAAAGCCACTCTGCCATTTGCACTACTACTGGCCAAGTTGTGCATGCTGTCTGTTATTTATCAAGCCAGCAAGTGAATAATGAAGTTGCTTTTCTATTTGCAAGGCCTCCTACCGAACAGCACATCGTTTCTGCCTGTTAACCAGCAGCTGAGAAAATCATTAAACTTCTCTGCTATTTGCCAGGCTACTGGTCCAATAGTATATCATGTGTGCTATGTAACCAGAAGCCAGGTAAATAATTAAGTATATTTGCATGGTTCCTGGCCATATTGTACAGGACAGGAATGCACCGTATATCTATAATTCAGCGCATTCCTACGCTTTCCTTTTGATGCAGGTAAGAACAGCAAGAAGCTGTGTGGCGCTTCCCTACTCCAAACAGTTGTAACACATCATGCATGGACACATCAACCTTGCCCAACCTGACTGCGACAATGCAGGCAACCTTGCACAAATGAGGCCACTGTGTCTAACTTGCGCTGAAATGAGGGTCAGGTGTGGGCCAAGTAAAGTATCAACACATACAAACATGCCATGAGAAACAAGTATAGTAACCATTACGCTACCCTTGGGAAGGAGCAGGGTTTTGATACATTCCCAGATTTATGCTATGTTGTTAATCTGGGATTGTGGCAAAAACCATGGGCGTTTAGTGGGAACACCCACCACAACACCGAAAGCCCACCCCAGGCCTGGACTTTGAAGACCCTCAACTTAACGTCCAACATTGTGTGGTAGGAGTCCAGCAGGAGCTGGTACATGAGGTGTGGGCTGGTATGGTGACCATGGCTGCCACCCTAGAGAAGTCAATAGGTGTCTCAGTCCCAATAAGGACACCTCGGAGGCTGACGCTGACATCACCGGTGTCATGAGGCAGAGACATGAAAATATGCCCTGCCAAAGTGGCACCAGCGAGGTTGCCAACCTGCTGAGGGCAATACACAACATCCTGGAGTCCATAGAGTGGAACCAGCAACAATAGGTGCCTTACACTGCTACGTTGTAGGTGTGCTGGCAAACCAGGAGGCCCTTCTTGGTGCTGTGCTGCCTTACTTGTTTGCGAAGGGAAAAGCTGCGGGGAAAAGGGGGATCCACATCTTCAGACCCTGATATGTGTGTGCCTCTGTCGGCTTCGGCACCAACAACACATCCCTCATGGGAGACATCACGCACATCAGAATATGAAGATGTTGACTGCACCTCTTTCAACTGCAAAATTGCCCGTAGCATTACTCTGTGCCACTTGACCAACTTCTCCATTGACCTGTGCCTATGGCGTGCCAGTGTATGTATCAACTGGTACTGTCCTCCATTGGCTTTCCCATCTGCTGATCTCACACATGTGTGGAATGTCTATGTGGCCTATCTTCCCTAATTGCAATTTGGTCCCCTCCTCACTGGAACACTCCTCTACTCCACATGTCCCATGACATGAATTCCCCATGGACTCTGTCTGGACATCGAAAGGCTCATTAACTATGTTTGAATTGTTGATCTAAGAACTGCAACGTGCTCCTGGTTTACATGCCAATACATTCACTAACCAGACCCAGTGTGTTGTATATCTGTTCATGATTTGACTACGTACATCATGGTAGAAGTGCTGGCGGTAAAGACACTACCTACTATCTAAAATGAAATGTGTATCATAAAACCAGGGGTAAAACAGCACAGGCCAAGCAAAATAGTATTTTTGTGATCCCTATGTGCATCTAAACTTGCAAGTAGTTACCAAAAGTCACATGCATGAAATACTACAATAAGCAATAAGTCAAAGGTTTAAATGAATGACGTTTCTACCCAGGTGGGGGATACCTTCATGCATACTGGGCAGCAGGCAACAGTGATGTGACAACAAAATGGTGCACAGGAGATTGTGTAAGTGACTGTCATCAGTGTGGCACACAACACATCCAAGTTTATTTACAATGGTTTGACTCAGTCATAGATATAAAACAATAGCATCAAGTACACACACAGTGAAACATTAGATTAATACCTGTTTGGACTGTGTGTCCAGTCACAGCAAGAGTGCCTCTTACGATATCCAATCAGGTTTGAAGATCCCATAAGTGACTCCATTGCTAACTTGAAATTATCTACTCCCTAGGTGCTCCACCTAGTAAATAAGCACTTGTGAAAGTGCAAAACATATTTTATTTAACACACACTACTAATACTAAAATATATAAAAAAAAGAATGCCTATACAAATTATACATATTTACACTATGCTTAAACAAACACATTTAAACTTACCTACACTATCCTAATTTAAAACTGACCTAACCTACAAAACCCTAACTTATCCTACTCTACACATATGCCACAACAGAAAGGTTTAACACCAACCCCCCCAACCTTAGAACACATTTGCACATGAGACTAGCATCAACTACAACTATACACACTACCTAAAGATTAAATCCTAAACAAATATATATTTTTGTACTTTTCTTGATTTTGTTTCTTTTTTATAAACATACTAAACATTAAACCCCCACCCACTAAAACAACCTACCCATCCATATCCCCACCTACAACCAGAAAAATATTACATTCTATAAAAAACACTAAAACTGACCTAACCTACAACTGTGCTATGAACTATCCTAATCTATGTTAAAAGTCAAAAGTATAAAAACCAATTAAAAAGACCTGGGGAGGACCAGAAAGTTGAAGCTAGGGCCTAAATGTGATTGTTTATATGGTCCACAGTCTGCTGTAAACTCCACACCATTTGCATACCAACTTCAAATTAGTGTCTTGCTGTGACTTCAGCAACTGCCTCTCAAACTGTTGGCTGCTGTGAGGTAGTGGGGACCGGCTGTGGTGGGGCTCTACTGGTGGGGCTGTGGAGGGTCCCGGAACTAGGCCTGAATCCCCACCATGAGAATCCTCCACTTGAAGCCTGGTGCTTGCTCTGTCCGTTGCTTCCTGTCCATGAGGTGACTACTTCCAGGTACCTGCTGCCCTTGATCTGTCTAAGTTGTGCCCCATGCGCCTGAAGGCCTTGGCATTGTACAATATGGGCCTGTACCTCTCCAGGCGGATCCAATAGGCCTTTTCCTGCTCTGGTGTCACATTGTCCGTTGGCGAGGAAGGACACATGTATCATACCAGGCTAATTTGTCCCAATTGTCAACATGTAATGTATCATGACCAAACGTAGTGAGAAGCGTGTACTTCCCCTAAAATTACAATGCTAATCTACTCAGGTCTTGGCCATGTAGGTACAGGAAATGGCAGTGTCTGGCCTACTTACCATATACACATGTGCATATGAAGGCAGATTCTGGTCTATGATGTTGTGCACACATTAGATGGTACAAATGGTCCATCTAGGTGCTCCCTGGAGAATGTTATGCAACATGCAAGTGGGTAAAAACTATGGTTAATCACCTCTGTGAAATGAATGATGTGTAGCAAGTACATGTATTGTGCCTCAGCAATAATAATAATATTCCACATTTGTAAAGCGCGAACAATCACCCGAAAGGGTCTCTAGGCGCTGGGGGCCGTCGGGAAGATTAAGCAAGCTATTGCCCAGAGTCACATGGTGCTGGGCTAATCTGCCGCTGGCGATCGAACCGTGATCACCAGATTCCTGAGTCAGTCGCCCTGGCCGTGGCGCCACACCTCTTCACTGTTATGGCATATACACAAGGCCACACACATAGCAGTATAGATTGATTCAGTGCCGGGTAGTTGATACATAGACAGAGTGTGGCTAGCTACCTCAGATTCAACCGAACTGTTGGATACTTCTTCAAGAATGACACATAGACATACCTGGAACACTTTTACACAGAGTACCTAATGAAAATCAGATAGAGCATCTATTCATGTATATATCCAATAGTCTGTGCCTACATTTCTGCATAGATTCTAACTTAGAAGCATGTCAAGTCATTCTGAGTCCATGGGATGAGTGTGTACATGCATGCTGTAGATCACAGATATTTGAGTTTGAGCTGTATCTTTCAGGTAATTGGAAAGACATTCTTCAATGGAGAGAAATCCTATGGATACAGTATGGGTAACGTACAGCAGTTGTTGTAATACAGAATGGCCTACATGATAACAACACAGTGCATATATGCCTGTGGCACTTTACACATTGGCCTTATGTCTCACAAAATACTGCAAAGGTATAGACACGTGCCTATTAGAGGGCATTCTATATATGGGGCTGGAGTCAGGCATGCTACAGCTTTGGCATGCGTGGACTGGTGACCTGTCCCACATCCACTCATATCTATTCAGTCTGCACTGGTGTAGGATTCATCACAACCTGTATGGACCTGTCACACAAAAAGTACCATACATTTCCATGTGTACGTCTACAGTAGGAATGTATGGCAGACAGGCAGATAGAAGTTCATCCCTACGGTTCCATTTGTACCACCATGCCATTTTGGCAATATGTCCTCTGGCACCCCATCTCACATATCACTTATATGCAGTACTCTGGGGATGCGCTGGTACCCATGATGCTGGATGACAGTTGCCACATATCATCATTAATGTGGACTAAGGGTGAACCCAAGTAAGTAATTGGCATGGACAATGGACTTATTCACTCACTGCGACAAATGGGGATACGTGACTTTGATGCTACACAGCGCATGCGCTGCTTCAGTCAGCGGAGCCCGGAACATGGTGAGGGACTCAAGGCCAGCGCGGGTCTAAAGAGCTACCTTGGAACAGAGAGTGTGCCCAAGTGGATGACTGGATGGCAGACCAGTCCATTTAAGAGTTCTCATCCATAGACATTGATAAACACAAGGTGTCCCCGAAAAAACACAGTATGCCCAAGTGGATGACTGGAGGGCAGCCAAGTCCATTTATGAGTTCTCATCCAAACACTTTGATAAAAGCAAGGTGTCCCTGGAAAAATACAGGGCCCAGGAACAGACAGCAGAGGCGGCGCGGACCCGGTGGTCAGTTGTAAAGTTACGCTTTCGAAGGGAGCTCGAGTCTGGATATTTTCTCAACGCCATGAGGGCAACGGCAGTCTTCACCTGGCCCTGAACGCACGGACAACGGACCTGCCATCAGCCTAGCAAACCTGCCCTGAGTGCAACTACACTTCCCAGGTTCCCCTGAGCGGCGCAGCAGGTGACGTCAGTGGCAGGCGTCACCTGCCTACATCTTGGCTGCTCGCCTCCCGCAGTGCGGGACGCGCGCGGGCAGCGCCCGGGCCGAGCTCGGGCCAAGGGCGGGCCCGTCTTTGCCCGTCTGTGCCCGTGTGAGACCGGACCGGGCACCCCCTCGTGGCCTCGCCGCATCGTCTCTTAAAGCCGCATTAGAGGACTCCTGAAGGTAACTTCAATTGTATTGAGTGAAACAGCTCTAATTCTTAAGACCTGTATTATAGCAATTTGTTTGAAAGCAGGTAAATAAGACGATATCCCTTGTTGTCCCTTCTAACGAACAAGATCCCTAAGTATGGGCAAAAGGAAAGCACTGAGCAGTGACCTACACGAGGGGAAGGACATTAAGAAGCCCAAAAAGCAAAAGCAAACACTTTTAACTTACTTGACTGGGGCTATGGGGGCAATAGAGAAGCAAATCTCCACAGTGGAACAATCTTTAGCAGCAGGGTCACTGATGACTGGAGAACTCTGAGAGACGGTTGACCAAGCTACACCAACTCAAGACTCTGCTTCTAATGTGGATCACGCCACCGGATCTCTAGCTAATGGCTGTATTCAACAAAATGTATGTGATATTACAGTACATAGCAATCACGAAGACATAATCCCCCCACAAACAAATAGGAAAAAAAAGATAGCTAGGAAACAGTCTGTAAAGACAGGAAAGGGCACAAGAGATTTGGGTAAATCAAGTATACATTGTGAAAGGGATAGTATAGCAAGGAAAAGCGACCATGTTAACCATTATAGTACACCTATACTTCATACCCCTACAATAACTGCTACAACAGCAAATACTAGAAAACAACTTACTAAGGGGATTGATTTAGAGACCATATTCCTATCCATAAAAAACCTAGACAGTTTTGTGAGAGGTGCCGTTGAGACTTTGGGTGAAAGACTGCATCGGATATAGTCTCTCATGGCCAAAACTCCAGCCAATAACAATAATAAGGCCATTCTATCCCCTAGTCCAAAGCCTAAGCCAATTATTAGCGAGGCGGAGGACATCAGGAATATACGAAGATCTCAGTCTCAACTTGGTATTTCCAGTGCCACCATTAGAAATGAAATCAGCAATCTTCCTAGTACATCTAAGACACAACAAATCCACACGACCATCTGTAATTCAGTTGTTGACAAATTAACATCATATGCCTCTAAACCATTATACGTAAAACCCCCACCTCCCGCATACTTGGATCTCCCACCAGCCTGTACCCCATACACAGTGATTTTGGCAAACGTACCTCAACTAGGGCAGCAGGACCAAGAGACGTGTGAATCTCTAAGAAATAAAGCACTTCACTGGTTGGGGGACAGAGTGGGAGATACTAGAATTCTGTTTGAAGAGTTTAAGATGGTACGTAGGATAGGATGGATTGGCAGAACTAGGAAACCTTTTTCTGGTGACTGTCTGATATTGACCTTCCGCTCGCCTTGGCTAGTAGAAAAGATCTTGGGGAGAGCGAGCAGAAAAACCTTTGAAACAGGGATTAACATTCTTCCCTTAGGTTTTTTCTATCGACCTCCCCTTGATCTAGTGATTCGGGCGAACGTGGGACACTGTCAGACCATGTCCAACCCAAATTACAGTGTTCCAGTATACAACCGTTACAGCGCACTTACCTCATTAGAGGATCTGGATTGACTACGCCTAAAGTTAACGGATGATTTAGTGGCTCCATCTGGAAATCCGGATACTAGCCCGATCAATTCACCCCAAAGGGTGACATCCGAGCCAGAGCACCTATTAGAAGGTCGAGATAACAATTTATATAGTCATGTGCAGAATAAATCAATTCCTGTAGAAATTCCCGCTATCATTTCAAATAGAAAGGAACCTATGAATCTTAGTCTATCCAACCTAGTCTTACCAGGATTAGATTCCCAGTCATCATCAACACCCTGGAAAAAGGAAGGGCAGATTAACATTACTTTCTGGAACATAGCGGGCTTACATTCTAAACTTCATAACGATTTTTTCCTCGATTTTATTAAGAATATGGATATCCTTTGTCTCCAAGAGACCTGGTCTCAAAAAGAAATTCACATTGACGGTTTTAAAACCTTTCATACTCCAGCCTGTCCTTCCAGTCATGGTAGATCAAAGGGAGGATTATGTATATATGTCTCCAACTTGGTGATAGCGGAAAAAATCATGCTCGAAATTTCTGACTTTTATTACCAAATCCTTACCCTTTCAACGGACAGGAAGGATGTTATAACGCTTGTGAACTTCTACAATAACATCCCTAAAGAGAAAGAGACCGAAGTAATAGATCAAATTAGACAAATAATGTATAATATCCACATTCTTGCCTCAGGGAACTCCCAGATTGTCTGGGGAGGAGATTTTAATATTAATGTGTGCCCTAATAACAATAACCAACTATGTGGTTTGAGTGACGAGGAAAACAGTAATCTAACCCACTTCTCCCACAACATCTTTGGTAGAGCATTGAATGAGACCATATTTATGCTTGACCTGTCCTTTGCCAATGAATTGGTAACCCCTCCAATTTCCTTTCTACCAACACATAATGGGAGAGGTGCAGGTTCGGTAATAGACTACATTCTGGTCTCAAACAATTTTGGTAGTAGGGTAAAACAATTTATAAAGCATAAGATTGCTATTAGCGACCACTTTCCACAAACAATAACAGTGTCAGGTAAAAACCCTAATTTGCATAATAAAAGCAATTTGAAAAAACGTCAATATACCTGCGCTAACTTGGCCATTGATAGCATGAATGGTTACTCTTTGAAATGGGAACTTGTAGACCCTGATTCCGTTACATCTTCTGTAGTGGTTAGTGCACTAGGTTATATTTTGACCATCTTAAATGAGAATTCCCCTCCTTCGTTGGTTCTAGAGAGCTTTAAACATATCACGACAACAATAAAAAACTGTCTGTTTATAGAGAAAAAAAGGGGAGATCAAAAGAAATTTAGATGGTTTAATACCAATTGCACGAAAGCCCATCGTGCACTAAAAAAAGCAATCCATAATAAGGAAAGGGATAAACGAGCAGTCCAACAAGCAAGAAAACTATATAATCAGGCTATTAAGAATAGAAAAAAGACAATGAAAAATTCTCTGTGGAATGATCTACACAGGGCCAGTACCCATAAAGATAGCAAAGCATTTTTGAAAGTAATTAGATCACCATTTCTCCTACCTGATAATTCTCCCGCTGTAGAGGTTATGATAGATGAATCCCAATGGGTGAGCCACTTTACAAAAATTTTTGGCTCTCCGGAGGTGAATTCAATTATGAATAGCCCAACGCTGCCTCATTCCGAACATACTGTGGTCCATCCAATTGACATATCCTTTACATTAAAAGAAGTGATGGCAGCATTGAATGAAAGTAAAGGTTCTAAGGCCCCTGGACCCGACGGGGTCCCTGTCGATATTTATAAATACAATACAGACCTGTGGGCGCCGCTATTAACACGTGTCCTTAATGCAACCTCTTCGCAGGGCCTAATTAAAAGCTGGACTGAATCAATTATGGTCCCTATCTATAAGAAAGGCAATAGACAGGATCCTTCCTGCTACAGACCTATTTCACTTTTAGATTCATTAGGAAAAGTAGCAGGAAGGATACTTCTCACGAGGCTGCAAACATGGGCCGTAGAAAAGAACATACTTTCCGACCTACAGTTTGGTTTCAGGGAAGGCCGGGGGACAATTGATCAGGGCCTTAATCTTGCCATCCTGATGGGTAAATACACGAAGGCGAGGAGAGGTAAACTACACTTAGCATTCGTGGATCTCTCCTCGGCCTTCGATTGTGTTTCCCACAGGAAACTATGGAGCATTCTAAAAGAAATGCAGGTAGAGGAATCCTTAATTGATTTTTTGAAAGCTTTGTAAAGTAACGCCTCAGCGTGCGTCCGATTTGGTTCATTGGGCGAATGCACATCGCCATTTAGGGTGCACAGAGGGGTAAGACAGGGGTGCGTCCTGGCTCCCTTTCTTTTTACTTTATATACTAATGGACTTGAGGAGGCATTACTGGAAGGAAGCCAGGACGTTCCCCAAGTGCATCAAAATTCGGCTACCAGACGCATACCAGCATTGCTTTACGCGGACGATGCCGGTATTTTAGCGAGGACACCATTGGCTCTCCAGCAGGCATTGGAGTCCTACAATAGGTTTATGCAAGACATTGACTTGAAGATAAATGTCTCTAAGACTTATGTGATGAATTGTGGGAAGGGTAACAAAAAGGGAAAGGATATATATCTAAACGGGAGTAAATTGGCAACTACTCCTACCTATTCATACTTGGGGATTTTAATAGATGACAAGGGCTCCTGGACCCAAGCAATTATATCAAGAAAACTTCTTTTTATGAGAGCTACTTCCGCCCTTGTGTCAAGGTACCAAATCTCCACAGGAGCCGATGCTGGTCCCAATGCCCCGCCACCTCAGGCACCACCCGAGATCAACTCGAGGTAGCGACTAAAGCAGGGGGGAAAGGGAAAGTGGACGAGAAACAAGAGAGACAGCCTGGTAAGTTGATGGTACTTCACACGGTCGTCTGGGTGGATCTTCTTACTGCACCTGGATTTTAAAGACATACATGTAAAAACTGCCTAAACATGTTTAATGCTTGATGTATCACCACAACACTAAATTTACCCTGTCGACCCCAGGCTATTGCTTCTCTCTGTGATGTTTTATAATTGGGTTAATTCTGCATCTGAATATAAAGGAAAGAAGACAGCACTTGTAAATACATTTCCTAAGAACTAGTCACTCTGAATATGTACTTTTGGTTAGCGCTCTCCTATTTACCTTAGCTACGAGTGGTAGCTTATTAATCCAACTGTCTATATTTTATTCTGGAATGAGCTTTAACTCCCTGAGATTCTCCCAGATGCACAAATAACTGGAAGCCCCAAGTCTATTTTAAGTCTCTGTTTCATGTGCTTCTGGCAAGAAAGCTTTTATAATATCACATAAGCACTGTTGTTCATTTTGATTGAAATTTCACCACACTGTCATCGGGAACACGAAGCGTTACAAAGGTGTTACCTTAGGTATGCTAGGAAGGTTGGAACAAATACCGCAACTGGAACATGAAGACTGAAGCGCTGCTTGAAATTCTCTTCCTTCGATAATTTCTTGTCAGAAAAGTTGAATCCCACGTTGCGCATGCGTAATAGAACCAAAAATTGAGATAAAGTTATTTCCTGAGGTAAATACAAAACAAGTTCTGCGCCTCACTGTGACGCTACACTCTTCCAGAAGACTACAGTTGAAGTGCGCAGTTCCCCTGTGGAACGCGCACCTTGAGCTCCCTAATTGTCGCGTGAGGGGAAACACTAGACCGCCGACCTGCTTTGGATCTGTGCCATTTTCCTCACCTGAGTTTCTTATCATTGTTAAGCAGTGTTTCAACAGGATTTTGGGCGTCATACACTTTCGTTTCCTGCACGGATACTTAATTTGTTTTGTCCATGAGTTACCTCTCGCTATGGTTGTAGTAGTGGCCAAAGTCTTGACACCTTGTTAATTTCTCACAAAAATTAGGAAAAAGAGCTCCTCTGGAATTAATCAAAATATACAACGCAAAATGCATAAGTGTAGTTACGTATGGGGCAGGGATTTGGGGCCACTGCAATGTTTTTGAATTACAGAAAGTGGAAAATGCATTTTTTAGATATTTATTGGCTGTTCCGGGATCTACATCTACCTATGTCTGCCATGCCGAGTTAGGAGTCCCCTACCTAATGGATATCATAAAAATCCAACCCGCGATCCTCTGGCATCGTATATGGAAATCAGACAGTAACTATTTTAATCAGCTAGTGCTTCAGGACGCTCTCAAGTTGAACCATTCCCTTGACATAGAATGGATCAGATATGTGAGGGACTTCATGACAGACATTGGTAAACCCGAGTATTTTAGTAATCCACTTTCTATGTTAACCGTTCCAAGAAAAGATTTTAAGAAATGCTGTTTGAACCACATGGAGAGGTTAAGATTTACGAGTGAAGCCCCAAAACTGACTGTCACCTATAATCTTATGATTTTATCTTCATTTGGTATGCAATTTTATCTACAAAATATTGAAAATGGATATGACAGATTTGTTCTTACCAGATTTCGGTTAAACATTTTCCATAGGCTGGTGACTTTTCCAACTGTTAATAACTGGTCAAAAAATCTACCAAACTGCCCATGTGACTCTGTTTCCGTACAATCAACAATCCATGTTATTTTATTTTGTAAATTTTATAAAGACTTGAGAAAGAAATGGTTAATTCCAATTTTAAAAATCTGGGGCCATCGACAATGTCATCCAGCGTATATGGCTCTCCAATGTCTTGATAACGAATGTACAAATTTAAATATTACTGTTTTTTGAAAAAAATCATTAAATGTCGAAATAGCATAGATCTAGACTCTCCCAACGCCACTAATGCCTAAATACTACCGAAAACAGAGAAAGACGTTAATCATAGATATTAAGACGGAGTATTGTACCTATTAGTTACCAAACGTTGTTTTGGGTAATCCCCCAATGCATCCTAATACTGCAGATGGGGGCTATCTTTTCTTTTTCTCCGTTTCAAGATGGTCTTAAACACTTGTATGCGGTTTTGTATGAAAATTTATCGTACTGTAAATACTGTTTTATATTACTTTTAAATCTATTTCTGTATACTATAGAATCAAATAGCGAGCTGAACATATCTATTGATAAACTGAAAATGATATTTAACCTTGTCTCCTCTAAACATTGCCGTTTTTGCACATATTCTAAATAGTATTGCACATATGAGAATCCTTTTTAATGTACAAGTGTTGAAATATAATATTGTACTTGCTTTTATGGACTGAAATTAACTTTCCAAATAAAGCTTATTTTGATTTGATTTGATTTGATTTGCCCACTGCTTATGCTATCATGAATAATATCTGTTAACTATGCCACCTCACTATTAAATATGTAGCATTTATACTAGGATAGAAACATGTTTAGGTATGCAGAGCCTTCTCACATGGTCACCCAAGATCATAAGAGGCCAAACTTTGGCTAGACGCTGTACTACAGGTACATGTATGGAACACTAAACAATATGCTGTTTGAGTGGCATGAATGGCTGGCATGCCTTCAATCATTTAGACTGTACCTATGGTGGTAGGGTGGAGGACATTAATCTAGAGGCATGTGCATGGTATGATATGAACACATTATAAGAGGACACATATATTGGTAACATGTCTACTGTACACTTGTCAACATTAGATACTCTGTTGACTATTGGAAGTATGGTCTGGGATATGTGTAACACTCCAATCACACCTGTGTCTTGCTCAAATTTGGATTTGGGCAAACATACTGTGTCAGAGAAATCACAGCCTATCCCATGCAACGTTTGCATTACATAATTCGGGTGACATGTTGGCACTTTTGGTCCATAGTATGGGTGAGAGACATTAGAACTAATTACCAACAGTTGGTTTTGGGGCAGGTGGTGGTACATGTGCCATAAGTATCCACACCATAGCTGCCCCAATAGTAGCACAGCATATTAAGAGGCATCCATCATGTTGGCCTGCATACATTGAAAATGAATACCCATAGCAGTTTGGCCCTGTCATTTGCACATTCAACGTTGTCCTAATTCTGTTGAACATCCACATGTAAGGTACGTCTTGTTTCCACAAAGTGATGCTACCCCTTGCACATCTCACTGTAAATCATGTCAGCAAACACATACAATCCTTCAAGATCACAGAGAAAATAAGGTGACACTCACTGGTAGCATTGGGATCTTGGAAGGTCGCCACCTCCCAAATGGTGTATGGGTCTGGTCCAGCTACAAGACAAAAACATAGTACATTTTGATGTGAATGCTGTGCATGTACACTGTGTGCATATGAAGCACAGTACATTGACGTCACAAATTTCTGGTATTGTCTGTACATTGGACTTGTAACATAAGGCACAGTTGGAATGCCTTTGTAATGAACATATGTATGCCATATTACAGTGTATTCAGATGACAGGAAGTACAGCACATATGAGGTGCACAGAGTGCAGATAAGGTACCAGACCAGCCTACCTTGCAACATGGTGCAAGGGTGCCAGGCGTTGATGCTTAAGTGAACAGTTGAAGTTGATTGACTAACAATGCTGTGGCCTTCTCAAATTAATATGTGTTTTTTACCATGCCACACACATCAGACCATACACATGCTTGTTTGTCTTCTTCACTTAGCTCCTTATATGTGACCAGAACAGTGTTAATGAAAAATGACCAATCAAGGCCCATACAAGCTGATAAAGGTATGATTAACATTTTTTGTAACATAGATGTACGTGTGACTATTTGGGGGGTACACAACACCGTGTCCAACCTGTGGCCTAATGACATGTGAGTGCGCTCCCCTGCTTCATACATGGCGGGTGGCCCCCTCAGTTTTGAGTCAGTTATGACTTAGCAGGCCGGGTGACAGTACTCCGTGCACAGTGCGGGATGGGCCCCACATCACCTATGGGTCTCCACTGCACTGCATGGTATGTTTTTACTATTGTTATGCCCCTCTAAACAGGCCCCTGTGACATCTTCAGTTTATATAACAGAGTTAGCCCATATAATGCCATTCTAACCTATATACATATCTGGGCCTTCCAGAATGAAAACCATTAATAGTATTGTGCGAAAGCCACACTGCTACAAGCTCATGGTATATAGTGATTTTTATCGGTAGCCCCACCAACTTCTATACCCAGGTGATCCAGGATATCCTGATCCCTGCTGATGACACATGCCTACCGGTACTTGTGTTGGTGGACAGTCTGCTGGACACCAAATATTTAGCCCATTTAGTACCGCACCTTCTCCCACCAGCGGCATCCCTCATGGGTTGGGTAGCTTTGGCTAGCCCTGCCTCTAGTTCCGATCATGTTGGGCAGGTAGTTGACCAACAGCCACAGCAGGCCCCCAAACTCCTCCTCCATCAGGTTCTTAGCACTGCCCGACATCTCACTACCCCCAGTAGCCACCCTAAACCCTCCTATAGCTATAAACCCCTATTTATTCAAACACTCCACAATACACTACACTAAACAACACAAAATACAATTACAAGACAAAAATGACAGTTTTGGGACACAACAGAGACAGCACAGACACCAACAAGACCAAGAAACAGCACCAAGCTCTCCAGAAAACAACAATCACTTCCACCAGCCAGCACACATAAAAAAGACTGTAAGTGAAAGTGAAAGGAACTTCCCACCTCCTGGGTGGCAGGGAGGCTGAACCATTGCATCATTTAGTGTGTTGATGTGTCATGTTTCCAGCATATGCATCATGTTTCCTGCTTAAGCATTGTTTCTTTCTGACGTTTCCCTAGAGAAATAGTGAAGACGTGAGTTGCGCAATACCCAAGGCATTTTTAATGATGCTTTGGCATTGATGTGTAGCTCCTGCTAGATGCTCTTTCAACTAAAGCGTCACGGTTTCTGCTACAGCGCTACCATTCCTACAAAAGCATCACATTTACTACTCTCCTATCCTAGAAAAGTGTCACCATTCCTACTCAAGCTTCGCTTTTTTTGCTAAAGCATCAGTTTTCCTACAAAAGCATCACGTTTACTACTACAAAGTCTCCTATCCTAGAAAAGTGCCACCTTTCCAACTCAAGCATCACATTTTGTGCAAAAGCTTCACTTTTCTTACAAATGCATCACATTTACTACTGAAAAGTAACCTTTCCTAGAAAAGTGTCACCTTTCCTACTCAAGCATAGTTTTTAGGTCTCGCCTGAGACAGCGCTTTAGCGCTGCTCTGGCAAGACTTATAGTAAGCGAGTTTTGGAAGTGCAAACAGTGGCTTTTCAGGCCTCCAAATACAGTGCATGTGCACCGGCCGGGCGCGCGCAACATTTGGAGGCCTGAAAGCACTCGTTTGCTTTCACTTTCGCCTGCCACACGGCCGCGCTTTGAAGTGTGATCGCGATTGCGATCACTTACATTTCGCTGGCGCTTTGATGTTTTCAGTGAGCCGCGCGGCCACTGAGGACATCAAAGCGCCGTGAACACCATTTGCCACCCCCTTCCTGCTTGTTTACATTTGAGGAAGGAAGAAGAGACCATGTTAAGAGTGGCTCCCCATTATTTCTCTGCCACTGCATTGCAGTTGAAATTAGAAGCAGACAATGTCGGGGGCCATGTATAACAACAAAAAATTATAGCTGGGTAAAAAGTGAAAGATCCCTATTTTGCACTCTTGGTATTCTGTAACTCTATATTTAGCACACTGTTTATGTACAGCACAGTACTTGTAATCACATTGCTTCCCCAACGTATTTTCTACACTATGGTAAACATAATGTAACTAATATTTTATTCCCACAGAAGCCGGTCGTGCCTCGGGAGGATGACTAGCGTGTGACAGGTCACCTAATAAAATCTGGGCTAATGCTGCCCTCTAGTGGTAATATTAAACAAGCACAAGACGGAAGAAGTGCTTAAAGCTGCCTTTCTTGCTTAAGAAATATAAGCCAGGTAAATGTAAAAGCTGGTTGTATGGCTGAACTGCCCGTTGCCGGTTACATAGTAGGCGTTATATCGCAGCATTTCTTGATCCCGGAAGCATCATAGATTCTGAGATGTCTTGAACTATGTGGCCTGCAGGGTTATACAGATCCCTGCAGCGGGTACTTTAACTTACTGCGCTATTGTATAGCTCCGTGGGCTTCTCAAGGAACTGATGTGATATTACTGCGCCGTATTTATTCCACTCCCTCCTATCTCCGGGGCTATAGCATCACATAACATGAAACTTTTATCCGGAAGACACAACCATCCATGGAACTGTCAAGTTGTGGTAGAAGTATGTCAGATGCCCCCGACTGCAGCCGTTATGACATATCTCTGCAGTAGGCGCGTGAACCCGGCGGCTTCACTTTTACTCGAGTGAGTTCCCTGAGTGATCCGCTCTGGCTCATCGCCTCACATGACGCCTGCAGCTGAGAAACAACGCGGCCTTGTGATGGGAGACGAGGTCCCAGTCATGTGACTGGAACGGGCTGCGGGTGTCAGCTTCTTTAATTTATTCAATGGTGATTATGTTTTTAAATCACCTGGCTGTAAAAGTAAGGCCAATAAGAAGGGTGATATAACCATTAAACACAAAGTGATATAGGTCTGTCTTCCCCCATTGTGTCATCTATTTAATCCTAACATCTGAAAAATAACGAACCATGAGGGGCATGAAGAAACGGCTGCCTGGCCCATGATGCATCGGGACCTCGCTCTCATGGCCCAGTGAGAACGGTACCCTTAGGACACCGTAAGTACTGCTGTCCGTTGAAACACCTGAGAAGAGGTGTGGGCAGGGCAGAAGAGTTGGCAGTCTGATCGTGCAACAAGGAGAGTGGTTGCATAGTCAATTACGAGCAGAGAGGGCAAGCACACTATACATTAACCGCAGTGCACCACAGAGGCCCTCACTCCACGAAGATACATTTAAACCACCATCGTAAGATGTACCAGAGGGTCGAGGGCACCCACACCAATCACTCATGGCAGCAGACGTTGCCCCCATTGCAGGAAGAAAATGCATCACTCTAAGTCTCCCCGGAGGGAGAAGGCAAGTGCCCAGGGGCAGGAGGCCGCCTGCTAGAACTGTTTGCTGGTGCCTAACTTTTGCCAAGGCCCTGGGACAGAGGACACCTGTAACTGTTGATGGGTCTAGGCAACAGCTAAAGAGTCACACAGGATGTGTGGCCCCTTTGGAAATTAAATGTAAGTCTTGCTGTAATTACGCTTTGTCTCTTGAGGGAATGCACTTTGTATTTATCGGTCTAGCCACAACACTGTTAGCCTCTTTCTACTGCATATTATTTTCATGTGTTACGCAGTTTGAGGACTGTCTAAAGTATGGTCCTTCTCATCAGTTAGGGGCCTAATTTAAATTACTAATGGCCTGACTTTATTTCTTGTGAAAGTGTTTAAGGTCTGTAGATCTCCGTTTTGAATTATCAAAAAACTGGTGACATTTGTAGGCCTAAGAGTTATGTGTGAAAAGTTAAATACTACAATTATTACCTTATTTAGGAAATATTGCTAGTTTTGTATGTGTTAGGCACCACTGGTGTGGAGTTTGCTTCATGGTAACTCACAGATAACACAAACATGCTAGGGTTAAGTGGTTAGTTTTTTCTGTGATGAATCCTTAGGGTAGTTGATTGGCACCCTGGTTATGTGCCAGGGTGCTTTTAGGAGGGTTTTACATTTGAATTCCCATCAGGAACCTGTTGTCTATTGGGTATACTGTTTTGCCAACTGTATACTGTGTACTTATTTGTAATTTTTACAAAAGGTGTTTCCCTGTGTGTAATATTTGGTAATAAGTGTTCAAAGTTTTGCCCGCCTCTGGGGCTCCATAGGCTCCCCGCGGTCAAGAAGTGATGTTTACTCAAATGTAAATTGGAAATCTCATTTAAAATGATTGAAAACTGCTCTTCATGCGATTTAATCTCCTTCTCGGTGGTTATTACATTCACACCATTAGTTATTCTGTATTGTTGCACAGCTCTCATCTTTACTGAATTCCTGACTCTGGGAAATTGGAAGGGAAAAGTCTGTAGAAAGCTCTACATGCGCCTATGTTTGCTAGCACTGAGTGGTTAACACTCGAGCTTAGCCCGAGGGGCTTTACTATGATGCCAAAGCCTTGGGATAGAAAAGTAACATTCTCTTGAACAGATAATCCTCTCTCATTATTTCCTGGCCTGTTTCTATGACGGTTTTTTGAGTGACTTGGTATGGACTATTACAAAGAAGACGATTGCTATATCTTTGTTTGTGAATTCTTTTATGTCTTCTCCCCTTTTTAACCCCTCAGACATCAATTTTAATAAGAAATATGTTATATATAATCAGAACACCATTCTTTTACAAGCCACTTTAGTTACATTGAAAAAATGGCACATTTATATTAGGTTACACTATGATGCACCGAGTTGCAATGGGCACTTAAGTATTAGGCCTGATACGTCAACACAAAACTTACTGTTGACGGCCAGAATGGGTTTAGTTCCTCAGCACTCATACATATTAGTAAATGCTAATTATGAATACAATGATAAACTGCATATATGTTTATAAAACGCCTAGTCTAAATGCTTAACTTTTTTGTATGAAGCTTCCCAGTGCTGGAATTTGGTAGGTGACGCCTGTGGTTATTAAGTACAGTGCCAGGATATGTGCAAATGATTTTAGTTTTTTTGTACTAGGTAGCATGAAATGGATACCACAGCATCAGTTAGTTTTTTTTTTAATTAAGTGTAGTGCATTAATTATTTAATTGATGATGAAGTGTCCTCTTCATCATCACTCTCAGATTACAACATCAGAGTCATATGCTTCACCTCTACCTGTAGATATTGTGGTAGATGGTCCCAAATATTGTGTTTACTTTCTAGGTCGCTATCTTAGCCCTAGGAGGCGAGTGAAGTAACCAGCTGTTTGGGACCCTACACAAAGTGTTCCCGGGGCCCGTCCCCCTAGGAGCTGTAGTGTAAGTCTCCCTCGAGTCGCCCCTCCCCCAGTGCGCCCCCCCCCCGCCCCCTTCCAGCCTCCTGGGAAGCCTAGATCCGACCTCGGCAGCATTGTGACTGCCGATCCCACGCCCATCTCTGCAGTTATAGGGGCTCCGCCCCCCAGCTACTTCCCCCTTCTAGCCAAGCATGTGCAACCCCCCAGTGTTCAAGACTGTTAAATGATTCTTGTTAATTTATTGCCTGAACACGTTTCCACGCTCGTAATTAATTATATATTTATTTATTTTTTACGATCGAACACCGGCGTCAAGGCGTGCCCTTTTCCCTGCACTCGGTGCCCCCCCTCTTCTATCTAAGAGCGTTTATGGACACTGCGACCTGTTCCCAGAAGAGGGCTCGGAATGATCTGTGTAAATTGATGTTTCCTGGGACTGGGACATAAATGCAAAACAACTAATGGTTTCAAACATTTATTGTGATGTTGAACCTTTCTAACATATTGGTTACTGTTCCATTCCCGAGCATGTGGATCAAGTAAAGAAATGCTGCACAATGTGTGTGTATCTGCGATCGCCATCAGCAGTGTTTTGGATGTCTCCACCATCGTCATCCTCCTCCTCCATCGGGTCCTGCTGTTGTTGCTCCCTGTTCCAGAGGACATTAGTCCACACACATATATTGTGCAGTATGGCGCACAACAGTATAATTTTGCACACCATTAGGGGGGACTAGAGCAATCTACCCCCTGAAATGTCCAGACAACGGGACCTGGCCTTGAGCAGTCAACAATATTCTGTGTCTTGCTGTGTGCCTGGTTGTAGGAGGGCATATGGGGTCATGGCCCACATCTGAAGCCCATATCCCTGGTCAGCTGAAAGTAAAAAGAAAGGACAACTGTCAACAGTTTTGCTTACTGTTACAGATACATGCCAGGCCATGTGTGTTATGTGTAGTTACATTGTCATGCATTATCATAAAGATTACTAACATCGTTTTCGCAAAATGTGTTAGTCATACAGTTGTTCATAAGTTAATACATGTCTCTTCCATTACTGTGTGTAATAGCAATTGCTAAGCATGGAATTATACATTGTACACGTCTACACCCTGACTGTTATGCTGTTCCTGTCATTTTCTGTGATGTCTATTTAGAAATGCTCCTAACCACTTCATGTTATGTGCGCACACTACATGTGTGAAGTTGACTATTGTTGATCAAATATTTGGGTAGTTGGTTCTTTCTAGGTAGGTAATGACATAGAAGACATTCCTTACACTGACACATGCATATGCCCATGCTAAACCACAGATGTTGGTGGCGCGATACATGACATGCCTGAGGAACCAGGGGTGTGGCATGTAGACACCTCACAACCCCATGGAACTGGTACCTTTCACACAGTGATGCTACACAGCATTTGGGCCAGCAATGCATTCCACCATTCAACGGCAGCCATAGTGGCTTTGCATGTCTTGACACATTTAACTTGGACATTTGCATAACATAGGTACCATGATGCATGGTGCATGTATGAGCCACACCACTCATACTTACGTCTCTATCTGCATCAACAGATAAAGAGGACCTAATTACGATGTCGGGTGGACACCTTTGCGGTCTGGAAATGACTAACCATAGGTTGGTCCACCAGATTTGGATGCAACCACTCTATAGGTGATCAGAAACATCCATTCCCAATGGCAGCTTGTGCGTTGGGCGGAAAAGGCCCGCAGCACAAGCTGCCATTGTGAAATGAAGGTTTTCAAACATCCCTGCACTGTGTGGCAGGCACCATGCGGTGCCTACCACACAGTGCAGGGATGTTTAGTGGGTCAGCATAGGTGCTCCCATGGTCCGATAGTGAGGGCCAGGGGGGAGGGAGCCCTGCAGGGGCCCCCAAAGACACTTTCCGAGGGCCTGTCAGAAACACCGACATGAAAATGCAATTGGAACGCACCATCGTAATCTGGACGGCGGAGCAGAGACCGGCTCTGCCGTCATTAGGGGATTATGGTGGTTCCTGATGCTTTGGAATCCCCCTGTAGGTTTCACTCTGACTGCTGTCATCCAAATATGGCGGTTGGGACTGAAACCTACAATGTTGAGCGGAGAGCTTCCGACAGCTAGTTGGAGGCTTTCCGCCCGACATCGTTATCGGGCCCAGAGATGGGTATTATGTCAAACAATTCTAAAAGTTAGTGGGTGTGTTAAGTATTTGAGTTTTGTTTATGTACACGTAGGCCATTCCCATAATGTCCATTCTGGAACCGCTCATTTATTATGGAGTGCCTGAATATGTATGTGTCTTGCACACTCCCAGGGTATTTGGCTATCACATTAGTGAACAGGCCCGATGGTCCACGATGGCATGTACATTGAGGGAGTAAGTGTTTTCCTGTTCCGATAAAGATGGGATGTTGCAGCAGGGGGAATCAGTTGCTCATGGGTGGGAACCCATTGATGGCATAAAACCCCTGTTTTGTCTCCAGCTGCAGTTCTTGGGTGTTGGGGAAGAGGAGGTAGCGGGGTGTCAGACAGATATTGGCATCCAGGATGGAGGGAAGGATTGAGGAGAAAGAAGACTGAGCGATTCTGGCCACTCTGGTGGCTGTTATCTTGAAGGATCCCGATGCCAGCACGTGTCGTACTGCCATAATCTTCATCTTTGGAGGGATGTTGGTAGAAATGTCAGCTGTTGGCTGGAGCCTTGGCACAAACAGATGTAGCAACTGTACAATGGACTCCCTCCTCAGAGAGTAATAGATTATTACCTCATCCTCCCCGTCTCCTGTGTTGCCTTTGTGGTGATGGGGGAGTTTAGGGATGGTTGGGGTGGGGGGGTGGTCTTAGTGGTCATCACCTTCAGACAGCTGCAAAAGGAGCACCTTCATGGTGTAGTTGTGGTAGCCACACTGTCCTAACCAGCTTCTCTTTATGTAGCAATGTCAATGCGTCATTTCCTACGTCTGGGTTTCACAGGTGCAGGACGTTTGAAGTTATCAGACCTCTGCACAACTCAAACAGGCGATACCTCACTCTGGTAAAAATCTTGTAAATATCCATGCGTCTGTTTTACAGAGGAAATTATGATGGAACACCTACCTTGCATATTTTAATACTTACGTGATGCAGGCGGGTACGACGCAGGATCCCTTTTGACGCAGGTCTCCGAAAAGTGACGCATCCTCCAAGATACGTTACCTTGTAAATATGGAGTAGTGACAGCACAGACAATGCGTCAAAGATTTAGATGCATTGTCAGTGCAAGCTCCTTGTAAATAAGCCCCTAAAAGTGTTAGCACCATTCAGGTTTTCTATCAGACGTGGCTGTAGTTGGTCTTATAGTTCTTGGGTGAAATCTCCTATAGGTAAGTCTTATATGTATAATTTTAACAAAGTCAAAAGGTCTTAGCTTGAGCCAGAAGTAAAAAATAAAATGGTTAAAAGCAAAAAAAAGTTCTGTTCCTAAAAAGCACACATTGCCCTACATGTCCCTGGCAATGAAGGGAACTACTTTGTGTGTGGATGTGGTCCTTGTGGAAGGGAAGAATGCAGCCAATCAAAGTGAAGTCAATCAATGACTGAAGTGGGCTGTCGCTTTATCCTATGCTCTATGCTGTAGTGAGCGGAAGAAAAAATGTGTGTGATCGCCGACCAATTGATGAGGTATGCTCGCTGATATGCCTTTGTAAATTATATACAGTATTAGTAAAATCAAAACGACAGAAGTTAGTGAACGTAAAGACAAACAGGAGCGCTTCCTAAACAACAAAAAATTATAAAAACTATAACCCAGCAATTGAAATGTCATCCTGTCAATAAAATAAACATAAAAAAGAACCCACAACTGACTGTTATGTTATGTTACATCCATTTATAGCGCGCTCAGATACTCAGGAGTATCCCGGCGCGATGCCAAAGGGGTAATGAAAAAGACTATCAAGCAAAGAAGTGAGTCTTTAATTTCCTTTTAAACACCACTGGGTCCTGGATGGATCGCAAGGCAAGGGGGAGGGCATTCCAGGCCACACTGGCCTTCACAGCAAAAGAGCTGACCCTAGCCTCTGATACTTGAAACGAGGGACCCGGGCAAAGCGAAGGTACATAGATCGAAGAGCTCACGAAGGGACATAAAAGGAGAAGCGTTTCTGAAGATAGAGAGGGCTACACCCATGGAGGGCACGATGGGCCAGAACCGAAGACTTAAATGTAACTCTGTCCACCACGGGGAGCCAGTGCAGGGAACGCAATTGATGGTGCACGCCGTTCCTCGCCGAAATGCCCAATAGCAGTCTGGCCGCCGTATTCTGAATCACCTGTAATCTATTCAGCAGGTAGCCAGGACTGCCAGCATAGAGGGCATTGGCGTAATCCAGACGTGACAAAATCAGAGCGCACGCAACTGTTTCTCTCGCCGCCTGAGGAAGAAGCAGGAAAAAGTTCCTGAGAGTCTTAAGAAGACCCAAACAGCAGCCGGCCAATTTCTTAATATGTGTCGAGAAAGAGAGACTCTCATCGAACCATGCGCCCACATTTTTTACGGGCTTTCCCGTAGATGAGGGCAGAGGAGAGTCAGGCGGCCACAGCTGCTCTCAGAAATTCGAAGGGAATTTACCAAATAGCAAGATCTCGGTCTTCTGTTTATTGCACTTTAGCTGTGCGTCCGCCAACTATTTAAAAATGGAGGCTAAGCACTGTTGTGCCACTGAAACAGAGTCTGTCACTTTATCCCAGGTAAAGAGCAGCTGGGTATCATCCGCATAGGCCATCACCTTAGCCCCAAGCTCCTCTGCCAAGTATATCAATGGAGTAACTGAATTACAAGCTGCACTTTACGTTGATTGTTGCAGGGATTCTGCTTAGAAAAAGAACTATGCTTGGGACCACAGAACATCAGTATGTAGGAACTGAGCCACCATACCACCCACAACGATACCTAAGGGCCCAAAGCCATACTAGCTCATAGTGCCTTACTTGCTCACCTAACTTTTCCAGAGACACAAGTAAGTTGGTACCCCAGAACACAATACTCTAGACCCTCTCAGGAATCGGGGTAGCATGCTATCACCTTTCGTTCTCTCACTCATACGTGTCCACAATAAACAGAAAAGCTTACAATATTTACTGAAGCTATCATGCTCTATATGATACCTGCGCTGCAACTAGAGAACATATGCAGGTTAAAAATGTGGTTAGAATAAGCAATAAACTCCAAAACACAAAATGCACTCAAGCACACACTATTCAAATCGTAAGATAAGTCTCATGTTTGTAGTCCATTATTAATTCCAGTCCACACAGATCAAAAAGCAGATTTTCATACAATGTTGTCCAACAATGCCGCAGCTGACACATGTTTCATCCACCTGGACTTTTTCAAGGCAATAAGTATGGTAATATATCCAAAGTAGGTTTGAGGTCTCTCCCAAAGTCTATTGATTGCAAAGTGTAGGCAAATATTCCATCTGTCTGGGACCTCGCAAAATTGGTCGGCCTATTGCTGGGCTGACTAGGAAGTAATCCGTAATCCCCAAAGGTTTATTGTGTCTGCTTCAGTAGTTTTAAAACATGATGAGAGGCGGCACCACCCTGATAAGTGTGCCGGTCTGTAGTTTTCACGGTTTGTGTCCCGCCGTATGCGCAAATTTGTATGAAAATCTGCTTATGGAGTAAAAAGCTTTGTGGAACACCTTGATCTGTGTATACTGGAATTAATAATGGACTACAAGCATGAGACTTATTTTAGGATTGGAATAGTGTGTGCTTGAGTGCAATTTGTGTTTTTGATATTGGGCACATACTTTGTTTTCAATGTCTGGCCGAAATTGCACGAAAGGTGACGTGGTACAAAGCACGACAGCACCACGAAGTGTACAAATATTGCAAACTAATGCTTTGACTACTGCCAATGACTATAGACAGATGTGCAGACATTGGGCCTAGTCACCAGATACGTATTTCTGAATAAGCAATAAACAGTACACAATGAAAAAGTCCTGTCATATTTGAAGATAGATCTGCCTAAGCATACCCTCACTATAGATGCACAGTAATATATTAGAGATCCCTGGGATTTGTGGGGGACCCAATTACCAGCACGCATAGGTAGCTGTTCTTCCTGTCAGGTTGCAAAGCTCTCGATCGTCTCGGGCCATTGCTCTGCAAGAATGTGTCCTCTCTGTTTTCAAAAGACAAGACCCAGCTTATTTGATATGATTTACATGATCAAACAGTAGCTGAATTTCTGTAAAATGTCTAGGTGTTGATGTACGACCACAGAGAAAACAGAGAACTGTGTTTTTCAACCTTGTATAAAAAAATTCAGTCGGAATCCCAGCAGAAGAACTAAAGAACAAAACACGTGCAGCCTATTTATAAATTAAATTTGTAGCATAACAACAAGCGTGTTCTTTTCTAACATGTGCAAAGCAAACGCAGTTTGTTGAGTGCAGCTAGATTAACATAAGGAAGAAAACACAGTGGGCCTATAGCAAATAAACACCAGCTTCTCCATTCTAACAAAAGGACTACTTGTGTCCATCAGTGGGAATTCAAATGGGGCACTGTGACCTCTAAGAAATGGCATGGCCCTGATGGATTCCCCATCCAAACAATGGCTACTTATGACAAACCCATACAAGCCAATGGTTGAAGAGGACTGGCCCAAAGCCCACTATCTATATTCCTTCTTATATGTACTTTTTAGGTTTCTCCTGCAGAAAGTTTTAGCTGTCTTTTGACACACAGACCCATTGTATCCAACATTGACTTAAAGGGGCCTTTGTGACCACCCTTAAGGCTTTCATATCTGCTCAATCCCCTGCTTCTGATTTAATGGCTTTAAACCATCTATTGTGTTTCTCCCACCCAATGGGCGTTTCAGTCTCACTGTGTTTTGATTGGATGAGTTGTACACTTCGACTGCTGAACTGAGGAACTTGCATTGCTGTGCATGAACAATTATGGTCTATATGGACTGTCTTATCTTTTTATGTGTGGAGACTCCGCAGTGGTAAAGATACTACTAATAAAATACATTTATGGACAGCAAACAATCCTAAACTTACACAAAAGTGTAAATTTATCTTTGTTAATCAGGTCTTCAGTAGGGCAGCAAAAAACGCCTGTTTTGCAGAACTCCTTCAAGATGAATATGAGCTTTATAAATATACATTGATCAATGCACTTTACTTTAAAAGCACCCTGACAGAAATTACATTTGTTTGCATCAAATGAGCGTTTATTCCCCAAATATGGAGAAAGCCTGTGCAGCTGCATTTGAACTGATGTTGAATGCATTATTTTTAATAGCTCGCTGGTTTTCCAGTGCCACTTACAATCAGATGGAACCTGTCAGTAAATGACCATGCAAACACAAGAGTGAAAGCAATTTTCACCCATCTTCTAATTGTCTCTAGTTCTAAAACGTGCGATAATTGTAGCCACACTTTTGTTTTCACCTCTAGTGCATGTGTTTAAATTACCCTGTTAGCTTAATTGTTCAGAACAGTGATGGAAGGCAGCGGCATGTCTGTCCAGTGTGGAGGCAACCATCTGATAAATATATTGCCTATTACATTTGCCAGTCTCTAAAAGTAGATGTTTGCTAGAAAACTCACTTCCTGTGCATTCGACCATCCCGCGAGAGTTGGAACATATGGCTGCTATCACACTTTAAAAACATGTTGTTCTTCAGTGGCTTGGGACGCCGTCGGCAATTTAATGAACATACTGTGGCGCAGACAGATGGTCACGCGTTTAGAAAACGTGTTCTTGAATTGTGGTAAATAATAAATGCTGGAGGAATGCATCGTGATTTGTAAAACATTGTCCAATCGGCCTCGGGGCCACATATGCAATTTTTTCCTGGAAAAAGTAAAAGAAAACATGGGTTAATACTTGACCCTGTAACCACAGGGGCTCAGCAGGTATATGATAGCCCTAAAGTAGCAGGTCATGTTTACAATGTGGAGCGACAAGGAAAGATAATGGGGGAGATTGGTGTGGAGTTTTGGAGAAAGAAAGTGCTGCATTCTTATGTCTATTACTGTTATTTATGTTGTGTTAACAAATGAAGGATGGAATGCTGAATCAATCGAACATTCACCACCCCAGTCAAGAGATCTGGGTTAAATCCATCCTTCTTTTGCTTACTACGCCACCCAGTTTGGACCCAGCCATATGCAAATCAGTCTTGACCCTGCTCTTCATGTGAACAGTTTAGCCCAAACTGCCAAGCCAAGCCAGGTCCTCCCTGAACTGGAAACAAGCATTCTGGGACCGGTTTCGGGGTAACACCCCTCATCAGCCAGGCTAGCTTGAATCCAGTGGCAAAGTGACCAAGGGACCCACGTCAGCGCATACCCTGCCAACTTAGGGCAAACAAAGCAAACATAAGGAGATGATGGACTGAGTGCTGAAACCTTTCAGACACTCCTCTCAGTCAGAGATCTGGGTTGAATCCATCATCGTTTTTTAGCTCACTTCGCTACCCCCGTTTGGACCCAGCCATTTGAAAATCAGTCTTGACCCTGCTCTTCATGGGAACAGTCCAGCCTCAAAAGTGCCTTTTTATTACATAGAGGTAACCAAAAAGGTGGACCTTAGGCAGACCATGGGTAAGGTGAAGTGTAATTATTTTCACTACTGCAAGGCCCATCTCTACCATAGGATTACATAGGGATTGCCTTATTTCAGTTTATAAGTGTAATTTCCAATTGGGAAGAGATGAAACCGCCAATGAGGTGTCTCTGGAATCACATTTTAAAAAATACGGTTTATGGCGTTGTTGGATTTTGAATTGCCACTTTTAGAAAGTTGGCATTTTCTCACTTTAACCATTTGTTATCTTCTGCCTGTCTCTGGCATACACGTCTCAGGTCGGTGACAACTGGCTTTGTGCATTCTCTCTAGAAAGTCACACACAAAGGAAGGGTAGGTGTGACTGAGTGGCCATCGGCATCCTGATAGGTCAATCTGAACTTATCTTAGAACCCCCTTCTTTGTCAGGCTTCCAGCAAGACCACATGCTATCACATCAGTGACTTGAACCACCTTCAAATACTGGAAGAAACGCAGGGCCTAATTTAAGAAGCCCTGCAACACATTTATGCCGCCGTGTGTCACTTTTTGTGGTGCTGTGGCTGTGTAAATAATGCGACACGTTGCTGTATATTTATAAAGTGACGCATCTAGGCAGATGCGTCACTTCGTAAACCCCTGCGCTACATTATACCTGCATCAGGTATAATGTATGCAGGCTGGGCATTCCCCCGCATCAAAGCCTCATAGAAGTGGCGCATCGAAATCTATAAGATTTCAGTGCGCCACTTCTAGGACGCCATTGCATCAAAACCTTACGCCTGCCTAATGGCAGGCATAAGGGTGATGCAGGCCCTTTCACACAGGGCTTGCCCCATCTGAAAGGACACATTGCTGAATTTGCGTCTGTTTTCAGACACACCCCGGCAATGCGCCACTTTTGTGCCCACAGATACGTAATTAATACTGACGTATCTGTAACTCCTTGGGACATGATGCGCCATACTTTAAATACGGTGCATCTATGGTGTCGCAAGGAGGGTGCACTGAGAAGTGACGCTTCCCTGTTTTCACACAGCGATGCATCACTTCTCATAAAAAAGGCTCTCAATCCCTCTGAACCTAACTCACCATTGGAACAATGTATTTGACAAACTCAGCCCTCTTAAAACATCCATGCTGTCTACATTCCGAACGATAAACCAAGATACCTTTGTTCCGTGAAGAAATACGTATGAATACAGAAGATGAAATCAGCAATCATTGCACTTTATCATCAACGAAAGAAATCTAGAATTGCCATTGAACAAATCTTCCTTGAATGACTCAACAGAATCTTCAAATGTTCCATCAACTGCCCAGTTTAGGAAGTCCTTAGGAGTCTAGCAGTATTCCACAAACTGGAGGGCACTGCCCCATGATAGATTAATCTCACATTGTGGTGAAAGCAAACATACTATACAGTCATCTCAGTAACAGGATAACAGCCTCCACACCAACCAAAGTGATGACTGAGATGCTATCCACTACCTTCAGTACTTTCAAGCTATTCCCAGAGGCTGGGGGCCAGATGTACGACCCTACCAATTTGCGAGACGCAAATTGCGTTGTTTTGGGACTCACAAATAGGAATGTATATTATTATTCATGAGGCAGGTGCTATTTGCGACCCCATTAGGAATGGGCAGCACTCACAGGGCTGGTGGCCTGCTGGGGTCAGCAGACTACCATGTCTGTGACTACATTTTAAATAAATCTGTTTTTTTACATCCAGCCCGTTTTCCTTAAAGGATAACGGGATGCATTTCAAAAGATAAAAATAAAACGTTACAGTTTCATTTTTTAAGAATAGGCAGTTGTCCGTGGGACCACTGCCTGCTCTTAATTTTTTTTAAACTGGCATTCACAAGGGGGAAGTGGTCTCCTGGGGACCCCTTCCCGTTTGCGAGTGGTTTACCACTCATTTAAAATGGGTGGTAAACTGCAAGTGTTTTGCAGCCGCAAAACAATCTTACATTAAAGTGCCAGTCGCTATGAGGAAGGTACGCCCTTGGCACGCCCCTTCCTAATAGCGAGTCGCAAACCCTATTTTGTGAGTCAGTGATTATTTTCCGACTTGCAAAATAGGGGTTTGTAATTAGGGCAGGCCTATTTTGCGGTGGCAAACCAGCAGATTACCCGTTTGCGAGCAAAAAATATGGTCGTACAACTGCCCCTAAATGCCACAAACTGGAAAGACTAGTGGAATTGAGTGAGCAGCAACAAATCATTGTCTGCCACAAATCTCCAGCAACTTTCTTTATTATTGTCAAGGCCACTCACCTGAAACATAGGATTTCTGAAGGAGCGACAAATGTCCAACCCAACCACTCGAGAACAACCTTCAGCGCACTTCAAATGCCATGGTGATCTGGCGATTGTTCCCTACAGCATGGGGTTCAGAGAATCGTCAAAGGACTGCTTGTGGACTGGGAGATCTTATGAGCCACCTCAGATAGTCCCTATATACTCTTCTAATGTCTTCTAGGAAGGGACTTCGATATGCTGTTGCTACCTAATTAAACAGAAAATAAACAATATCACACGACTACTTAAGTTACAGTTCAGAGCATAGATTCCCTAAAGTCTCCCTGTATTCACTGACCACATGCACAGTTCACCCACTTTTACTTCTGTTCTGAAGTTGTTTAAAGTTCCAGTTCTCCTGTTTCACTCACTACCCTTGCAGTGGATACGAGTTGATCTCTCTTATTCTCTCTAAGCACTGTTCTTCTAGGTAAGGCCAGTTCCTGATTCTTTCTAATGATTACTAGCATTGCAGTTTGCAGTCCCTTTGTTTAAGTGCTAATTAAAGTTCTATGTTGTGCACACTAACCTGGGTTAACTTGGATATTGAATTTGTTCTTCTTTGCTTTTTTTCCGGCAGGTTTCCTGATGAATCTGCACCTTGATACAGAGGCGATGCAAAGCGGAAGGAGAAGCACCAAAGACTCATCTCCATGGTGTGCTCGCAGATTAAGGTAAGTGCCAGCCGCTTGCCAAGGTTGCGCTCTCGCTGGGTTCTTAAAGCCAAGTAAGAAGTCTGGGACCAGGGCATGGAGTATAGTATCACACCCCAAGAAGGCAGTTGTTTCAATAGGCTGTGTACCGGCTATGCTTCCAGAGGCCCAGTGAACCAGTGGGATTATGATTGAAGCCAGGGATGGAATAAAGGTGGTACTTGGACTGGTCAGATGGTGCAGCAATGGAAAGATGTTATAGAAGTCATGGGAGAACCAGATGGAGCGGCCCTGGAAGTATCCAGCACTTGTCCTTGGGCTCTGAGCATCCCTAGGTCAGTAGGAGTGCAGTGCAGATGCTGTGATTCACAACAATTCGACTACTGCCACATTACCAGAGACGACCTTCATCAAACATTGTATTTATCAAGCAAGTTCTCCTCACCCTCAAAAATACCCTATATTCCACCACATGTCAAGAAAGACAATCAAGTCCCAGCAGACCCAGCTAGTTTCAAGCCAATGCCAAATGCCTCCTTCCTTGAAAAACTGATTGAATGATCAACATTTATTACAGACTCCAACTTGAAGAAAACAACTTTTTCTTGGATCACCGACACATATTTTGTCGGGAAAGGGGCCTTTTCTTTAATCTATATCTGGGATGACTGGATGACCACCATTTTTGATAACTGAGTTGCAACACTTCTTCTTGACCTGCCAGCTACAATCAGCACAATTCATCATGTCTCCTTCAAAGACAGACTCTAAGAGCTTGCTATCAAACGATGTGCCTTGAATCCGTGGAAGCCAATGACCAGGATCTGTGTGGTGCTGAAATGTGAGTCCCCGAGTTGCTCTGAGTCGATCTGGTGAATCCACAGACCAGGAGCTGTACAGTCCTGCAATACGAGGTTCTGAGTCGCTTTGCACTAGATCCAGTGAAGTCACCAATCAGGAGCGGATCAGAATTGCTATGTGAGGCTCTGCATAGATCTGCATCAGATTCGAACAAGCCACAGATTAGGAGCTCCGTGGTGTGGTAATGCAAGGCTCTGCTTAATCTGAGTCAGATCTAGTGAATTTGCTAATCAGAAGCTGTGCAGTGCTTTGATGCAATGCGCTGTGTCAGATGTGCTTTCGTCACTAACCAGAAGCTGGGCAGTGCTGCGATGCGAGGCTCTGCATCACTCTGTATCAAATCCAGTGAAGACGCCGATCAGGAGCTGCCTCGTGTTATGATGTTAGGCTCTTCATAGCTCTGCATCAGATCTGGTGAAGCCACTAAACAGGAGGTGCACAGTGCTGCTATGAGAGGTCAAGCATTGCTCTGCACTGCTCTTTGTCTGATCCGCTGGAACCTTAAGGTGAGCCAGGAAAAGTACACTTGGACTCCAGGAAAGGCTGCAGGGCCTTGAGGACAAGACTTGGGGTTCAGGACTCCCACAGAGGCAAGCAGAGGGGGGCAGGGCCAGTTGGAAAGGCCTCTGGATGCTTTCACCTCCTGCAGCTCAAAAAGGAGGTCAGCCAACTGCACCTTGGAGTCACTACTGGGGTCATAGGTACAAGACAATAGTTCCACTATTCCTTCTTCAAACAGCAGCCAGTCCTTCTAAATCTACTCAGGTCGAGGAGTGTTTTGATTTCAGGTTCTGAGTGGGCCACTTTAATACATATGTGATGATGTAATGTCATTCCATAGCTGGAACAGCATTCCACACAAGAATACAATGTGAGATTGGAATGTACAATTGACAGTTGCTGATAGTTATTGGATGAGGCACGCTGCAGTGATCTGTACGAGCTTAATAACAAATTTATTAAGAGGCCTTGCCGATTCTAAACCTGCTTTGATAGACATTACACCCTAGAGGCAGCCTGTGGGTGGGGGACAATTCTTTGTCTGCCACCAAAACTATGTCAGGTTGCCCCTCTTCCGTGGGTCTGGTTCTAGCCTGGCTAGTGAAACAAAATGAAGGGATAAGCTGGGTGACAGGTTGCTTTGTTTGTGCTGGAAAATATCTCTTTGAAGTGTAATCAGCTATTCTGTCTGGAAGAACTACTCCCCTCTGCACCCAGGGCACTTCGACCACTATCTGGCCCCAGTACACATTTCCCAGTGAGGGAGCCATCACCAGCCCAAGAGCAACTGCCACTCGCAGAAACCCCCCAGAGACTTTAGGCAGGAAAATGTCAACTTTCTAAAAGTGGCATTTCAAAAATACTAATTTAAAATCCATGTTCCAAACTACATTTAGCACTTATTAATTGCAGTAAGTTAAACCAGTAATAGTCTATGGAAGGTTGGCCTTGTCACAGTGAAAAACAACTTTGGGGGGGTTCTGCGAGGACATCTAAAAGATTAAATATATGTGTCCTGCTTTTTAAATACCGTGCCCTTCCCTATAAGCCTTCAGGCTCTATTTAGGGACGACATAAGTATTAAACAGAAAGGTTTATGCTTGGCAAAGGGGCTATTTTGCCAAGTCAAAATGGGAGTTTAAAACTACACTGCAGGCTGCAATGGCAGGTCTTAGACATACTTTAGTGGGGTACTTTGCAGGGTGGCATATTGAGTGCTGCAGCTCACTAGTAGCGTTTAATTTACAGGCACAGGGTACATGTAGTATCATACACTAGGGACATATATGTAGATTAAAGGTGTAAATTGGGTGTATGCCAATTTTACCATTTTACAGAATTGAGCTATTGGTTGAGGGGGATGAAAAACACTTCTCAAGCAACAACCACAATCCTTATCATGGTGGACTACAAAGTCACTAAATTAACCTGTGCATAACCCTCTGGTAGCTTAGAACAAAATCAGTCAGGCCTAACTTAGAGGCTATGTGTAAAGTATTTATGCTAAAGTATAAATTAAGGTCTAGACTAAATCTCAATAACTATAAATGATTCGGGCCGCATCCCAGTCCATCACTATTTTGCACACCGTGCCACCTCAGTTTGGATCCATCCGTATGCAAATCCCTCTTGGCCCTGCTCCAATTGGAATAGTCCAGCCATAACTGCTGGACCAGGTCCTCTCTAAACCGAAACACAAACAACCCAGGACTGATTTCACACTCGTTAGGGCTCATCAGCCAGGTATAGCTTGGTTCCAGTGACATAGTAGTCGCAAGACCAACATCAGGGCATACTCATCATACTTAGGGCGATGCACTAAATTATACAAACAAGTGATGGATGGAATGCTTGAATTAATCTCAGTAGCTGTTAATCACTCAGGGCCACATTCCAGTCCATCATCGTTTTGCACACTATGCCACCTCAGTTTGGACCCTGCTATATGCAAATCACCCTTGAACCTTCTCCAATGGGAACAGTCCTACCATAACTGCCAGGCCAGGTCCTCCCTGAACCGGAACACAAGCAACCCAGGACCGATCTTGGCCAAGTTAAGTATGTGCTTCTTCATCATCAAATTATAAACCCCATGATAATTGGTTACTTTATAGCCCTTCGCCCAACCATCCAGTGCCTTACTTGATGAATCCACAAAATCTACCTGTGACTGGTGTGACTACTTTTAGCTACACCTGAAGCACAGGCAATATTTCTCCTGGGTTAGATCAAACTTCACATCAAGGGCTTCCTTCTTGAGGGCATATCTCACACTGTCAGTGTTCTCAAAGGCCAATAAAGTATCTCTCCCCGAAGTGGGCATGGGCATCCAAAAGCTAGCCCCCCAGTCCTCCTTTGGGACTCTATACATATGCAAAATCACCTCACAGAATTCAAACCACTTGTCTATGTCATGTTTACCACATAGCTAGGTATCAAGTCTTTGGGGATGTGGATTTTGTTATCCCTCCAAGGCAATTCACTGTCAATGTCACCATCTTCATTAGCCTCAGAAGCCCTCTTGGTTCGCAGGTCAAGTTCTCTCTGACTCCTCTCATGGCCAGCAGAATCTTCTCTTCCTCCAGGGCCAAGAGCAATCTTTTTTTCCTCTAGGCCATCTCTGCTGCTGCCTTTTTAACATCAGCTACCAGGGCTCCTTTTTTTCTTCTGTAGCCTTTCTCTTTTTCTCCAGGATAAGGGTTGCCGGTTGCAATTTCATAGTCCTCTCTGTTTGTCTGCCCTCTATCTCTTCCGGGGTCAGGCTGCAAGAAGACACACCACTCTATGCTGTACAAGGCAGGGGATCTAGCACCTGGAGGCATATCCTTTCCTGGCACTGGAGCCACTGAACAGGCATCCCCCTCTTCCTTCGCATCTTCTGCGTTATCATCCTCTTGTTCCTGTGTGGTGACAGTAGCAGGCAAACTTCTTCCCATGCCCTAAGGACTGCCTGGTGCTCCAATGTCTTAGTCCCCTAAGCCAGCCTCAGCCCTCTTTCCATACACAGCTTCCTCAGATCTGCCATGTTGGGGCTTTCCATTCTGCTCAGGTATACTTCCATTCTTTCAGATATAACAAATGCAAAATAGGAGGGTTGGAATGAGATTTAAGGAAATGTGAAAATGCCCAATTAAGAATAACAGAAAAACTTAAAAATCACGAATCGCTTTTGAGGTCAGATTATAATAAAAAGAGATTTTCAGTTTGATCACAAATCACTGAATGGTATTGCAAAGACAAACCCTTGATCCCACTGCTGAATACCTATGTAAGAAATCAGGGTATTAATTGACGAGGGTCAGCACCCTCTATGGAACAGAGCAGGCAGACTTAATTCTGAAGCACTGCGTAAAGTATTTATGAAGTACTCAAACAGTAAGTAGGTCAAAACACATCATAAGATTATTCCCAAATCACTTTTAAAAAATAGAGTACATTTTAATAAATAAAATTACACCACAACAACAAAAATCAAATAAGTACTAGTGGAGCTATGAATTTTAAAATGTTAATGTGATAATACCACCAAAAAGCATTAAGCGTCAACCATGATCATCTGGCTGCACTTGAGCAGAGCCTAGATGCAATTGAAGGATGATTGCGATGGAAAGCGAGTTGATTACAGAAACTAGGTTAGTGATACAGTCGGTGGTCAGCAATAGGCAAATAGCGCTCTAAGGTCTATCACCAGTACAAATCAGTTTTGGCAGGCAATCTGACACGGTGAATAACATAGGGAAAAACCACCAAATCCCTACGTGTGTGGCCAGCAGACCACTTATGCTATACACAAATCCTTAGCACACATTCAAAAGTAAATACATAAAGTTACATAAAATATCACAATGATGCTTGTCTTTATATTTTCAGGTGTCTTTAGTTCAAGATCCATTCAGCTCTCCAGGCCGTGGCATGTTCGCCATGCAAATGATTTGCAAGGCGAACACACCATGGCCCGGAGAGCTGAAGGGTTCTACCCAATACTGCCGGAAGTTGCAGCTCTTCTAAAAGAAACTCCCTTACATTTGGAAGCATATTTAGCTTTCCGGACACAAGACTGATTAGTCTACCTCTCCAGGAGCAGAACCTATAGGAACCCCTTCAGGGTTGGAATTATCACCGGAACTAAGAGACTACTTGAAACTGACCTCAGCCCTGAAGAAGTCACGGGGTAATCCCCGTAACAGCGACGAAACACATGTTGACTATGAAGGCTTAAAGATCTTCAATTAAAGGCATCTGCAAATATAAAGACAAGCATCATTGCGATATTCTATGTAACTTTATGTATTTACTTTTGAATGTGTGCTGAGGATTTGTATACAGAAACTAGGTTCTCCATGGTCAGAGTTTTACCTGTGGACTTAGGGCCTAATTATGAGTTTGGTGGTCTACAGGACAGCCAAACTTGTGCTGGAGGTGTGGTGGCAGTCGGGGACCGCCGCACCAGTGGTCTGACCACTGTATTACAACTACAGTGGTCATATCGTCATAGGACCACCGTAACCATCAGGGATCCGCGATCCCTGGTGGTGACGAGGCGGTCTGAGGTCTGCAATATGCTGGTGGGGTTGCTGCAGTGCTGGAGTGAGGTTTTCCCTAAGAATCGTATACCTCCTCCATTTTACCATTTTGAATCAAAATGAATAACTGATTAATATTAATAGTATTGATGGTTTGCTGTGTTTGAATAATCAACATTACTAATTAGAAAATACACGTGGGAATCGCATTTGCATGGCCTGATTGATACGTAAACTAATTTTCGTACGCATACTAATGTCAGATATTTAGAATTTGTATGTTATATGTTGCTTTTGTGATGTGATTTGTGAATCGTGCTTTAAATTGTGAGTATAAACCGCAATACGTGTTGCTTTTGCTAGATAAATACACACACATAAAGGGTTTAGTAAGGGAATAACATTTTAATAGTCATTTCCATGTATTAATTACGTTTTGTGTTTCTTTGCTTAAGTTGACCTTGCTGGAGTGGTCACAAAATGGCTGCCATCCCTATTTTGACGGACAGACGAGATACAGAAGTCACTGAGTGAAGTGCGCCTGTGCTAAAAGATGCGTTACAACAAACAAATGATGGACGGAATGCTGACAATGCAGACATTCTCCCCCAGTCAAGAGATCTGGGTTAAATCCATCGTTCTTTTGCCCACTACACCACCCCAGTTTAGACATGGCCATATGCAAATCAGTCTTGACCCTGTGCCTCATGGGAACAGTCCAGCCCGAACTGCCAAGCCATGTCTTCCCTGGACCGGAATCAAGCATCCTAGGACCGGTTTCTGGCTATCAGCCGTCATCAGCCAGGATAGCTTGACTCCAGTGGCGTAGTGAGCACGGGTCCCACGTCTGGGAATACCCATCCCACTTAGGGCGAAAAGCGTTACAACAAACAAATGATGGACGGAATGCTGACAATGCAGACATTCTCTCCCTTTGTCTACACTGATTTGCATATGGCCATGTCTAAACTGGGGTGGTGTAGTGGGCAAAAGAACGATGGATTTAACCCAGATCTCTTGACTGGGGGAGAATGTATGCATTGTCAGCATTCCGTCCATCATTTGTTTGTTGTGTGCTAAAAGATGAGCAACAATAACCTCGTCCTGACCCCAGGCAGACTGTACTCGTGAAGGTCGCACCGGGAGGAGTGCCAATCCTCAGACAATGGACTTCCTTAAACTAAGAACTGTTATAATTGATGACACCATGGACACAAACCCGTATGGGAATCAACATGCCCTGAATGGACTAGAAACTGTTGCAAATCATTAATAAATTGAGAACTACATCTAATGAAACATTGAACGCATGAGAATTAGGAAGAATGATCCTGGTTCCACCAATTGGATTTGTTCTAAAACATGTATTGTAACATTTTGTTGTTGATTTTACTATAAAAGAAGTAGACTAGAGAGGGTAGTATTAGTATGGCTTGTCGTGCTTTAACAGATTTCCTGATGTTATGCTGACGGAGAGGACGGTGACACTGCTGGACAGCTGCTTGCCAGAGACTCTGACGGACTGATCAGATGCCCAATTAATTATGAACTGATTGATCGATTTATGGGCATAGAGACAAAAGATCTGAATTTGACAGAGGACGCCATTTAGCCAGATTAGGTAAATATGCGAATCAAAATATTGAATGCTTTATGATTTTCTAATGCTTTATTTAGATAAACATTTCAATTTATTTAAGAACTGTGTCGGGTTATTATTTGAAGTGTATTGATGTATATTGTTTAGAAGAATTAAGTGTCACTTTTCCCAGCAACTCAGCTGATCCATGGCCTATAGTATGGGAGGAACTGCTAGGTAAGAAAATATTAAGATCCTGGTGATTGGTGTAATTTTCCTCCCATTTCCAGCGCATGGAATAGAGAAAGGAATTCCCCTCTCTCGAGGACCAATGATCTAAAAGTAGAATAAATGATTGGTGTTATGGGCCCCACCAGTGAATGAGTGAATGAATCTTGGTTGAAGAGGATCCGTGGTCTGTGATGTAGGAAGGGGATTTTTGGTATTCAGCGCTGGAGCAGCGGCACCACCAAGCATATTACGAGTTTCCTCACTGGCACTAATTTCATGGCGGTGAGCCTACCATGAAACGTGTGGCAGTAAGGAAACTAAGGAGCCCTCATGGCCTGAGGATGCATGCTGCGGGCATATGGTGTTCTCCCCTGTCTGCATGAACCCCCTTTCCTGCATGGCATGGACGGCACAGTCCAAGCCGTGCAGGAACGGGCTTTGGAATTCCCATTGCAGCGCCCTTTTAGTAGGCACCGCTGTAGGAATGCCAAAGGACAACCTGCCAGACCACCAGAAAACTTGTAATTTGGCAGGCGGCCATCAGTGAGGTTTGGCAGTGAGGGAGCGGGGCAGTGGTGTGCCAGCCCGCTCCCACCCCGCCAAACTCATAATCAGGCCCAGAGTCTCTGGAATGGAAGTAAAAAATCCTCAGCTTGGCAAGGCAGAAGATCGTGTCCGAAAAGGTCTCCATGCCATTGGATAGCCGCTAGATGAGTTCTTGGTTAACTTTTGGTGGGAAAGCTCAGAATGAGAGAAATGTGAATTTTGTATCAAGAGCAGGTCCCTTGCTGGCTAGATAGATTTTTAGGTCTTTGCCCATTGAAGATGTCAACCTTGGACTTAGTCTCTTTTTTGGAGCTTGGATCCTTCCAGTGGGGCAAGGCTGTAGGCTGTAGCCAAAGAAGACTCCACAGTACGGGGTACATCCTCCAATGCTGAATCAGGTTTGCTGCTTCAGAAAAATACATAGCAGGCACTATGGACACCTTTGGCACAGCGGGAATGCAGCTTCTTCGGATCAGCTTGGCAGACTAGTCCTGGTTTCCTCATGGTTCTCAGACCAAAAAGTTGGCAAACATTTCTAATTACCTGGTTTTAGAATGTGTTAGGAGGAGTACACTTTGACACTACCTGCAAGTTCAGGACCTGGGGAACACCACTTGGGGATCAAGACTCACTCCAGCAGAGGCCAGCAGAAGGCTGCAGGGCATATCCAGTCGGTACTGGTCATCGGGTAATGCAGGAAAAAGCCTCTGGAAGCTTGTTGTGTCCCTGTGGACCAAACGGGAGGGCAGGCTTATAAAACTTGGAGTCCAGTCTTTTGTCCTGGGTACAAGAGGGAGGGCAGGTCCAGTCATCTTGGCTTTTCCCCAGTGACAAACAGCAAATACAGTCCTCTCCTGTTCTTAAATGGGTCCAGAGAGTTTTCTGGGGAGGGTATTGGGGATGCCACATTTATGCCCAGTACTAGCCAGTGGTTAGAGGGAACTCCTGGCCATTCCCTAACTAATTCTGTAAACTTTCTCATGGAGGAACCATATCCACTTTTACAGCGTTCTCCCACTGAGATTGGTGCCAGTCGGATCAGGAGGACAATAAAGGAGGCAGGCCCAGATATGAACTACATCTGCCTGTGACAGAGGAGGCCTCTTTGAAATTATTTAAGAGGCTGGGCACAGCCCCCAGCTATCGTGCCAATGAAGGACAACACCTCCCCACACCCAAGGTGAGCAGTTCAACCTCACCACAGGGGATCCATCGGCTCGAATGTGGCAGTTAGAAGGCACAGAACGGCCTTAGAGGCTTTATGCAGGTTAACAGGTAACTATCTGAAAGTAACTGTACTAAAATATTTATTACAAATCCACCTTTACTAATGAATTGGGCTTGTAATAAATATGTTAAAAGATCATTAATTTTGTAGTTGCTTACTAGGCGGAGATACGTTATTTCTTTTTCATATTGTATCCAGGGCTTTCCTGCATCAAAGCCAACCCTGCTACAGTGAAAATAGCTTTTAGGTCTTTTTCACTGTAAGGACATGATTAACATTACAATTTTACATGTCCTACTTTTAAATACCATGCACCCTCCATTTACTGTCAGTAAGGCCAACTTAGGTGTGACACATTAATATTCGAAATAAAGGTTCAGGCCTGTCATAAAGAGTTTATTATTGACAGGTAGAATTTACAGTTAAAATCTCCACAGTGGTGCTACACCAGGCAGGCTTACAGCCATGTTTGCACTGCTACTACAGTGGAGGTCGCAGTGGGTACTGCAGCCTGCTGAAGACATTTAACCTACAGGTCCTGGGTATAATTTGGAGACCATGTATTATGAGCTTATATGTAAATAAAATATGACAATTAGAGAGGTATGCCAATCTCATGTTGAAATGGGGAGCACAGGCACTTTACCACTGGTCGGTTCAACTGCCAGCAAAAACAGTCAAGGCTAAACCATGGTACACCATGCAACAGATGGCCATATCCAACATAGACATAACTGAAAAACCTGTCATAGCTCCACTCGTCTTCGTTGCCTAACTCAGACCATTACCTGGTCTGATCAAATCCCTCAATTGCAATAACAGGCAACACACAGACAATCTGACATAAGGAACTTTGTGTACTACCAAGGACGTCAACAGAGCGAAGTTTCAAGCCTTTACACCATACCTTAAGTAAATCTAGCCATAAAAAGTGCTTTCTATACCATACATACCCACAACAAATGTTCCCACAAATCCTTGATTTGTGCCTTCAACTGCATCGCTTCCTGGCTTTAGAGAAGTCCAGGACAGGCCAGGCCAGGTCAAGCCAGGGCAGGGAGAAAACACACCTGTTGGTGGATGAGGGCCGTGCCATGTTTCCTGCCTGCCTCTCCCCTGGTAGACCCCAAGGGCCTCATTTACGAGAAGTGGTGCATCGCTGCATGAAAGCAGCGATGCGCCACCTCTCAGTGTGCCCTCCTTGCGACACCAATGATGCGTCATATTTACAATATGACGCATCATGTCGTAAGTATAACTGACGTATCTGTCAGCGCAAAAAGTGGCGCATTGCTGGAGTTGTGTCGGAAGCCTGATGCAACTCCAGCAATGTTCCTTCCACATGGGGCAAGGCCCATATGAAGGAGCCTGCATCATTCTTACGCCAGCCATGAGGCAGGCATAAGGTTGTGATACATTGGTGTCCTAGAAGTGGGGCAGCGAAATCTCATAGATTTCGCTGCCCCACTCCTACGACCCTTTCTTGCGGGGGAACGCCCACCCTGCATACATTATACCTGACGCAGGTATAATGTAGCGCAGGGGCTTACGAAGTGACGCATCTGCCTAGATGCGTCACTTCGTAAATATGGCGCAACATGGTGCATTATTTACGCCACCGCTGCGTCACTAAAAGTGACGCACGGTGGAGCAAAACTGGCCCCCAATTGTTCAGAGTTTACACATGGGAGGGGAAGATATATATGTACACTCACACGTGCACATGCATCAAAATTTGCTGAAACCTAAATGCACCCTAGGCATGTAAAAAATGAGCTTTATTACAACCTGAGAATGATTTTCGTCCAAGAGAGTTGAAAAACACGTTTGTCAATGTCTCACTAAGTCTACAGTAATTTTTACTGTGAGTTGAATATTTATCCCCAAGCCAAAACAAAGCACATTCTGAGAGACTGCAGGCAGAGAGTGGAGTGTGTTTCCAGGAATCCGCGCGCGCAGGGCACGCTTGGCGGAACGAGGAATCAATACGAGCCGAGATCTCTCTGTCGAGCCGAGCAGCGCAGTGACAGCAACACAAATACAAGTGCAATCGCCTAGAAATGGAGGAGTGTTTTGTATCAGGAAGGACACGAGGTCTTGCATGGCTGAGCCAGAACAAGCTGATAGTTTAGAAGCTGACACTGTTTTCTATTAAACAACGCAATCTATGGACAGACATTTAACAGAACAAGGAGAGCTTTTAACAGTCGCCCAGATGAACATGGGCAAGAAAACTCAGATTGATTTTTTGCAACCTCAAATGCATTCCCTCGCCAGCTGCTCTGCTCCCTCCTGCCCCACTGCGCCCACACGCAAGAGGCGTTTGACGTCAGAAGAGCGCGCGGCGGTTTCCCCCAATCATCAAATGAAAAATAAAAAGAATTATGGAAATCGCAAATAAACCATTAAATGCACAATACTAATAACATCATCCCATGTGTGCGGGCCTTTTACCCTTATTTCCTAACACAGTCTGAAGATGATTACATTACACGTCACAAGACGTCAGCAGGCGATGAAAATTATTAGTTGATGATAATACATACTATAGTTTATAATACCCATAATTTGTACAATAATCTGTCATAAAGTGGGCACTGTCAAAATGCCTTAGGGGCATATTATCAGGCCTGGCGATAAAATTATCTCCGCCTTAGCGGCAGAAAACTGCCGCTAAAACGGCGATAATGGGCTTGATAATGGAATTCCAATTGAAGCCCATGTTAGACGTCCTTCACATTTAACATGGGCTTCAATTGGAATTCCATAGCGCATATTATCAAGCCCATTATCGCCGTTTTAGTGGCAGTTTTCTGCCGCTAAAGCGGAGATAATTTTATCGCCTGTCTTGATAGTATGCCCCTTAGACAGTTAAACGCTCACTGCTGACATCTAAATGTGACCAGAAGGTTGCTACTCTGAATCCCGCCAAAATCAGTGAAGAATTTCATGCTTTCAAGATTGATTCATTTTGTAAGTCGCCAATAATAGATTTTCAAATAATATTACACTTATCTCTTACATTCCTGACATATCAATAATTGCATTGCTAGTGTCGTCCATATTCTCCTTGACCGCGCTTGCTATTGAGGCAGGGACGTTTTTTGTGTTGTTTCTTTGCAAAGAATAGCATATGAGGAACCAGTGCCCAGTTAGTTTTAGTCAAATACTTAAACGTTTTAGGGTGCATTCCAAAAATATTAGCTGTTAGCTTATCTTCAAGTAATGGGTAGTCCCATGCTCCCCCCTGTATGATTTAAGACATCCTTCCAAAACATTCTGAACACTGGGCAAAATCACCAAGGGGTATATTTACAAGAACTGGCGCTAACAAATGTTTACGGTGGTTAGCAGCATTTCTTTTACGCGGCCTATCGCCGAAAACTATAGCCCTGTTAGCGAAATATTAACAACATGTAGCTACATGGCAATCGCTTCAGCTTGCCGTGGCAAAAGCTGCAGCTAACACTAGCCTCAAGGGGATACAAATTCTGACGTTAGCGAGAGATAAGTGACAAAAGGCCAAATCGCGACAGTCAGTTAGTCATCCCAACATCACTTACTATTCTGCCTCTAGAGGCAAACATAGCATATAAGTCCACCTCCAATGTAAACAAAATAAAATAAAAACAATGAAATGCAGGATGGAGCAGCCAGGGCCATGTTCAGCAAAGATCAACAATCCCCCTAAACCCCAAACTACGATGATGATGACCAGCCAGAGTCTATGGGAAAGAGGAAATGCAGATTCAGGGCTCCATTTATGAAAAGATGCACATCGCTGGAGAAAACCCTCTCTCCTTGCGATATCATGGCAGCCGAAACCTTGAAAGCACAGACAGTCCCCGGGGCCCGGAGGCCTCGCTGGGCCAGTGTCTGAGACCCAGAGTGGGAGGCAGAGGTGCTGTGGAGTCGCTGTGGCCTGACATTGGCTGCGTCAGGCCCAAGTCTTTGGACTGTGGCGGTAAACATTGAGGCATCAGCGATCGCTCTTACCTGGTGGTGAAGTCTGTCAGGTTGCATGAAGACACATTGGTGACCTGTGGGAGAAGCCTGCCTGGCACCCCTTGGAGCTGTGATTGGTAGTGGCGCTCCTGCATACTGATGTAGGAAGGTCTGTATTGCATAACACGTGCCACCACTAAACTGGGGTACACAGAGGAGATTGTCAATGGTGAGGTGCTCATCTCTGCATAACAGGCTGGAAAATTTGGTGCTGCCCGGACGCTGTGGAGGGTGATGCCCCTTAGCAGCACTGAACTTGTGCTGCGGGAGCACTGCAACTTCACGGCTAAGGGGGCCCTGTTGCATCACCTGCATCGGGTGGGATGTTTCCTAGCCGATTGGATGGCGACTGCTGTCCCCAGGCTTGTGAAATCCCACCTGGCTGAGGCTCCTGCTGGCTGAGTAACAGATTTGGAGAGAGTGCAGCAGATTGATCCCTGGTGTCGATGTCCAGGTGAAGAAAAGGTGGGATGCGGAACCTAGTGGAGGAGGCCCAGGGTTTGAGTCGGGCCCAGGCCTAACACCTGTGGGTTGCGCACACCATGCCCTGAGCTGCCCTGTGCTGTGCCTGACCTACATCCCAGGCTCACAGCACAAGACTGGTGGTAGAATCTACTAACTGGCTCTATTTGCTGATATCGGCCGTTGGTGGTGGCGGGTGCCAGGGGCACGTGTGTCAGATGCCCTTGGGTGTACAGCTTGATCTGCCATCACTCACTGGGGCACTGGGGAACATGGGATCTGTTTGCCACTGTTAGATCAGAGGTGCCCTTTCCTCACCCCCAGGTAGTGAGCTCATGGGTGATAGGGGGTTTCCTTGGTGCCACCCAAACAAAGATTCCTGGCTAACATACACCTGATTAGAGGAGAGGGACTGGCTGGCCACACTGCACTGCGCCGCATGTCATACATAGTGCCTGGGCATCTGACACAATGATGGCCTGCCTGCAAGTGGGGGCGTTGCCAAAATTTGGGCCCTGTCTGTGTAGGTAAACTGAGCGGATGGGGATCGCTGACAGCCAGGGCAGGTGACAGTGGATAGCCTGGACTCCAAACTAGACTCTGTACTCACATTTGGTACCTGGTCGATCGAACAGGCACTTACTTTGATGGCCGTACTCACATTGGGTACCTAGGTCGATCGAACAGGCACTTACTTCGATGGCTGCATAGCCAAAATCACAGCCAACCTCACACTGGAGCGCACAGATCACAAGCTGACATATAAGGTACACAACAATGAGCAAGAACTGTGCAAAGTCCCCCGAGTACCCTGAGCACAGCATTGGAGGTGTAGCAGACAATGGCACATGTGAAGTCACTGGCAAGAACAGTGGAGGATGCTGAGGGCCACTCCCAGTGTAACAACATGAGGGTGGTGGACCTACCTGAGGGAGAAGAAGGGGCCGATGCAGTGGCATATACTGAGACTTGGATGCGTGAACTACTGCCAGCAGGTGCACTCTTCCCATTGTTTGTTGAGGAGCCGGCCCATCGAGTGTCGGTGAGCCACACGCTGCCGGGGACAGATCCTAGACCCTTCCTCTTAAGCCTCCTACAGGGATCGTGGCGCTGTCCTTGAAGAGGTGAGCAAGTTGGGGGAGGTGAAAGTGGATAATGCCAGAGTTATCATCTTCCCTGACTATGCCACGGGGGTGCAGGGGCAGAGGGCCTCGTCTCTAGTGGTTAAGAGATGCCTCTGAGAGTTGGGCATAAAATATTCCCTCCTCCACCCGTAAAGGCTGTGAGTGATCTCTGATGTTGACACACAAATCATTGATGACGCTGAACAGGTCTGGAGCTGGCTGCAATCCACTGGTCGCCAGGTGCTGCGGATAGGGAGTGAAGGGTCTGTGCAACAAGCTGTCATTCGTGGAGCCAGTCATACTGGGAGGCATAGGAGGAGCATGCAACGTGGTCATCTGGTGCAGAGTCCATGCAGCCCCCTGATGTGACTCCTCAGACGGCAGTGAACCTATTTCAATGTTGACCTGTTGTGCATCTCGCCTTCTTCCACGGTTACAGACAGCTCCAGAGAATCACTGGCTTTCTGCGGTTCCCCGTCTCCAGTCTACTGTTGCTGGAGTCCCGGTCTACTGAGGTCAACACTTAGAGGGGCTCAGGTCCAGTCGTCACCCAAAGGGAACAGAGCTGTTGTACAGGTGAGCGATGCATGTCAGGAGTGGTAGTGGTGGTCTCCTTGGTGCTCCTAGCTGCTATGGCAGCAGGTCCATGGCGTCGTTGACCTTGCCAAGGATGAATTGTGGTAGTTCTTCTATTATCCAAGGACCTCATTTAGGAAGCTCTAGCTTCACTCTTGCAACGTTCCGGTGGCACTATGTGCCACAGCAAGTTTACAAGACCATATAAATCCACTTTACATGGCCTTGTATATATGTGCCTTTTTCATGCATTGAACTGTGTGAAAGGGGCCTTCAATTGGTGTTGCTGTGGGCATTCCCATGCCTAAGCAATGGAATCTAAAGCATTCACAGGTTTACAAGAATCTGTAACCCTTCAGAATGCAACACAATCTAACACCACCTCAAGGGTGGCATTTGAGAGGTGCTATGCAGATACATTTTCTCATTTCTCCTCTATTTTTACCTTTTTGAATGTGTGCAGCATTCTGCAGCACACAGAGAAAGAGGAAATACCCTGGATTGATAGGTTTTGTGAAGGGAGGTGTCCCTTCCTGCACAACATTTATCAACTCCGCAACACAGTTACCCTTGCACCATGGCACAAGGGTGCCTGGGTTGGCGCATGGCAGCCATTGAGCGCCAACATAGGGAAAGAAGACAGGGGGGCTTATTTACGAGCCCCTAGTAACAGTTAAATGCATCTGGTGCATTATTTCCTTGACATACTTGCTGTGTGCAATTTGCACCACGTTGTATCGTTTTTACAAAGTGACGCATCTAAGCATATGCATGACCTTGTAAAGCCCAGCTGCACATTATACCTGCATCTGGTATGATGTATGCAGGATGGGTGTTCCTGCTCAACAAAGCCTCGTAGGAGTGGCACAGTGTAATATATCAGATTACACTGCGACAATTCTAGGACACCACTGCGTCAAAACCTTACGCCTGCCTCATGGCAGGCATAAGGGTAACGCAGTGCAATAGGGATAGGCCTGTCCTATGCATTGCCTGAGTTGCGTCATGTTTGCAACACAACTGCAGCAATGATTGACTTTAGTGCCGACAAATTCTTCAGGATTCCAGACGTATCTGTTATTGACTGCGACATGGAGCGCCGTACAGTAAATTAGGGTCCATCAATGGTGTCTCAAGGAGAAAACAGTGAAAAGTGTTGCAACACTGTTTTGTCGCAGCGATGCAACACTTCTCATGTATGAGGCGAGGAATGAGCCCTATCTTATTGATAGGGCACATTCCTGGCCTTTTTTGGGGGGCACAGGGCAGCGCAGCAATATTCCGTGCAGCGCTGTCCAGCACCCAAACATCTTATATGTGGACCCAATTGTTTGCACCAATTTTAAGACCAGGTATTTTTTGGTCTTAAAAACTGCCTCTAATTGGACTTAGCAGCAGTTTTTTGGGTTTTGCAACATACAAGGAATTCCTTGTAAATATAGCGTAGTGTATTTAGATGCATTTTTTCACAGGAACGCCTACCTTGCATCTCATTTTCAGTAAGTCCCACTAACAGAAGTGGCGATTTTGAAAATGCCTGTTTACGCTGGAAAATTGCTGCTAACTGGAGTTAGTGGCAACTTGTAAACAACGTGATAAAAAAGCTGCCTTCACTTTAAAAAAATGATGCTATGGCAACGTTAAGTTCTTGCACATGTGCCCCCAAATGTCTAATTCCCCCACTTCTTCTTTACAATTTCGATAACATTTAATGATTTATATATCATCTTCAGTTTTCATGGGGTCATGTAGCACTTACACGTTATCTTACATTCAGTTTCCCAGTTCTAAACACAGGGGGCATATTTACAAGAATTGCCGCTAAGCAGTTTTCACGCTGCTTAGCGGCAATTATTTTACTGCTGCCAATTGCCAAATCCACTATGTTTGCGACGTATTTACAATACGTCGCTACATGACGTTAGGGTCAGCTAGTGGGTGAGAAAAATGTCGCTAACACTAGCGAAAAGACGATAGAAAAATACACATTAGCATGAAAAAAGTGCCGGCCGGCCAATTAGATGCAAAAAAATTCAGGCTAGTCAGCCCAGCATCACTTTTCAGCATCTAGTGGTAAAAAGCGCTTACAAATTCACCTCTGAGGAAAAAACAAAACAAAGGAATGCAGAATGTAGCAGCCAGGACCTAGTTCAGGACAGGTCAACTACTGGCCCCAAGACCCCCAAAAGACAGGATGACTGGCCAGAGTCCCAGGAGAAGAGGAAATGCAGATTGAGAGTCTTATTTATGAAAAGTGTCATATCGCTGGGGAAAATAAGTGATGCATCACTTTTCATTGCAACATCCTTGGGACACCATGGAGTCGCCGTATGTACACTACGGCGCTCCTTGTCTCAAAGACTCAACAGATACATTAAGAATCCTGACATATCTGGTGGTGCAATAATGACACATTGTTGGAGTGTGTCGTATAACTGACCCAATTTCAGCAATGTGTCAATACATATGGGCAAGTCCCATGTGAGAAGCCCTGCATCACTCCTCACACCTGCTTGAACCAGGCGTAAGGATTGTAACGCAGCAAAGTCATTGGTGTGGCACCGTGAGATCTCATAGATTTCACTGCACCACTTCTACGAGGCTTTTTTACGTGGGAATGGCCACCCTGCATTTAAAATATCTGATGCAGGTATAATGTAGCGCAGGGCTTTACGAAGTGATGCATCTGCTTAGATGTGTCATTTTGTAAATCGGGCGTAGTGTGGTGCATTGTTTACGCCACCGCAGAATCACAAAAAAGTAACACAATGGCGGCACAAGCCCTCATAAATAAGGGCCTCAATCAGGAGGAGAATGAGATCCTGATTGCGGAGGTGACGGAGCATCAAGACCATCTCATGGTCGGCTCCAAGGTGTCATTGGGTACCAAAAACACCATATGGCAGTCCATAGTCAACAAGGTGAACTACATTGCAGAAGTCAAGAGGACACTGATGGACTGCAAGAAGTACTGGCATTATATCAAGTGCAACACTATGCAGAAACTGGCTACCAATCTACAGGCTGCGTGGTAGACCAAAGGTGGCAGTCCAGTGTAGCTTGTGTGAATTTTTTCCTGCTAACAGTTTAGATGTGATTTTCCATTGACAACTCATGTACTTTGCTAGTTTTTTCATTGCGGCTTTGAAAACCTCACGCTAATGTGTAATGCGGTTAAAAAATTGACGCTGAGTGGTATGTGACCTGTATTTGTACCATTCTTTTAGCTGCTGCATGTCTGGCAACAGTCTATGGCAATGGCATGTGTCATGTTGTGATTGTGGCTTTCATTGGTTAGATGTCTTTGGTTCAAAATGTGTCTGGGCTCTTAACATGCAAACCTTCACAGATGCATGCTGCGCCATACTTCACGATGTTTGATCGGTAATGTATGCAATAGTACAAGTCACACTGTTTTCCATATGTTGTATGTGTGACTACATATGTGGCAAGTACTTATCCCATTCCAGTAAGTGTCTACCACTGTCATGGGGTTGAGACACACACGTATGTGTCAACCAAGCATGTACTACTTGTGTCAAAGATTTGGGGGCATGCATACAAGGCACAAATGCGAATAGGAAATCACTTTTGTTTATGTTCTTGTGTTGTTAAAAACATCCCCATATTTACAGGGTTGTGCAAAAGCCAGTTAACCTTGATTTATGCCACTTGTTCATATTTGCATTACCACAGCAGTCTGCCACAGCAAAAGGGTGGGCTTTTGGTGTTGGGATGGACGTTCCACCACAAAATCCATAACTTTTGATGCAGCTCCAGATTCACATATCTGGGGCTGTGTCAAATTTGACAGCTCTGAAAATGCGACATTAGACAAACAAGACTAGGAGATATGTATTTAGTTCTCGTCCGTTTCAGCTCATCCATGTGTGCTACATGCTGCAGCACACATGAATGAGGCAAATCCCTCTTTTTAGATTATTTTTGTGCTGTAAGGTGTCCCTTCGTGCGCAGAATTAAGAACCATGCAGCACAGTCAACCTTGCTACAAGGCACACTTGTGCCAGCACTGGTATTGCCCAAATTAGTTGTCACCAGCGCAAGGGCACGCACAGGGATAAACCATAAATATGGTACCTATGCCTCATCCCTGTGTTTCGAGACAAGACAAAGTGTGAAACTATCAATTTTTGCACAACACCAGCCTCAGACCTTTCATCATGGATTACCCCTAACATTTTTGATTGGGAATTTATGGTTTCAATGTGTGAGGCTGTTGCGATAATTCTGCACATACACAGAACTATGGGCAGGAAAACTGGACCTCGGTGTTTAGAGGTTGAGCCTTCCCACCACCTCAGTACCCAAAATCCCAAAACCGACTAGCTATAGTGTCTCCTTTGTTCTCCCATACAATCACAAAGCTACAAATGATTAGACAACCCAGAACACAACACTCCCAACTCTCTCAGGAATCACGGTAGCAAGACGTACTCTTTTGCTCACTCACTCATACTTGTCCACAATACGAATTAACAGAGTCACTGTTATAGTTCAAAATGTTTATTTTAACTATAGTGCTCTAAAATGCAGTATACAAGCCACTACCTACAGCATAACGCATAAACCTAATACAGTTAGCATTGTTGCAATTCCACAGGTAATAAAGGGTATGTCATCGTATACAGACGGTGGGTAAAGGACTATAAGGCCTAACTACCCTCCCCTGGGCTAGAAGAAGATTTATTATATAACAGAAGATCTCTGGGATTTGTCAGCAGACCCCATACCTTAGTGCCTAGATGGTATTTCTTCATCATAGGAACAGCATAGCTTTTTTCCCTGGAAAGGTCCCTCTCCAAGTGTGTTTTAGAACAACATGCATCCCCATAATATCAAAGCACGAGTTTCCAGCAGTAGCAGCTGTGTTAGCATGTTTTGTCTAGATGCTAGGGACTGACCAGAACAGAATAACAAGGGGCATTATTTATCGACCTTGCAAATAGTGTTCAGACTAAACTCCAGGAACAGGCAGAGAACACAGAAAGACGGTTCTCATTTGAAAGGCACAAACTGAGTCTTGCAAAATAAAGTCATGCAGTAATATGCCCAAAAGCAGCATCATGGCAGCAGAACTCATGCTAACTTAGCAATGTTGACAATGACCCTAACGGCCATATGACACCCTCCCCTTGGTAAGGTCGTAGTACATAGGCAAAAGATCAAAATAGAGTTCAAAGGCAAGCAGAGTCTAGAAGCGCTTGAAAAAGCCAAATTAGAATATTTCAAATAAATAAATAAAATTTCATATATTTGTGTCGTTCATCGAGATTGTTTGGAGTCGGAAAATTCATCAAAGTATGTGAACTTAAGAATGCAATTTGTTCCAAAAGGTCATTCCTGTTGTTCGTTGTAAAATGGGATGCCAGCCAATCAAGTAGCTGGAAGAAACACACGTGTTCCTAATAATCCGATGCCTTCCAAAGCATATCCGGGCAACTTGCGTGATATTCGATGCAACTTCATTGCAAGAGGTTCTGTGCAGCCGCACAGATATTCTACTCAGCCAGAACTTCAAGTGCATACTGCTAACCCGAGAGCAGGCCTGGTCATGGGCTGTTAATGGACCCATCAACCAGTCATAATCCAGGTCAGTGCATGACGTATTGGAGAGGCATAAATCCAATGGCCAATAGAAAGGGCACCGCTGACAGCAGAACACAGGTTGCGCGCAAGTGAAGTAGGCAAAGCGAAAAGTTAGTCTATAACTCATGCCAAGCGTCACTAATGGCAAGCATCCAAAAAGTTGTTGCATTCGGTCACGGTACAGTTGCAATTGGACTGGTCTGTGCATTACCACATGATGGGCAGCCATTGCGTAGCAGGAGCAGAAGAATCAGGATTCCACCCACTAGCGCCAGTAATAATGGGAACTCTCCAAAGACGCTGGAAAAAATAGAATGAATAAATGCTGGAATTACTCCAAAGATCATCTGAAAAGAGGTAACAAGGCCGATCCCACAAGCTCAAAAAAATGAGCAAGACCTTCTGTGTCAGACGCATTAAAGATTTGATGTATCAGCTCCCCAAAATGAAGTGGAAGACTCGTGTTAAGCAGTGATTGAATCTCACTAGATGTTCTAGCCACCTGCAACTCGAAGGTTTCTCGAGCCCAAGTGAGGGCCACTTCTTGTTGAAATAATAGCGTTTTGAGCCTGCTTAGCTTATTGAAGTCTGTTTTCAAAGTATGAATGGAAGGCCAAATGGAACTATCTAAATCCCATCTGGGGGTAGAAAAAGCACATTGCTACAACAAGAAAGACGTTGTGAAACTGCTACTATATACGAGATGCCTACCCGTAAGCCACAGCAGTCGTGGTTATTCAAAATAAGATAACTGCCATTAGAAAGCGACATGAGAGTGGGAATTATTGCTGGAACCGGAGTCCCTTTTAAAAAACAAGCCGGATTAGGGGCAGACACGTTACAAGCACCGTGTAACTTAAGGTGCTTGCAAACTAAAGACTGTCCTACTGTGGAATCACAATGCTCCCCTGTAAGGAAAACTTCAATATCCTCCCGCTGACATCTGTAGGCAAAAGGCAAGGACCACACTTTGTGCATAAATGTACACCCAAAGGTTCAAAGCGGCCTATAGGGAACTGCTTCATGCAGGTGGTAAATAGAAATAGCGAGAATGGTAAAGAAATAACGCCATGAATTAACCACGCAGCCGAATCAGTTTCTGCTACTGAAAGTGGCAAGTGTTCTAAATGTTCAATGTGTAACAGCGTGTAAGTAGCATCTTTTATTGACATTAATCTCTGTTTTTCAGTGAAATTAAACGGTAAAAATAAAGCAAAAGCATTCAAATAATCCCATGGTACTTTTCCCATTTTGAGAGTTTGTAACATCCATGCAAATTGCATCACAGATCTCAGTTGATTCTGACCATGGTATAACACAGATACTTCACTTTGAACAATATCAATAACAGATGAAACAATGTTATCTAAGGTGTAAATGTGTGAAGATAATGTATTTATACTATTGTCGACAACTGCAAAAACCTTTTCCAAATTTGCTTGGTCAATTTGGCGCAGACGGAACGCTGCCTCCTTCTGCGAAAGTTTCCATAATTCAAATATAAGCCACATAGATAAATCTCTTTGGCCATGGGGATTTAGGACCCAAAATAAAATCAGCCAAATTGATATTGCTCGACAAGAGGGACAGGTGTTGTTTCACTGACGACAGAGTAGAGTCTTCCAACCATTGTTGGCACAATATTGAAACTGTTATTTCGAAGCAGAGCTTGTACAACATCAATGGTATAATTTGTGTATTTATACCAATTATCATACTCAGCCAATGACGGAATGGACGTGATATATAGATTTTTGGCTGTTGACAGGCCGAAACAAGTAGTCTGGCGCACTGTGTCATTCAGTAACAACATTTCAGTCAGAATTAAAAATGCACGATGCAAAGCTTCAGTTCCCTGTACCTCCCA